>NC_139905.1:30350090-30687590 GCF_905171665.1 Trachurus trachurus | reverse complement strand
TCTCTACACGCGTCATTACAGTCACCTCATCTCTGTACAGTTTAACCTTCACCACAACTCTGGCCTTAATCCAAAGCAACTGCGTTCAATGACACGTGAAAGGCTCGAAATGCTGCAGAGGAAATGATGTTTAAACGCCAAGTAACACGACAACACATTTGATTTGCTTTGTCTGAGCCACACACCAGATATTAGTCGGTGTCTCAATGCATTCCATTCACCTTAAAACTTGTCAGATGAAAAGCAACTGGTAGAATTAATCAAATTGTAGCTTACAAACCACTTCTCCACTTCCATTTTCTTACAGATCTTTTTTATGTTTTTTTTTTTTTTCAAATTCTGTTATCAATAACATTTATTGATGTAAAATATTAATGTTTCAATCCCATCCCTCTACCTTTACTCCGAGGTATTCACACAGATAATCAGTTCACCTCTGCTACCAACATGTAGATGTAGCCTGACCCCGGCTGCACCAAAGAGAAACCAAGAACAAAGGTGTTGCTACAGGGCTGGAAAATATTATATAGCCTCCAGTAGTGGACACACACACACACACACACACACACACACACACACACACACACACACACACACACACACACACACACACACACACTGGTGATGGAGCAGTTCTCAGGCTGGCTGTAGGACTATATGGTCAGAGTTAGAGGTTTACACACTTAGCTGTCATGGCTGAGGTTATAGAGTTGTTGGTGTGTGTAATGGGCTATAATGAGTGTGTGAGTGTGAGTTACACTAACACATGCATGTGTGCGCGCGCGTGTGTGTCCGTGATGGAGCGCCTGACTCCCATCAGTAGGTGAGAGGTGTTTGATATTTGAGACAGCAACAAATTGGAGAGCAGCATAGAGCAGACAAGGCAGAGCTGCAGATGTGTTAGTGAGGGTCTGGTGTGGTGGGGGTTGTTGTTGGTGGGGCGGGAGGGTAGGAGGGGGTAGGGGGGGGGGTCCTAACCAGTTAGCTGTGGGGTAAAAAACAAACCCCGGGCGCCGCAGGGAGGAAATGAGAAGGGAAACAAAGTCATAAAAGTGGGCTGGACGGACCGAGACAGAAAAACATTCTTGTGTCTGAACTCACACACACACACACACACACACATACACACACGCGGTCTGTCAGTCAGCTGAAAGAACCTGGAAGCTCTTCCACTGTGATCTGGAAGTGGAGCAGTGGAATAACAGACACTCAGAGCAACAATGGGAAAACCATACACACACAGAAACACACAGCAAGGAGCAGCTGCTTCACCTGCAGCCTGGTGAAGACGCACCAACCTCATTGACCTACATCTATTAGAATGAGTGAGACACAAAAAACAAAAAAAACTGTTGCTTGAATAAACCCTGCCCTCACATGAGAGCCAAGCCTCATCCTCATGAAACACATCAACCCCCTCCTCCCTCCCCTTCGTGCACCGTGCACGGCTCGGGGGGCAAGAAGACATGAGCTCTGATGTTCCGGATCTCAGACAGCCCAGTTTCTTTTCTTTTCTTTTTCTTTTTTTTTTTGAACCGATGGATGTCTCTTTGAGCTAATCCCAGCACTTAGCTGCAGAGAGCCGGCTCATCTGGACCATGCATCACCAACCCCGCGGGCCTGGTGCACGAGGAAACCGCTTTAATCTGAGATGGAAAGTCTAACACCTCATCCACCGCGTTAATGCATCAACCAGAAGCTGCACAACCACGCACAACTCCACAATCTGCCTTGTTATGTTTTTGTTTTTTTTGTATGCTCCTGTAACAGTGCGCGTGCAGCAGCAACAGCAGCAGCGCGAGAGAGGAGGAACGTGCATGAGCGGGGTCTTACCGTTTGTTGATAATCCGTCACGAGCCCGGCAGCACACACACGCACACACGCACACACACCTGCAGTTTACTTGGGCGTCCCGCGTGCAGGCATGGCAGGCAGTCACGGCACCCCCGGTATGGCACGAGACAAGCCCTACCGTGTGCAGACCGGATGGATGGATGGTAATTGGATGGAGGGGTGGCGGCCCGAGGAGGTGAGGAGGAGGAGGAGGAGGAGGAGGAATTGGAGAGAGAGAGGGGGGGTGCATTCCCCCGTTGTCACCCAGTCGTCAAAATACCGTCGTCATCTTCATCATCACGTCGCCGCCTTCCTCATCCTCGCGGTGACAAGTGACAAATTCAATAAAATGTCAGATTGGAATAAGAATAAGAATAAAAAATAAAAATAAAGAGTCTTTTCTTCCGGGATGCATTTCCCCGGGTTCGGTGTTGAGGTCTTCGCCTCCTCGCCGCGGACCCCGTCCCCACCTCGGTCCCCCGGACTGAGCGTAAAACGGCAGCACGAGACCCAGACCGCGGAGCGCGGAGCCATAGCGAGGAGGAAGAGCAAGAAGAGGAGGAGGAGGAGGAGAAGGAGGAGGAGGGGCGGGGGACGGAGGGGCAGAGGGGTGGTGGGGAGGGTAGGGTAGGGGGGGTTGTTGTCAACGCTTCCCCGTGCCGGTTTCCATAGTCACAACTTGAATTCTCATTAACCAGTCCTCTTAATTACAGCCGGCCGTTCACTTCCGTCGCAGAGTCGCCGGGATCCGTGCGCGCTGCTCGGCGCGGCGAGCTGCTGGGGCCGGAGCGGAGTGCAGCGGCAGCAGCAGCAGCAGCAGCAGCAGCAGCAGCAATATAGCCGCTTGGGAAATCATAAAAAGTTCATGTTCACGTTAAGCGCGTCCACATGACCAGCCCGTCGGCCAATCCCCGCGCGCGGCCACTCATAAACTTGTATCACAAAGTTGTAAATTTTCATAAAACAACAAGGAATTTATTGCATTTCTTCATGGCGCTGGTAGAGGGGAGCTGCTCCTTCTCCTTCTTTCTCTCTCCTTCTCTCTCTCTCCCCGCCGCCATTTTCCTCCTCTTCCGCCTGTTAAAAAACAGCAAAGCAGCTTCCAGACATGGAGGAGCACTGTTCTGTTTGTGCTGTTAGAAGGTGACACAGATAATAGACGGCTCCATTTAGCCTCAGTGCTGCTGTGGTGAGTTTGGCTGTCAGAGACTATAGTCTGTTTTCCCCCCAATCCTCATTCATAAACCCAGGAGGTGAAATTATAATAATGTTAAAAAAAAATAAAATAAAATAAAATCATTGAGATAAGATTTTTTATATTGACATCAGGTATTTTCTCCTGCAAAATAACCAATAGAAACACATAGCCTATGAGTTATCCCCCTGCAGCAGTAGCTATACCCACTGTGGTGTGTGTGTGTCTATCGCTAACTACAACTGACCAACATGTTGATCCAGAATTAAAGAAAAAGCTGCACCACAATAAAAAACAATATGAGTAGTTTCTGCAGATGGAAAAGAAACAACTAACCCTAGCCTACTTGTGTCCCACTGTGTATAAAGCAGTCAGAGTTTGGCTGAGGCGTCGTGGTTAACGTGACCTGACGAGTTCGAACCCGTCGGCGATGGTGAAAATGTGCAGACACAACAACACAACAACACAACAACATCATCACCTGGCTCTCCTCATCCTGCTGCTGCTGCGGGGCCCGGAACGTCGTGCGTAAAAAAAAAAAAAAAAAAAAGGTGATTTCGCAATGCGGCACCGCCTGACACTTTTTACGGCCTGCAGGCCGAGGAGCCGCAGGAGGCTCGCGCTCACTGCTCCGCGCGCTGCAGTGAGTTTTCCCCCACTCAGTATGTTTCTATACACACTAATCTGCGTCACAAGACACACCTGGACGGTTTGTTGTCTGTCCTCGTTGTGTGTGTTTTTGTGTGTGTGAATGGAGGTCTGTCCTCACACACAGCAACCTGCACGAGCACGAACACACTCCAAGGACCTAATAATGGCAAATTAACAAACCACAATATAAATACTAATTGTTGATTTTGCAACTATCAGGTAGCCAGTGTTTTTGGACAACTCAAACCAGGATTTAGCCGCATCCAGGAGATCCAGGTTGAGATCGGTGGACAATGGGCCATGTCTGGACTCATGTAATCCGTGTTTGGTTTCCTCGCTCTACCCATGTAGAAGGAATTTAATTCATATTTACTATAATAACAAAAAAATACAACAGTATAGCCTGAATAAAAATTCCATGTTGCCTGGTTGGTCACACAGACCCAAACTGCGCCTGGATCAGTCCGTAAACCTTGATTTTAACCCGTCTCTGACCCACATGTGACCTCCTCCGGCCGCAGTGTCTGGTGGAGCAGGAGACGCGGATCCGACGCTTCCTTTCCCTGAATGTCCCAGGTTAAAAATTAATAGAAAAAAACAAAGCGGCGACACAGAAGCGGGAGGCTCGGACTGGGCGCTCGATCCTCCGATCAGTTGGTCGCTTTGTGTTTGTTGCTTTTATTGGGGTTTCCGGCCTTTTCATGGGCGCAATAAAGACATTAGGAGCTGCCATAACACCACCCCACCCCGACCCGGCTCACAGACTCTCTCCAACACTTTCTCTGTGAGTATCCAGACTGCTGAGGACTTGTCCCGGCTCCAGTCCGTCCAACAGTCTCCTCTGGATTTGGTGAATATTGGCTCCACGGGCCTGGAGGTGTCGGCGCATCTGCAGTCATCTCAGGTAACAAGGTGCAGACGCTCCCTGACACCGTCAGTCTGGATGTAGTGCAGAAATAGTAGCCTATTCTTTAAAGCAGCACAGGAAATAATGTATATAATATATAAGTAGAAATAAAGATGTTCATTCTGTCTGTGTAATTTGTATTATTGAAGTCAGTGTCTTTAACAAAGACCCACTGCAATGACGCACGTTCTGCTGTCAGGAAATGTTTGTGCACTATTTACGCTTATCATGGAACAATAATGATTAAAGACACAGGCCACCTTCTAATATACAGTGATGATACAGAGCAAAAATATATTTCATTGTTGTCTATTTTTTTTTGGCATAGGTTACTAATAAAGTGCAGTCAGAGAAAGATTTGATTTGATTTTATTCTCATTTTGTGCGACAAAAAGTCAGGAAACGCATTATGAACTCAACTGTCTGCGGTAAGTTGACCTGTACGACGTCCAACTGAATTTATTCTTTAAAAAAAGAAAAGAAAAGAAAACCCAATGTGCTTTAAAAAAAAAACTAATTTAAAATGAAAGAAATCGGAGCTTAATTTTGTTTTTCTCTGGGATTTTTTTTTTTTTTGAGAATCAGATGAAATAGTTTCATGCTGTTTATTTATTTTTAGTAAAGGATTTAGTCACGGACTCGCGTCTTGTAGCCTACAGCAGCACGTTGAATACTGTACAGTCAGAAGACGCTTCAGTCCACAGATGAGCGTGTTGCTCTGCGTTGTGTAGAAGCTGTTAGACAGTCAGCTGTCACCTTTACACCTGTTCACACCTTTAAACCTCAGTTTACAGCGCGTTTACAGCCACAATCTACAGCTGAGGGTGTTTGGTTGTTTATCACCGGTTTACAATGTGTGAAAGTGTTTTGCTCTGTGAATGAGTTGAATTAAAGTTTATTAGAATAAAAACACATGTAGCATACCTATCGTGTCTCATTTTATTTATTTTTTATTATTACTTTTACACGTGAACGGGAACAAATCCTCTGTTAATCCCGAAGACAGCATGTCTGCTTCAAACGTCTGTTTAAATATGGATCACATATTTTTTTTCATGTGAAAATCAAATATTTGAATTCAGCTTTGATTTATTTGACTTGGTCCGTGTGTGTTAATAAAAGGACTTGGACACGAACTGTACCCACTGTTGTAACAGTAACAGATGAATAAAGATTGACTGATTCAATAAAACACCTACACGTGTTATTATGTGTTTGAAGTAGCCTAACAGTTAAGATGATGATCGGAAATAAAAAGCATTTAGAGGTCATGTTTATTTACCGACCTCGGTGTTCCAGTATCTGCTGCGGACTGGAAACATGTTGGAAGAGTCGAAACAAGTTGCTGCTGCAGCAAATATTTCTCCAGACACATAATAAAGACAGAAAAACCACATGTTACAGTTACAGATGTGACTGTCTCAGCCGCAGATCAGTCATACTGTTCTCCTCAGAGAGAAGCACACAGATATAAAACGTTACTCAGCTTTCTCCCTGTGAAATAAAATATGTGGTGGTGAGATCACTGCTTCAGGCTTATTTATTATCTACATAGAAGAAAAGACACAAGTGAACTCCAGTAGAGACATTTATTAACAAACATGTGACAGACACAAACTTACTGACTTTGATTAAGATACAAGAGCTTTATTATCAATGAATTATTGAATCAAAATCAATTCAGGACAATATGCAGACAATATTACATAGGCTACTGTTACAGTTGAAGCATTACTGCAGCATTCAGCGGTTTCTGTGTCATGCATCTGCAGCTGTAGAGACAAGGTCTGACTCAAAACCCAAACTGTAAACTATAGCCACGGTTATATCTTTTTTAATTCTGAATTTAATATGTGTGATTATGATTTAACTGAAAGTTAGATTATTTAGTGTGTATGTCCATTACAAAAAAATAGAAATAAAAATCTAGATAAATGAGCACTTGAGCAGAAATCAAATTTTATCAAAGGCAATTTGAGTCGCTCATAGAAAGCATAAAGTCTCATCAGCTTTATAATTCCATCTCTGCATCCTCATGATAATAAACAAGTTTAATCAGTAATATAACAATATATAGCAAGCAGCAGATCCACAGACATGCTGCAGATCAGGTGATAAAACCTTTTGCATCTGAAGCCAGACTTTCTTCACACCATCATTATTTCCTCCTCCGGTGTCTCTGAGCTGAAACATGGCGATTATGTTCTTATACACTCTGATGTTAATGTTGTTGGTGGTTTCCTTGTCTGTCATCTGGAGGCAGCAAATGTCAACACTGATGACACACGCAAGTTAGTTCCTGTAGTTGAGTGTTTGTTAGGCTGCAGCTCCTCCACTGTAAACATCACTCAGTTGTGGCCTACTGCTGCTTTAAATAAAAACCTCAGTCAAACCAAGTTAGTGTTGGGCTCTGTTCCAACTCAAACCAGTCAACTGTTTATCTGAGTTCAGCTATGATGAAATGACCAATGAGAACACTTTCTTTATCTTATCACACACACAACTCCCAAGTATTTCAACTCACATTTTTTAATGTAACTTTAGGTATTCCACTCATCAGTTCAAGTGAAGTTTACTCATGTTTTAAGGCAGCTATTACAATTTCAAATGAAGAGGACTTTATTTTTAATTATATTTCTTCATTTCACATTTACATAAATTCATCTCATGTCTGTTCTCTATAGACTAAAAAAAACTGTGGAGACTTTGACGCACAAGCAATGCACCCTGGGAGTTCTGTCAGTCATCATTTCAGCTCAAAAGACTTTGAATTAGAATCAATTTTGTTTAAATGTTATGAAATTACTGTAACAGAAACTTACACATTTACAAAAAGTTAAAGGGATAGTTCACCCAAAATTGAAATTCAACTCATTATCTACTCACCCTCATGTCGACTAAGGGCTGGGAGAAGCTTCCGCTACAAAACAAGCTTGAAATATAGACTTATTTAATTTTTTTCGGGACAATTTCGCATTTCGGGGCTTCAATACAAGACGGACATTACATACGAGCAGCATGGAGGTATTTGGATGTTTTTTTGGTGTGTCCTTTTGTTATGAAGACAGTTGGTATCCATTTGCAACAGTTATATGGACATGCACTGCTACGCCGAGACCCCCTGTAACTCAGAGTAGCCATGGAGGACTCTGAAACTTCTCCCAGCCCTTAGTCCACATGAGGGGGAGTAGATAATGAGTGCAATTTCAATTTTGGGTGAACTATCCCTTTAATACAAATAAGGAGTTGCTTCCACTGAAATCCTGGTTGGTTTTGTTTTTTTTAAGTGATGACGCCATTTCAGAGTGAGGATGACACACACATGTTCAGTTCTTCATCAGTCATCCTCCTCTTCATCAGCCTCCTCTTCCTCCTCCTCCTCCTCCTCCTCCTGCTCCGTGGCCGTGGGGGAGCCGCAGCTCTCCGTGGCCTTGTGGTCCTTCTTCCACTTCATCCTCCGGTTCTGGAACCAGATCTTGATCTGCCGCTCCGTGAGGCAGAGCGCGTGCGCGACCTCTATCCTCCGTCGCCGCGTGAGGTACCGGTTGAAGTGGAACTCCTTCTCCAGCTCGAGCGTCTGGTGGCGCGTGTACGTCTGCCGCCCCCGCCTCCTGTCTGCACCTGCTCACACAACAACACACACACCTACCCAATCAGAATACTGTGTCCGTGCACACACACACATAGGCATATACAAACATGGCGGCGGCTGTCTGCTCGGACACACCTCTAGAATTTGACTCTGCACCCGAAGCTGAATGTGAAAATATTCGCTGAGAATATTTACAGAATCAACATTTTACAGTGGTGTTTTTTTTTCTTTCTTTCTGTGTGATGTGGGAAAATAAAATGGGATAAAAGCGTTTCCATGGTAATCTATCATATCCAGCTGGAATTCATATTCAGATCACATAGCTACAAAGAGCTGAACTTTGTGGTTTTAACAGCATGAATAAATTGTATTTGGTGAAACAACAAATACATTTCCACCATAGTTTTGTTTGGGGCTCAGATTAATTTATCAATATATTAAATATTTTGGTTGACTACTTCTGATCAGTCTCCATGTTCCCACCAGGGGAAGAGAACAATGGATGAATCCACATCTGAATGTTCACAGATTATTTAATGGGATATTGTTATGCAAGAGAAAAAAAAGACATTTTAACATCAAAATCTCTGATTCACTGCGATGAAATATACATTTTAGAGAATTTTTTTTTCTTTAAATTTGAATTTGATTTATGAGTTTCAAAATTGTAGAGCACAAGTTATTGGACTAATAATTTTCTATTTTTTTTTTTTTTTTTTTTTTTACATATATATTTTTTCATTTTCTAGAATAAAAACTCTGACTAATTCAGTTTTTTTTTTCATCAGAGTAGTTGTTGTGGCCTGATGAAATTCAATATTTTATAATATTAAACTCAAGTGTCAGAATATTAACAGAGATGTGGAAGAAAAATAGTCAAACAACTGAAATAGCTACTAATTGAAAACTGCCACACGCTGAAATATTAGTTTCAATACTGTATCTTATTTAATAATTGCAGTGTGGATTGAATTTCACTTACAATTCAAAGCTGAAATCATTTATTTTAAATGCAGATGCATTTAAATGCAGCTTTATTTCCTCTAGCAGTATAACGTTTGAGTGAATACACGAACACCTCCATGTTTTGCGTCACCTCTCTGAATGCTGAGCGGTCTGGGTCCACACTGAGTGGCCACTTGTTGCCACCTCCTCTTCCTGGAGAAGCCGTTTGACTTGTGGCTGCATAAACACCATAAAGCTGTTGGTAAATGATGTGGTTAAAGTGTGGGCTTATAGCTGCTGTTCAATATACCCAGAACCTCAGACTGGAACACCATACAGGACAAAGAGGCAGAGTCCTCCTGACTTTCACTGCACACACCAACCAGGCTGCTGCTGGTGTACAACAGACACACAGCATTACTAATTAGATTTGAAGAAAAAAAAAGAAAATCTATCGCTCTTTATGTCGAATGTGCTCGGGTCAGTGCTGAGTAAGAGCACAGATACGGAGCTGACCTCCAGTCTGCAGCAGGTCACACACTGCCTGAAGGTTAAAGAGAAACTGGGTCACAGTTTCACCACTCAGAGGTCGACTGTGGGCCACAGAAACATCTCCACTCACTTCCTCTGCACATTCCCCAGAAAACAAAACTCCCTGTGGAGTCTTGGATTTCTTGGGAGGCTGATGTTGAACTCTCTGACACATTTTTTTTCCAAAAGTATTCTTTTTTTCTCCTACTTCTTTAAAAAAAAAAAAAAAACCCAACAGTTGCAGCTTTCTATATAGGGTGTGTAAAGTTGCGGGTCAGTAGAGTAACAAAGAGCAGTGAGGGCTTTGTGACCGTCGTCTGGACTTTAACAGCATTAGCTGGTATTTAGTGAGGGCTCATAAACATGTGATGGTGGATTTTCTCCCGGTGTCCTCTCAGTGGACGGGGGGTCACGCTGCAGCTCATCTGTTGGACGACCTGAGTCTTCTCACATGCATGCATGGACATCTTCTTGGTCACATGCTAATCAAAGACAAAGTCCAGCGCAGTTTTCTTGATGCATTTCCTCCGGTCTGACATAAATGTCCTGCAGCCTCCTCTGTCTGTGCTCTGAGTGTATAAATGTGCTGCAGAGAGGAAAAATGGAATTGCATTGATTTGATATTGATTTTCAGGCCTGCTCCTGTAAAGACTACAGGCTGTAATTTGACACTGCAGATAAGACCTGTATTACACTCACTGCTGCACTGAGGCCTGCATGACCGGGGCGGAGAAAGCTGAGGTCATGTCCTCTCTATTTTTCTTTCTTTCTTTTTTTTTTTGTTGTAAATTTGGGTTTTTGCCACCTGGGGTTTACACTCACCACCGAAACTCTCATTTTACACATGGTGGGTAATGTATACACAGATTCCAGTAGTTTGACACTCTGCATATAAACATCTGTCCAGAAACAAGTGAGCACAGAATGAAGCAGGATGTGAAATGTTGAGCATTTCCTTTGGATGATATGAATGTACAGTGTTTTTATATTCTGTCATCCAATGAGCTGATTCAAAAATAACATTTTAGTCTTAAAGGTAATGTTTTACAAGTATAAATATGTTTCTGCTCCATGTCAGAAATGATCTAACACACAAAATAAGAGAATGTACCGTGATGCCTGTTCACATCTGGATACTGATAGTAGGCTGTGTTTGGTTTTCACACCCAGCCTTATAAGGTGTGTGTGTGTGTGTGTGTGTGTGTGTGTGTTAGGCTCTATGAATTCATTCATATAGTAGTTTTACGATATTTAATTTCAATCCAGATGTGACGGGACCACGTGATGACGTTCAGACCCACGCAGGAGTGAGAGTAGTGGTGGTGTCAGACCACACCCAGCTCAGCTCACAGCTTCTCACCTGTCAAGTCTCGAGACTAAATAATCTGACTATCGCGATGACACAATCTGACCACGGACTAGTAAACACCTGCCACACACACACACACACACACACACACACACACACACACACACACACACACACACACACACACACACACACACACACACACACACACACACACAGTCAAAGACATAAAATGCATTCATGTAGCTATTTACATGCGCGTTCCCGTGAGCGCTCGCTCGGTCCCCTGCCTTAATAACATCCGGGACTTTACTTTTCCCTCCAATCATGTTCCGACCCACTGGACTGCAATGGGATCTAAATTAAAATCTCTAAAATTCGCAACATGTTGGCTGGTTTGACACACACACACACACACACACACACACACACACACACACACACACACACACACACACACACACACACACACACACACACACACACACACACACACACACACACACACACACATTGACAGAAAAATAATAGAAGTGCTGACAGAATGAAATATGTTTGCTTTGCCTCCAGTGTGTGTGTGTGTGTGTGTGTGTGTGTGTATTTTATTTATATATTTTCTTCTTCCTTCCTCTGTTTTCTCCTTTATTTTATGTTACTATGAATTATTAATAATGACTCAAATTCCTTTATTAGCCTGTGAGGCCCATTTCCAAAAGTACGTTCCCTCACGTCCCCGTCATGAACGTGATATATTGTAAAATATTTTACATATTTCCTGTATTTTTTTTTTTCTTCATATAATTACATTTTTCTAGTATTTAATCCGCCGCCCTCTCTGTCCTGGTTCTATGACGCAGGCGCCACACATTTACATTTTATGACCCTAATCTACAAAAATACCATTATTATCATTTTATGATTAAATAATAACATGAATAATTGAAATCTTCACTTCATCCTTTTTTGTAATACTTCTCAAGCACTCTCAAACAGGACCACACACGTGCGCGCGTAGACTATTTTGGTTAAATATCTGCTGCCTCCTCTTGAGCAGGAGCCTCGTGGCAGTGACGTGTGTTGACATGAGAGTTTTTCTGTAATAAGGGAAATAAAATCATTTCATTAAAAAAAAACTGTCTGTTTATCTTTACACACACTGTTTGCCAGAGACTTTAAGGATCTGATCAGAGCGCACGCGACTGTGGACACCACAAACACGCGCATCATATCATCCAATTTTGACGCACCACCATTCACTGTTTTAATGCAGGTATAAAATGCTCTTTGTGTGTGTGTGTGTGTGTGTGTGTGTGTGTGTGTGTGTGTGTGTGTGTGTGTGTGTGTGTGTGTGTGTGTGTGTGTGTGTGTGTGTGTGTGTGTGTGTGTGTGTGTGTGTGTTGCCTGTTTGTGGTCCGAGGCCCCGCGTCCCATTCAGCGTCCCATCCCGCTGCTGGCGCACAAAAGCCGCTTTTACAATCCGCAGAGAGGACAGCCATTCACAGATCAAACCCCGTCTGCTAATTTATAGTGTTTATAGTATTAGCGGATTGTGGAGACAGTACAATAGTACAATGAGCTTTCAGTGGGCCAAGCAGGAGAGAAAAACACAAAACACAAGGCTATCAGGACGGAGCGGCTGAACTCCACTGATCAGACGCTGAATATGAGGGAGACGACTTTTTATTTTGCACTTTTCTAACGCTGTGGCTATAATACAGCAGCCTCCCCCCCTTGTCCAATCCTTAAAACAATACCGCCTAATGAATATTCAGCAACTCCTAAATTAGCCTATGGTTTTATGGGGGTCGCCCCGCCATAAAAGATCTGCAAAGAGAGAGCGACTGGGAGAGAGAGGCTGTAAAGAACGGTGACAGAGACACTGGGGCAGCAGCATAGTTCAGCCACCGGCAGTGGCCGCTGCGCAACGGGCCAACACTTTAAAGAGCGCTTACCGTAATTATTGGGTCGGGAAAATGCCCCCCCCTCCCTCCCTACACTCTCTCTCCCCACCCTCCCCTTACACACACACAGGAACCTTTGCCCCCTTCTTGGCATACCCCCCACCCACCCACATACACACACACACACACACACACACACACACACACACACACACACACACACACACACACACACACACACACACACACCAATTTACCAACTTACCTGTTAGGCCTCACAAGGTCCCACACCTCCAAAACAACCACCAACACTCCTTACCTGAGCTCCTCATCCAGGGGTAAATCTGCAGCCCCTCCTGGTTGGCCTGGGGCAGCTGCCTCCTCTGCATCCTGCAGGCCGGCGGCGGCTCAGGGACTCCGGCGGCCGTCGAGGAGTAGCAGATCTGGGTCTGGCCTGGGACTGGGAGCCGCTCCTCCTCCGAGCCGCATCTCCGCAGCGGCGGCGGCGGCGGCGCGCCGTGAGCCGCTCCACCGCGCAGCAGCAGCTCCGCTCGGTTCAGAGGATGAGGTGAGCCGCGGGGCTGAGGAGGAGGAGGAGGAGGTGGAGGACCCCCGCGGTTCCCGTTCAGTCCCGAAAGAGACAAACAGAACCATAAGGAAGTAGAGGAGTGGGGGAAGGAGGGGAGGGAGGAGGAAGAGGAAGAGGAGGAGGAGGAGGAGGAGGAGGGTGACGAAGAAGAGGAAGGGGGAGGGAAAGGGAAAGGGAGTCTTCCGCTGCTTCTCCCATTGGAGACATGGTGGTGGTGATATCCGCTGTTGGAAACGAGGGCGCACGAAGGAGACGCGGCGGAGGAAGACGGGCTGGGAGAAGTTGAAGAGTCAGTGAGGAGCTGAGCGGAGCAGCTCGCGGCCGCTTGTTGGAATTTGGGAAACGGCGCATTGGAGAAGTGAAGCGAACTCATAATTTGGCGCTGTTGATTTGTAGACCTGGGGCGGTTTAATGTCGGCGGTGAATTATTGGCGGAGTATAACTGTCTAGAATTACACACACACACACAAAAAAATCACCCCTCCTCACTCCACTCCACTCTCCTCCTCCCTTCCATTACCCCGCGGACCACGTGACTGGGGGGATTCACGTGATGCCAAGACGCCCAATGACAGTGCGGGGTTCCCTCCAGATGCAGGATTATAATGGGAGGATTTAGCTGGAACACACGGGGAGTGATCGCTGCAGTACGCACACGCACATACACACACAGGCCTATCTATACACGCCGCATACAAGGCAGTCCATATTATAGAATCAATACCCAGCAGCTCGGAACGTGTCCACTAATCACGGAGCGTGCGTAAAAGCTGGAAAACAAAACGGCTGAGGCTGCCAAAAAACACCCAGCACGCAGACTCCACCGGACCCGGGCGGGTGGAGTGGAGTGGAGAGGCGGGTGAAGTTGTCCACTAAAGGCGGAAAACACCATTTAGATGCGATATCGATTGGACTTGAAACAAATGGCGCGTAAAGTTGCCGAGGAGACTAAAAGAGGAGATGGATCTCCCGGCACTTTCGACGTGTAAACCTGACTCATTGGAGAGCAAAACACATGCAAAAGAGCGCGGGATCACACACACAGCGGGGAGTGAAGTAGTGTATAAGCCTGCCTAAATAAAGCGAAGTTCACAGGCTGCCGTCGCTGGCCGCTCAGACCGTGTAAACAGCATGAAAGCAGTCAAACGTGTCATTCTGAAAATGGTTCTGCAATAAAAGCTCAGGGTGAAAGATTGCAGCAGCTGCGGCTACAAGAGGCGGCGCGCTGCTCTGATTCCACTAATAATCAAAACATGAAGAGTTACAGCTTCATTATTTTTTCCACCAGCCTTGAAGTATTCGAGCTTGAACGCAAACAAAACCAGACACTGGAGTGGGTGGGTGAGGATTGATGTCGGAGAGAAGAAACACATCCCAGAATCCATCACAAGTTCAGAGGAGAGGGACGAGAAACCTAAGTAGCTACTCTCTTCTCTCCCATATTATAGGCCTGTAGGCTGCATGGAT
The DNA here is from genome assembly GCF_905171665.1 of Trachurus trachurus. Lineage (NCBI taxonomy): Eukaryota > Metazoa > Chordata > Actinopteri > Carangiformes > Carangidae > Trachurus > Trachurus trachurus. The sequence continues at coordinate 30,672,670 of NC_139905.1, read as the reverse complement.
GAACCTCCTCCTGAGCCCCTCCTCAAGCTCAGCTCAGCTCGGCTCGGCTCAGCTCGGCTCTGATTAGTTGTGTTCCCTGACCCAACCCCTGACCCGCTCTCAGATCTGTAGATGTGTACCTGTGACTCTGACCTTTCCTCCGCCACGCTGCTCTGAGTCCGGCGGGATAAAGATCTCTGTGCTGGATGTAATGGTTAACAGAGCAGAGAGGAGTTACAGGCTTGTGTGTGCATAAAAAAAATCCTATTTTTCTTTCTAACAGGAAGGATGTGGTACAGTTACAGGATTAGAAAGAGAGTGTTTGTTCTGTGTGAGGAACTGTGTGAGTTTCCCCCATGAACTTACTTTACTGCTTTTCATATGAATGGTTTCTGATTGTATTTCATCTGAATCTATTGTAGCCACACAGGTAGAGGCCTGGCAGCGTTGTACTTCAAACATTACAGCATGTGTTCATGTGGATTCCACTGCAGCCTTTGGCAGCAAACCACCACACATTAACTGTTATTAGAATAAATATGATCAATCATTAATAATTTTATGATGATGCTGTATGAAAGGTTTCATTATGTTTAAAATAAGCTGATTAGATACAGATGAAGATTCCCTTCAGTGCAGGCTACTGGTAGCAAACCTGCATCGTCATGGCTACAAAATCATGTGTTAAGGGTTATATAAGGGTCATGGTTAATAAAAGACATAGTGCTGACCATCAATTTGAACAGAAGACAAACACTGTTCTCTCTCACTTCTTTTGAAGTCCGATGTTTTGTCCACCCTGTCCTCCTCCCTACACCTCCATGTGAGCAGTTTGTCACTTCAATATAAACATGTGATTTTAGGGTGTTGGTAAAAAGACTGAAGCTGTCTCATGTGACAGCTCGAGGACACTTAACAATTAGACTATAGGTCTGAAGAAGCTGCTCGTACAACCAACATGACCCGAGGCCTGTATCCAGATGTAGATGTAAGCCCCATATTAGTATTATCATTATGCTGTGATCAGATGATGCACAATCCTGAATCTAGCCTCGCCGTGACACTGTGTAGTGGTGTAGTGAGCATATTGTGTGTGGGGGGTGAGGTGGGGGGGCTAACACTAATCTTTTGCCCCAGGGCCCCCCATGGAGTTGAATCCAGCCCTGCACTTGTTAAACTTGAAGTGTCATTCCAGTAAATTCTTATATTCTTTTTGGGAGATATTGAGTCTCTGGTGCTTGATAAAGGTTTTACAGTGTGGTCATTAAAACAAACTATAAACCGTCAGTGGAACAGTTTGAACAATATAAAAATGACAGTTCACTTGTTCAAAGAAGCTCCGCTCATTTCCGAGAAACAGCGGTGTTACATCCTCCTGTCCACACAGGGAGCTCATCACAGTGTGAGGACATCAGGGTTGTCTCTGCTGTAGGTTTCAGATGATTTTTTTTTTTGGTAGAAAGTTTATATTAATAACTGAAGGTGTGGAGTTTGAGGGTAAAGAACATTATAGGGGCAGAGGGGGTCTGATGACAGCTGCTGTGAAGGTGGGAGCTATAATGGGAAATGTGCGTTGATACACCACAGAGGAGCGGACAGATGATATCCAACTGGAGAAGGCCTTAACACCCAGTTATAGTCATTAATCTGTTTTCAATGTGATTTTTTGCAAAAGCATAAATATGAAGACTGGGCGAACTGTGAGAGAAGTTCTGCAACAGTTACGTTATCGTGGACTTGTATTTTATAAACCGCCCAAAAACCCACTCAGCGCGCCGTGCGTCACTGCGCTCCTCCCGCACTGACAGGTGCGCGTTTCTGTGCGTCTCTGCCTGTCTTCACTTGATGGAAAACTGGCTGCGTGTGCAGTCTGCAGCATGTGTGTGTGTGTGTGTCTGTGAAGCTCTCAGTGCTGCACTTTGTAGCAACAATATGCTCAGTCAGACTGATTCCTAATTAACGCCTGGAAATGAAAACGCTTTGATCAAACTGGGGATTCCCGCTAAATAAGCCTGACCCGCGTGCTCAAGAGCAGATATATATATATATATGGATGTGTAAGTGTGCATGCTCAGTGTGTTTGATCCCCCATATGGAAACAATCCGACCTCAAGTCGTCATCGTGATGATGATGGAAAGCAGTGTATACAGGCCGGTAATAATGTAAGTGGAGGTGGAGGACCAGGCCATAAATAAAGTGATGTTTGGATAGGATGTGGATTGTGTGCGTGTGTGTGTGTTGAGAGTGGGAGGGACTTCCGAGTCAGGGCTTAAATGTTTGGCCTGGTGAACTGAACTGTTTTATCAGTCTGGGTGCTGACAGAGAGGAGAGGAGGAGGAAACGAGGAAGGGGATAATTGGGTGGTGAGGAGAAGAGGTGAAGGAGGAAAAGAGGGGAAGATGGAAGACTTAGGGGCGAGAGAAAGGATTGAGAGTATGGATTAAAAAGAAGGGAAAAGGAAAGGAGGCAACTTCTGGAACGGCTTTCTTCTTTCTACCCCAATAAAAGGCCTATTTCGTCTTTCTCTCTCTTCACATTAAATACAGAAAACCACAGTTTTTATCCTTTTTATTCTCGTTTTTATTTTTATGAATGTTCTCTTTTTTATCTGAACTGTGCGCATGCTTTTTTACCCAAAAAAGAGAAAAAAGATGACAACATAAAACAAAACACCATCAAAAAACCAACTAAAACGACAATTAGAGTGTGTAAAAAAGAGACCCGACCCACTAAAATGGCATAAATAGGCAGTTTCATGTTGTTGGAAATTTCATTAATTGCTACGTCATCGTCATCGTCATCATCAATCATTACCAGAACAACAACAACAACATATAAGTGAGAAGTACAGTAAAAAGTGCACCATCATCATTTTTTAACTTAAAAACTATACAGCTGCCAAAGATAAAATTGTTAATGATAAACTTCTAACAATATAGAAATGTTTCCACGATAATTGTTCCACAAAGAAATGAAGCTATCGTTTTTTTTCTTATTTTTTTTGTTCTTTTTTTGTCTGTTTTAAACACTAGAGTAGGCTAGACTATGTTTGTTTGACTTGGATTGACCCCCTTCCCCTTCCCCCCGATTCAATTTTTATCTTTTTTAAAGTTCATGTTCCTGCTTCATTGCATCAATTTTTCGCGGTTTTTTCTTTTCCACAGTCAGCAGACAAGAGACGCGAGGCCCCTTCACCTCAGTCCAGCACACCGGTCGCCATTTTGGAGACTCAAGTTTCTGTCCATGGATTGGATCGTGGAGACAGCGGGGCAGTCCAATGGCCTCAATTAAGACAACAACAAAAAAACAACAGCCTCCCACCCCCCCTCACCCCTTACTGTCCAGCATTTATAGGCCCCCCTTCTCGAACTTTCTCCCCCCCCCCCTTCATGAACTTTCCTCTCTCTTTCCTCCCCTACATTTGCTTGTGTGTTTTCTCGCAGCAATCCTCCCCGCTTCCCGGGGCCTGTGCTCCCGCCGTTCCCGCCACTGCCACCGCCACCGCTACCGGCACCGAACCACCGCCTCCTCCTCCGCCGCCTCCTCCGCCTCCACCTTCTCCTCCACTTCCTCCATCATGCAGTTCCTTTTCCCTCCTTTCCCTCTCCACCGCCTCCTGCTCGCTCTTGCTGCTGGGGAACTTGTCCTTGTTGTTCTCCTTCTTCCACTTCATCCTCCGGTTCTGGAACCAGATCTTCACCTGCCGCTCCGTCAGCGCCAGCGCGTGCGACACCTCGATGCGGCGTTTCCGGGTCAGGTACGGGTTGAACAGGAACTCCTTCTCCAGCTCCAGGGTCTGGTAGCGGCTGTAGGTCTGTCGGCCGCGCCTCCTGCCGGCAGCTGCTGGGGGAGGGGGGTGGGGGGTGGGAGAGGGGAGAAATGGTGGAGGGGGGCTATTAGAGACAGATCTGCATTCTTACACCCTCACATGATCGTTAAGTTATTACCGCCCTTCATCCATCTATCTATCTATCTATCTATCTATCTATCTATCTATCTATCTATCTATCTATCTATCTATCTATCTATCTATCTATCTATCTGTTCATTCAATTTCAATAAGCTTTATTGGCATGACTGTGATATACAATATTGCCAAAGCATTGGGGCAGCAATACAAATACAACAACAAATACATAGATGGTTAATTCATTAGTATCTATCTATCTATCTATCTATCTATCTATCTATCTATCTATCTATCTATCTATCTATCTATCTATCTATCTATCTATCTATCTATCTATCTAAACCTACATATACCTATAACATAAATACAATGATTATAAATATTATATTAATATGTTGCCTATACAGTCATTTCTAAATGTTATGAAATATAAACACTAGCCTATATAAATATTATATCCAGCAAAGTGTCCACACGAGCACATAAAAAATAAAAACACGCGCGCACAGACACACGGGCACACTTTAAAAAAAAATATATATATATATATATTTTTTTTACTATAGTTACTCTTCAGACGTCAGGAACTCAAACTGCACCATCAGCCACTGCAGTCATTATGAAAACTCTTATATAACAAAGACAAATCTACTGAGCACTTACTGAAGTGCACATGAATATTTGATGCACATGAACAGATCGTAAACAGGTTTAAAAGAGAAAAATGATCCCGCACAGAAAACAAAGAAGACCAGAACACAGCTGAACTGACTGGCTTCCAATGACGGACACTGCACTTTTAATTATAGGAGCATAGTGCAAATACTGAAAATTAAATATAGAGATATCATGTTAGTGAAACTGTACACCGACACACTATAACTAAATTAAAAGCAATAAATACTAATAAACATAGATATGAGATTTTTCACACAACCATGAAAAGAAACTATACTTTACTTTTTTCTTTTCTTTTTCTTTTTTTAAATAAAGAACTTGTGAAATGTCATTTACCCGCATGTGTAAAGCTGGAGAGCACAAACACGCCTGCATCATTATATGGCATCAAACTGGCGATATAATTCCACCTGCTAACAACAGCCCGGGCTCTCCAGTCTGGACGTCAGCTCCGTTTAAAATACTGTATAAACACATTTTAAAGTCACTAAATTTATGTGACGTGTAAAATCAACAGTGCTGCACTAAACTAGACGTTATCTCGGTATTAAGAGGGAGAATAAAAGTCAGACTCCCGACAGTTCGTGCGTATACACGGAACATTTGTGTAAAGTGATGGTGTTTCTGTCGAGGTAGCCTACTGGTTCCCTCTCTGTGATTATTGATTATTGATTGTGCATAATTGACAAGTTTACGGTTGACACCACTAACACACAACCTCTCTATCTCTGTCTCTGTCTCTGTCTCCATAGTTAAGGTTCAGGATTAAATATAGCAGAGCGCAGTGCCTCTGATGGAGCCATGATCGCGTATATTCTCTGCACATCTCCCACACTATATCACGTCATAAAGCCTTCAGGTAAACGGTAAAAAAAAAAATAGATATATCTATATGTCTGCATCTATTATATATCTACCTCCAAGTGAAGTTTAAAACGCTGTCACTCTCTCGGTCTCATTGGGGCTCCTCGTGGTGTCCGTCTTTGGGCACAGAGCTGCTATTTATGTTAAAAGCAGCCAGAAAGAAGAAGACAAGGGAGTCTTTATGGAAATGCATGAACTTGTAAGTGATGTAAATGTCTTGTATGTGTTATCTGTCACAAGGCTGGCGCCGTGATTTCGTGCTGCAGAGACATAGAGGGAAGTGGGCGCCACATTCACTCCTGTCACCAGCCATGAATTAAGGGAAATGGGAAACACTTTCCTGGATAAAATAACAGCACGGCCGCTTTGATCCGAAGGTTTTTTTTTTTTTTTTTTGGACTGGAGCGACATGCACGGGGAATTTAACCCCCAACCCTTCACACCAGCCATACACAGCTGCACTGTGTATTATAGATCAAACCGTTTTGGAGAGATATCTCCCCTTCATTTGTGTCCTATATTCTGTTGTGACGTGCAGCTCTACCTGAATGACCACACGCTGTTTTATTGTTTGGGGGGGGGGGCGACACAAGCCGCGGGATTATGAAACATTTTTAAAACCTATTGCAGATGAAACCTTTACGAAGCCAATTAAAGACGCCCTAAACTAACGCATGGCACTTGGCAGTTGACATTTTGGAAGAGGGAGAGATACTGAACAACAGATGCCATTGAGAACCGAGGAAAAAGACACTAATATCATTACGGACACACACACGCACACACACATACATACACTCATTCTTCGTCCTAATCAGATTTTTTATTCTTATTCTTTTTCATTTTAAGGTCATACGGGAGAAAATCATTGATCAATATTCCTAACCTCAGCGGTGAAAGTCGTAAAACGGCTCATATTCACCGGTTCAGAGTCAAACTCGGATATTAAACCTTAAAGCTCAGGGGCTCGAGAGGATTTCCAAACATATTCTGTGAACAGAGCCCCCCCCAAACCGCCCCCCGGCCCCTCTACCCCACCCCAGTACTGAGGTTAGGACATAAAATAGTGTGGCGGTGTGGGAACAGGCATGGGGCTCCTCTTTATAATACAAATTATGAAATGTGCCCCCTCATTAAAGGGAAATTTCCGAGGTAAACGTGATAACCACCCGCCACTGTAGCTCCATCCTCCCGTTTCACCCATAAAAGCTCGCCCGCCTTTTTCTGCTATTATAAGTAATAAATCCTGACACTGAGAAAGGACAATATCCCATCGAACCGTGCAGGGGCTGTAACCCCCCCACCCCCCCTCCCCAGTGCGCACAAAGCATTCCTGGACCGTACAGCGGCGCACAGTTTTGCGGTGCTTTCCTGTTTTGACTCCACTTTTCTGATCTGAGGTGGCTGAACCCGGGTCAAACCCAACTTTACTGTCTGAAAACTGTTAATCAATGGACGAATCAGTGTCATCTTGGGTAATAAAGAACAAAAAAAAACTGCTTAATAAGTCGTTTTCGGTCTCTTCCCGTGCGTGAGTGTGGTCGGTCAAAGCCGTGACACGCACAGTGAAGCTGAGGGGGAGAACTGCACGAAGAGTGGCTTTAAATATGTGAATCATAACAATTTACAGAGCAGACAACACAGTAGCAAAAGCCTCAATATGCACAAGTCAACAACACACAGCTGGAGGACAGAGAGCAGGAGGCGCAGCAGGAGGGGAGGCTCATGTCTTCTTAAAAACCCTGCCTAAATAGTGAATTATCTGCTATAAACACAGTTAGCTGAGCAGGTGTGTGAAGGTGCTGGTGCTGGTACACCTGATTCCATTTTTATTTATTTCATTTTTTTCCTATGTTATGATGATAATAAAGAGGCCACAAAAGTCCAGAAGCAGTTCTGTATAGAGCCACTTCAAAATAGAGAGAAATAAAAAAATACAGCCGGGAACATAAGCACAGCAATAAACTCTCTCTCTCTCTCCCTCTCTCTCTCAAACACACACACACACACGCACGCACACACACACAACAGCACAACACAAGAAATATGGGCTCAAACAAAATAGGCTACTATACATGTCAATCCATTCACTGCCCCCCATCCTCTCTCTCTCTCTCTCTCTCTCTCTCTCGAACACACAGAAATGCCTCCCTCCCTCCCCGCATAATCAGTTTTATTGTGGGATTGCTCAAAGCCATCAATTATAAGCCCCGCTTATAACGCAAATAATTTTTAAAACCCACAATCTTTTTCCAGCGCTCTGCTGTGATTTATGACGTGATCGGCTGAAACCAATCGGGCCTGATCCATATTCACAGGCTGCGTGTCAAGCAGGACACAAAGGCAAAGAAAGAAAAAAAAAAAAAGAGCGTCTGTGTGAAGCTGAGCTCTGATAAAGACTGATCAGACAGAGGCCCGAGAGTTGAGCACACACACACACACACACACACACACACACACACACACACACACACACACACACACACACACACACACACACACACACACACACAGACACGCTGTGAAGGTCCAGATATCTTCTCCTCTCCACTGTTCTCTATCTCTCTCGCTACACACACACACACACAAATGCACTGGCTGCTTCATTTAACCCTATGTGGGTCTGACCACCGTGTAGCCGAACAGTCCCGGAGACCACAGGCAAGTCGTAAAAAAGGCAGAAACAGTAAAAGTTGAAGCCGAGTCAAAGCTGCGTGTCTAAATGTAGCTGATGCATCCAGCAGCTCGTCCACCATCTGCTCTGAGCGGCTCTCTCCCTCCCAGTCAGCCAGTGGAGGTGCTTCTGTCCAGCATCCCCCTGTCTCTCTCCTCTCACTACAGCTACTATATGACCGGGGCAATTAAACCTTAAAAGTCATTCACAAGTTTTGGTGCCTGCCAATAAAACCATAAACGCGCTTTTGTGGCTCCACTCTGAGCGCAGGAAGCTCTGAATTGCCCTCTTTAAATAGTTGCTTTTAAAACCACTTTCAACTTTCTCCCTGTGTTTCCCTGCTCTCCATTCCCTGTCTCTGCTCCTGACGTGGACACACTCACCTCCTGGGAGAGAACACACAGCACGGGGTTTGTTTTAAACAAGGCAAAAGGATAAGAAAAAAGAAGAGGAAGAAAAAAAAGAAAAAGAAAATGGTTCTGGTGGTTCGGTCTCGCTCTCCGCTCCCTCACCTTGCGGCCTCATCCAGGGGAACAGCTGGGTCGGTGACGGGCTCTGCTCGGTTCCCTCCGCGTCCTCGGCGCCGAGCCCCGGCGCGCCTCCCAGTTTACAGTCGCTGTACTGGACCAGATCCGCGTCCTGGGCCCCGAAAAGCGTCTGCCGCTGCAAGGCGTCGTATCCGTAGAAGTTGCCCGGCTCGCCGTGGCATGTGACCGCGCAGGGGCTCTGCTGGTACGGGTTGCTGGGCAGCGTGGAGGCGCTGTGGTGGTAGAAGTCCTGAATCTGCGGGGCGTGCTGGAAGGTGGCTCCGGAGCCCGGGCCGTAGACCACCGTGGGCCGGCTGCCGGCCAGGTCCTGCGCGAACCCGCACTCGTAGTAGTTCGGACGTAACGAGTCCCCGCTTTTATATTTAGAGAAGAGCGAGTTGACGAAATATGAGCTCATCTTTGTGTTGTTGTTTGTTGTTGTTTCAGTTTGTGTTCGGACGAGGCGACCGGCGGCTCTCGGTTATCTTGTCTCTTTTTTTTTCTGCTTCTGTCGTGCGGTGTGAGGCAACGGAACACCAACACACACACACTCACACACACACGGACACACACGGACACACACACGGACACGGAGGGGAGGGAGACTGAGAGAAAGTGAGGCAGGTCTGCCGCCGGTGTCGGGGACCGTTGTTGTGGTGTTTTCCCTCCTCACGGCCACGGCGGAGGAGCCGCTCGCGTTGAGAGTAACGGTAACGGTAGTAACGGTAACGGCAGCCAGCCACAACCACCACCACCACCACAACAACAACAACTACAACAACAACTACAATCACACAGATTCCATAAAATGTCCAGCGAAGGAGAAAAAGAAGAGGAAGGAGAGGAAGAAGAAGGAAAAGGAGAAGTAGAGGAGGAAGGGCTCGTGCGCATCACAATTCCGGTGTTCGCGCGGTAAGCGGGAGCCCTGTCGCGCTCTCAAACGGCTTTTCCGTGATTTACTCCTCTGCAAATGAGTTGTTTCATATTTTTTCTCTCTCTCTTTCTCTCTCTCTCTTTCTCTACCGCGCGCGCTCTCTCTTCCCTTCTCTCTCTCTCTCTCTCTGGCTTTCTCTGGCGCGCGCTCTCCCCCTCTCTTTCTCTATTTCTCTCTCTCTCCTCCTCGCCCTCGTGTGTGTGTGACTCGGTTTCAGGGATAATTTGCATCTATTATCAGCTCTTCGTCCCATTGGCTTTTCCAGGCACATAGACAAACGCGCACGGGAGCGCGCGCACGCACACACACATAAAGTCTATAACACTTTTTTTTCCTCCTTTTTTTTTTTTTTTTTTGCAGCTTCACCCGCACGCGCCTGTATAAACCGAGATGATATTCTCCCGGTGTATGGCTGGAAGAGCTCCACGCGCCTCTAATAACGCAATAGAAGTGAAGAATGGAAGAAGAGGAAGACTAGAAAGAGGGGGATGAAAGAGAAGAGGTGCAGCAGCAAACATGAAAGCAAAGAGAAGTTGCAGGGGTTAATGAGAGGTCTGACACACACACACACACACACACACACACACACACACACACACACTACAACTCACCAAAACAAAAGGAGAAAAGGAGGATGGAGATTTTATTATTGGAAAGCTGAGGTTGTGGTCTGTTGATGTAGTGGTGGTTGTGTGTGTATGTGTGTACATGTGTGTGTATGGGGGGAGGAGGGGGGGGGGGGTCTCGCTCTCATTAATTGCTTTTTCTCATCTCTCCTCATGAATCCTTGCAGCAGAGAATGTGGTTGCTTGGGAATGAGGCCTGGAAATGTCAGGGAACCTGGTGGAGAGAGGCTGACACAGACTGAGGGGAGGAGGAGGAAGGAGGAAGGAGAAGAAGATGAAGACGAGGAAGAAGAGGAGTCCGGATGGAGGACCAGTGCTCCCTAATTGCCATCGGTTTTAATTGGTGCCAGTCTATAAATGTGGCCTAATTGAGGTTTTAAAAAGTAAAAATCAGATGCTGGAGCCACCACGTCCTGTCCTCGGCTCCATTCCTGACTGCTGCTGCTGCTTAAGCTCCGGGGTCTCTGAGCGCATCCTTCCTGATCCTAGTCTACTTTCATAAATGTGGTCTCCATAAACGTGTAAAGAGGACAGGGGAGGGTAATATCCTAGGAGGAAGGGGCTGTAAACGCTTTAACAAACTATAAAGCTCCATAAAGCGGAGGGGCAGCAGTGTTTTCTTGTTTACGTCCGTGCAGCAGAGAAACAGAGAAGTGCTGCTGCTTTTTTTTTTCTCCTTTTTTACGACGCGCCCTTTTCGCAAACCGGAGGCCGTAAATGCCTCATCGTTGGGGCCGGTATTTAATTGTCATTTTCGCCCTGTTTTCCATACGAGCCGCGGTCCTCCCCTGTTTGAGGCTGAGGTAGAGGGAGGGCTTCTTCTCTAACGAGGTATAAGTTGTGGGAAGGTTAAGCTCGGCCTTGTAGAACAGCCGGGGCTCGTAAAAAGCAAGATGGCCTGAAGAGCAGCGATTAGCCCCCAAAAAAGATTCAATTGTAGAGTTATTTCTTCTTTGATAGAGACTTAATTTGTCTCCACCACAGGCCCGAGAGCTGCCGATCAATCAGATCTGAGGAATCGGTGATGTGAGCTCCCACAGGAACTCATACGTGCAGGAAATCAGAAGTTCATCTTTTCTGGTAATATTGTTTGGATTTGGAGCCACCGCGCGCTGCTATCATCCAAATAAACATGTCATTATACCGGAATTTAATTTATTTAGATTATACAGCCCAAGCACAAGAGGCCCGAATGTTGCCAGCGCGCACGCTTGAATTACAGACTGTGGTAAATCAGCTGATTGTACATCCGACTTTCAGAGGAGTAATTGCCGCAGTATTTTCTCTACTTTATTACCTAGAATATGATCTTATTGAAACTTCACCGCGCCGTGTTTTACACTTCCAATAAAGGCTTTTCTTGTGTGATGTGTTGTCCTGCGCGCTGAGATGTGAATGTGGTGTCCAACAACAACAACAACAACCCCAAAACACTGTCACATTTTCTGACCGGCTTCTGCACTGCCCACACATCCCCGCTGTCAAAGCCAGGAGCACTAAATTAGAACCGTGAAAGCCTGTTATCAGGTCATTCCTGCAAACAACCAACCGCCTCAGTGAGCGATAGAGACGCGGTAAACAACTGCACAGCTAATTCTCCTGCATTTGGACGCAGAAGGACGCGCGGAAGGCTGGATTCCACCTCCTGTGTCTTCTCTGCGCAAAGATTGAGTGGAGAAAATTGATTTGACTGTATAAGTAGAGCACATAAGGTCACAAAAATATACACTATTTCCCATTTTACCCGAGGAAACAGAGCATTCTTCATTCATAACGCATTCTTCCCACATATATAGAGCTTAGAGCCACTAAAAGTTTAAGGTGCGTGCGTCCTGAGTGTGAATTTCTCACCAGGAAGAATAAACATTTCCTGCCAACCTATGCATATCCTGCGCGCCTATATGGCCTATTATACTCCGAGGCCTCAACCCTTCCTCTCTCTCCATCCACTGCACGTTTACTGTACGTTTGAAGCCGCCTCCAGTGTCAGGATGTTCCACGGCAAAGTCCAAAGTTGCACAATCACTACGGTATTTCTTAAAAAACACCCATTTCCACCACATTAAAGGGGGAGGACTAGGGCCGGTTTGACCTCCCTTACAGCAGCCCCTGGTAGAGCCACTGCTGGGTCTTCCTTGAACGCAACGAAGCGTCAGAGCGAGTCCTGGTTTATCGGTGGAGCAAGCGCGCCATCAAGCGGCCAGCCGCAGTAAGGCCTCAGGGGGGGAGGGGAGACTTGTCTGGAATGGGACTCCGGTTATTTAAGTCCGCACATAAAGGTAAAAAAGCTGTTTCAAAATGAAACTGCGTGTTGTAATTGGAGGCCGGATGTGAGGGTCGGTTTGGGATTTGTGCCACAAAAAAAAGGGAATGAAATGAAAGAGGTGCAGGTCTGTTACATCGAATTGAATGAGTGGAAATGGAATGAGGGGAAATAACCTAATCTAAAGTAGCTGATACGTTTAATGAGTTTTAAACAGCAGCCTATATATTTTCCACGCTGATAGACATTCGGGCCTGAGCCGCGGACTGCTTTCAGCTTTTAAAAACTGCAATACGACAAAGAGCAGTGGCTGTAATGAGCTGCGGTCTGTTCTATTGTATCTGAGGAATTAAAGGCATTCCCTCAGAATAAAGACCAGCTCCGTGTACAGTTGTTACAGATTCACTTTACACTGTGGTTAGAAGCCTCAGCGCAGCCAACAGTGTTCACACTGCACCGCCTTTCACAGGCCTATTAGAGCAGCTATATGTGATGCTCATATTCATTATAAACATTTCTACTGTCAAGTTTTTATTATTGATATTTTCAGGATTTATTTGAAGTGTTTGGCCGCCTCCTACTAGAATATGATATACATAGCATAGCATATAATGATCTTACTATTAATTATATTTTAATGTTTTAATTACTTTACTTTTATAGGCCATGCTACCATGTTGTGATATCTATATCTGTGATACTTGTGATAATATTATGGTACAGAAAATCATATATATAAAACATTAAAGTTTATGTATAGGCTATAAAAGTGTAAAGTATACTTAAACATGTATCATACATAAAAATGTATATACAAGTCTATGTATACTGTATGTCTGTGTATATATGTATTTAAACATGTATTGCTCTGAATAAATTCCTCTGAATATAGCACACACACTATAGGCGTATACAGCTATGCATGATTTACAAAAGACATAGATATAATTATTTGTTATTAAAATCATAATTTAATTCAAATAATATATTTTTGATATATTTATTTCAGGCCCACAGCCATGTTTCTTTGGGGAGGTCTGTTCTGTTTCTGAAATGTTGTCAGTTATATTACAAACAGTCAGATAAACAAATGTGCAGAAGTGAAACATGAAAAGTCGAACTGGTTTTATGTAGTTCGACACAAACTGGTTTTATGAGCACAGATGATTATCTCAGTGTGTGTGTGTGTGTGTGTGTGTGTGTGTGTGTGTGTGTGTGTGGGTGGGTGCGTGCGTGCAGGCTGTAAACAGGACAAAGCGGTCGTTACCATCATGTGAAGACGCTGCGGCTCAGATCCTCAGCCTCTGAACCCTGGAGCAGCAACAGATTTCAATCTTCAAGCTGCAGACAGCGGCTCAGGAGGCCGAGAGCCCCCGCTTCAAGGTTCCTCCGGGTTCCAGCAGAAGGGTCAACATCATGTGGACAAGATGTTTACATGCGCCACCCCACCCCCCCCCCCCTGCTGCGCCCTTCAGGCCCGGAAAAGAAGCCTGGGAGAGGAGAGCCAACACAGCTCACCCGGCCTGACGGCTCCGCTGGCTGGGTGTGTTGGGCCTGTACTTATTTTTTCCTTCTCTTTTTTTTGGTGTGTGTGTGTGAGAGGGGGGGGGGGGGGGGGGGGGCATTTGCAAGGATGCATCTGAGAGAGACAAAGGGAGTTCAGGCAGGAGACAACACACACACACACAACACACACTACCCTCCAAAATTGCCCCCATAGAGCCAAACGGCTACAAAACCATAAAATTCCCAAAAGCTGAAAAGAAGAGGAGGAGGAGGAGGAGGAGGAGGAAGGAGGAGGAGGAGGAGGAGGAGGAGGAAGGAGGCTCACTCCACTCTCCTCTGCTCCAACACAAAAGTGGGTCTAAATAAAACGAGCATGGCTCCCACCACTGCTGGTTGAGTCTCTCTAAACACAAATTCCCGTCCTATCCTCCGCTCGCTCCGCTCTCTCCATCATCCCCGCGGCCTCTCTGGAGTGAACCCGTCTAACACCTGGAAAGCATGCAGTGGAAGCTTCACACACATTTTTTAATATTTGCGCTTCTATCAATCCCATTAGAAGCTCCAAAACAAACCACGGAGCAGGGGGAATTCGAAACTTTCCCCTCTAATATTTCCTCTCTCTGAATATATCTTCCCCGCTCCCCCTTCTTCTCCCTTCTTTTTCGGCGTGTTTGCTTTACAGCCGTTTAGTTCTTAACCTTCAGAAATTTATACGCTATAAACTTTTATTGCCGTCATATTCTTTTATTGCGCCGCACCGCATTCAATCCTTTTCCTCTCCCTCTCTCTCTCTCTCCTCTTTTTCTATTCCTCCTTCCTCTTCGCTGTTTTTACAACAGGCGGCGGCGGCTTCTTTCAAACCTCACGCATCCGCTCCCGCATCCCTCATCACCCCCCCCCCCCCCCCCCTTTTTTTTTTTTTTTTTACCCGTGAGCTCGAGACACCCGGTGCGTGCAGCACATCCTGCCCCTCTCGTGCTGTTTGTTTCCTCCTATGAAAATACAAAGAGGGCAAAACAACTGACGTGAGAGAGAAGAGGAGGAGGAGGAGGAGGAAGAGAAAGCTGCTGGAGCTTTTATTGTACCAATGGGACGAATACTATCAGAATCTCTCTTTTTTTTCACTGTAGCATCAAATAAAACAAACAGAACAAACCCCGGCGGCCTGATGTGACCGGCACCGGCCGCTGGTGGTTTTTTACAATTACAGCAGAAGTAAATGCGGAGAGCCTCAGTCGACTCTGATGTGAAGCTCCACCGGGTGACTCACTGCGAGAAATCAAACGCGCCTGAGATTTGTGGCTTTGCAACACACAACTACTGTGAATGCAGATGGATGTGAATCATTTGGAAGAAACGGAGCGGCCGGTTGGTGCTCGCGCCGCTGCTTTAACGGGGTTTTCAAAGTAATGGCCCAACAGGGGCGCGCGAGACACGGCAGATGATATCAAACAGTCTGAGACGGGCTCGAGTCTTTACTCCTCAGTGTTTGTTCAATCAGGACAATCAATAACATTATTATTATTATTATTATTATTATTATTATTATTATTATTATTATTATTATTATTATTATTATTATTATTATTATTATTATTATTATTAGTAGTAGATATCTGGCCCCACAACTTATTCTAAAATGTTGTCAGTGATTATCATAAACGACACCTATTATAAAGCAATCAGCCTATATTACTTCTATATTCTATGTAAGCTATAAATTAATAAATTAATATAGAAAAAAGTGTACAGCTATTTGTTTATTTATTTATTATGAATTTATTTTTCAGTTTCAGTTGACAATAAACAAATAAAAAATAAATAAACACCTGACAAACAAAAACATACATGAAAAAGAGCAAGAAATGTTTTTTTTTTTTTTTTTTAAAGACAGTTATTTTCAAACAGCTGTGATATTGTTGTTTAAAAATAAAACAAGAGCCATTTATTTCAACATTTATTATTGACTTATTTTTAACATAGGGCTGGTAGGTATTATTCTTATTATTCCTTATAATAATAATAATAATAAATGTTGTAGTTGTTATTGGTGGTGAGAGGCGGCTGTAACCTGCAGCAGCAGCCGCCTCTGGCTTCCTCTGCAGCTGTTAATGAGTCCGGAATGGCTGATGTGATCTGATCCATACAGCGGTTTGTATCAGCGGGCCCATAACTCTCTTTCAGAAAATTTATGAATATGAGTGATATTCTCTGCTGCTTGATGAATTATAGAAGCTGTGCTGTGTAAAACAGCTCCTTCGGTGTGAGGGGGGAGAGAGAGCTGCTCTGGGCCTATGCTGCTGCTGCTGCACTCTAACATCCACCCAGAGTGTGTCAGTGAAGCCCGTTATTATCTGTGGACTCAGTTTTAATATGAGAGGATAAAGTGAAGACATATTGGATTGGCCACGATTGCTCGGGTTGAAATATGAATTTTGCCATCAGCAGCAGCAGCGGCGGCACGTGGCTCGTCTTCTGCAGCCCAATTAGTTTTTGAAAATATCACTGAAAGGACGAGACCTGAACCAACTTCAGCTGCTAAATCACAGCGCAATGAGACAATCTGGGTCTTCCTACACCTCACAGTTGGGATATTCTTACACAGAGAGAGGGGGGAACTTTTGATTGATTGATTGCATGTACATAAAACACATATGGGTCAATAAAGCAAGGCTCTTTCTTTGAAGAAAACACTGAAACCTGCAGAAATACTTCTCTGCTGCTGTTATTCCCTCACAGACTTTTGTTTCTGTGTGATTGCATGTTATCATTCAACCAAAAGCATTCCTATAAACTGATGCAAATCAGAGAACGTGTTTGTGCAGGAGTAGAAGCTGCACTCCCTCTCACTTCACTCATAACTCTGTGTCTCCCTGCTCCTCCTCATGTGACTGTGTTGTCCCCTGATGTGTCTCTTGCCTCTATAACTGCACAGCCATAATAACCTGAAGTGAACATGTGTTGGTGTATGAGGCTCTTTCTCTCTCTCCTCCTCCTCCTCCTCCTCCTCCTCCTCCTCCTCTTCTCTGGGACAGCGGGGCCGAGAGGGGAGGCCACGGCCCTGCAGCAGAGTTCTGGGGGCTCCTGGATTTAATGAAGCTGCAGCCCCCTTGCCGTAGACCTTAGAGAAGTATCACAATCATCCGCCGTAATTCCACAGATGGTTTATGGGATGGCTTTGTTGGGGCCTGCAGCCTAAATCCGCTTTAAATCCTGAGGCCTCATTGGCTGGGCCCCTGCACAGCGGGGTGAAGGAGCAGAGCTGCTCTCAGCTGCGCTCATCACATTTCTGCCTCTTTGCACCGAGGCTGCCTCCACCGTCAGCACTGTGTGTTTTTACTGCTGCTACACACACATACACAGACACACAACCTCACTGTACACTTACCTGCACTGAGCAACATAAAAACTAGTTCACCAATGGTTTATAACACACATATAAGCAAAAATAAAACGATTATTTTAATGCATTTACATGTCACCAACTTTTAACCCTCCTGTGTAACAACATAAACAGTTAATGACTGATCAACATAATATTTCATAGTTGTTTAATTCAAATCCACAAGGGTTTAAATAATTAATAGATATTTTATAACAGTGTGATTATTAATTTCTGCTGTCAATAGACACTATGTGCACTTATATTGACTTATGGTACTTGTTGATGTTTGGTAGGTGTTATATGTTTTGATTATTACATATATGATTAAAGGATTGTCGGAACTCCCTTGTTCACAACTTCTACACAAGCTATTTGTTTGCACTGCTTATAAATTCTTAATAGGGACGTTAAAACCAAGTGTAACAGAGAAGTGCTGGTGCCAGTGTTACGACCTCATTAATCCAGCTGGCACCACCACTCCTGCCACCAGGAGGAAGCTGTCTCTCTTTTTTTTTTTTCTCACAGTGGCTGTGTAGCACTGATAGGGCAAAATGCATCAGTGCTGCCTTTCTAACAAGGACCAGCGCTCCCACTGCACACACAGCTCAGGTACAACCCTCAGGAATATAACACTGAGTTGACATATTTCTTTCAATTATGGGAGAAAAAAAAGAGAGATAAAGACACAGTATCAGCCTGTGCAGTTACAGTACATAAATTACACATAGAAACAAACAAATACCAGAACTTTTGAAGACAGTTTCGTGGCTGGTCAAAAAAAAAAGAAAAAAAAAAACTTTTTAGGGGGTGGAGTTGCACCAAGAGGAATTTGACCTCAGCAGTTCTGAAATGCTGAGCTGCAATCTTTCCTGCAGCCACAAAGGAGGCAACAGCAGCAGCAGCAGCAGCAGCAGCAATTGTTGAAAACTCAAATAATACCACTTTGCTTTTCTGGCAAGTTCCTGCAAATTACAGCCAGGCAGCCGGTCATCTTCCAGCGAGCAGGCTGCTGCTGCTGCTGCTGCTGCTGCTTGGAAACAAAAAGTGAAACTTTTACAACTTTTGCTACTCTGCAACTTTATTCTACCTGCACTATAATAAATGTTCCCATCATGAGAGGAGCCGGAGGAGGAGGAGGAAGTGTAGAGAGAAGCCTGCAGACTCTGTGTCTATCAGGGTCATTTGGTGCAGAGACAAACACAGGAACCTCAGCGGCTTCACAAGCTCCTAATGGACGGATGACGACGCTTCTAATGAATGCACTCATCATCATCATCATCATCATCATCTGTGTGTGTGTGTGTGTGTGTGTGGGTGGTTGTGTGTGTGGTGTGGTTGTGGTGGGGGTGTTTAGGGCTTTATGACAGTCTTTTGGTGTTGCAGCCAAACAGACGCCCCCTCTCCTTTAAGCATCACAGTGTACAACTGAAGAGACACATATTTTAAACACATGCTGCCCCCCCCCTTCCCCACCCCCCCTCTGTGTCTTCACAGAGACTAAGTTCAATCTGGAGAAGAAAGAAACGCAGAGCTGTCTCCGAACATGTCCCATCGACAGCAGCACAGGATCTTTTCAAATGAAGGCAAGGTGAGGTCTTATATACTGTAAAGTCAGTTCTTTAATAGGAATCCAGCATCAGCAGTGTCAACGCACAAAGAAACAAGAAACAACAAGACACAAGAGAGAGAGAATGAACAAAAAAAAAACGTACAAGAAAGGAGTGGAACATCTGACATGGGAGAGAGGAACAGAGTGACTGGAGAGCAGGAGGGATTTACTGCGGCCACATGGATCAGATTTGTCTCATTAAAAGAAAAGGGGGAGAATAAAAAAAAAAAAAAAAAAACTTTTGGATCCGCGTCCGAGAAGAAACTCCAGAGACGCGTCCCCTCGGTCAGGAGAGTAAATACTTGAAGACAGGAAACAAGAGGAGGTCACAGAGCAGAGAGGAACACAGAATCAAATGTAGAATTTATAGAGGAGCGGTGCTTCATTCTAATCCAACCTCTTCGTCCTCTCAGGTCCAAACCCGTGACTGTCCGTTTACCATGAAAAACAAATAATCGATTCACAAATAAAGTACAAAAAAAATAATAAAAAAACTGACGTCAGAACAGATCATCCGGACAGTCGGCACAACAACATAGAATCTACAGAACATGACAGAGAAGGAGAAACTCATCTATATTACAGTAAAGATGTCATGTCCCGACAAGACAAAAAACAATATTCATCATATGAACTCATTCCAATGAGAAAGACTCAGAGATTACTAACATTATATACAATAAATTAGAAATATTCAATTCAATGAAGAACTTCTACTTTGTCTTTTTTTCTTTTTTTAATTATCCATAAGCATTCACCTCCGACAGATCGAACACACAAAGAGCTAAACGACGAAATCGCGTCCTCAAAATGACGCGCGACTTGAGGCATGCGAGAACTATGTAAACATTTGTACTCCTAAATTAGAGGATCTGGTGGCGCTGGAAGGAAGAGGCGCTTCTCTGGTTAAGACTTTGTAAAGGAGGCTTGTTTGTCAAACCCGTTCACTGCAATGTGTGTGTGAGTGTATGTGCGCATGTATGTGTGTGTTATTATATACTATATGTGTATTATAGCTATATTAGCACGGTGGCACTGAGAGATAACGCACTGTCACACACACGCATCAATAAAAACACCTTCCAGTGGGCTGGCTTTTCAAATTAAAAGCATTGGACAACTACAACAAGTGCGCGTGGGTTTCATTTCAGTAGATCCACTTCCGTTGTGTTGTGAAATGTTGCAGCACGCATGTTGTCAAATAGATGAAGATGTTTTATAGATGTGTTTGTGTTCTGTCTGTTTGTCCATGTGTGTTTTTTATTTTATTTTAATTTATTTTTCTAAGCTGCAGCGCATTGAGATCTCAGAGTCAGACCACCTTCTATGAGCTTCCTTTGTGTTGGCAAGCTACTGTGGTTAAACACGCACGCACGCACACATACACACACATTGGCACACATACATACACAGACACACACAGACACACACAAACGTTGTAAACTGCCGTGAAGTCAATGTGTTGTTTATGATCCGTCTATAAAACTGCCATCGGACGCCATTTAACTGCGCAGACACTTCAAACAGTGCCACAGCCGCTCGGCCTTTTCCAGTCTGGCCTCTGGAACACTCCAACTTAAACGCGTAAACACCACTTCTAAAGCCCCAGATATTAAATAAACTGTTAAAACTTTTAGTGTGAGAATAAATCTTTGTGTGTCGGCGGTGGAGTTGAACATGTTTCAGTAGATGTGTGGTTGGGTTTTTTTTCCGGTCTTCCCTCGGTTCCAGGTTTTATTCTGGTACCGTCGCTTGGTTTTTTTTTTTTTCCTGAAATGAGAGAGAAACCCGCCTTGCATAGCAGATAATACACATATAATATACTGTGTGTAGAAAAATAGAGCTGAATCTTTCTTACAATGCAACAGACCGTTGGTCTTTGCTCACAAAGACGTTGTGCGCAGCAGAAATGTGAAATCAGCGTTTATCGCTTATCCTTAAAAAATAGCAGCTATGAGAGATGTGAAGTGTCACCTGTCTGAGTGTGAGCGCGTGCAGGGTCCAGGAAGCTAAAGAAACTCTTTATAATCTGATTCAAGACCAGAGCTCACCTGGGTAAATCTGATCTGGATTCACCCCCCCAAAAAAATCATCTGAGGTTACAGTGAGAGGCTGCTGTGTCTGCTGCTCTCAGATCAGCTGTGCTGGCACGAGGAGCGGGAGGAGTATCGATAACCCTCAGCGCATAAAGTATTGGGAGAGGTATCGCTGAAGGGCGCGAATCTGCAATATCGACAAGCAGCCTAATCGGATCCCAGGTTGCTGAGTCTGTTTCAAACCCCCACACCTCTACACACCCGACCCCCCCACCCACTAGACCCCCGTCCTCCTCACTACTAATGCCCCACAACCGGGAAACAAACGGCGGCTTTGCTGACCGAATCACGGCGCCTCCTGGTCCAACCCGGCCTCAATGAGCGAAACAAGAGAAAAGAAGAAAAAGCAAGATGAATATTGTGTGTGATTGTGTGTGTATGTGTCCCCTGGGGCCCCTCGTGCTTATTAATGGCCACGTGAAAAGCCGGTTTCAGCACCTTCGCGCGCCTCCGGTGTCAGCGACGGAACAATAAATAACTAATAAGAGGAGGAAGAGCAGAGCTGGAGAAGGAGAGAAAGAAGCAGCGTGTGTGTGTGTGTGTGTGTGTGTGTGTGTGTGCGTGTGTGTGTGTGTGTGTGTGTGTGTGTGTGTGTGTGTGTGTGTGTGTGTGTGTGTGTGTGTGTGTGTGTGTGTGTGAGGCGAACGCCAGGCGGTTTGCTGCTTCATATCCCTCCGCGAAAACACCAAACACCAGTTTATGGTAGGCCTGTATTATAAAATATGATGATGATGACGATGGCACAGTAACAAACAAAGAGTCCGGTCCACAGCGCGAGCCACTGGGTGCAGAGGGAGTCCAGTTCTACCCATCATCATCATCACCATCATCCTCATCATCATCATCCTCCTCCTCCTCCATCGACACACAGCTGCAGGTTCTCCGGGCCTCAGCTTGAAGCGGCCGCGTCCTCACCGGTTGTTAGGGATCAATAAAGCAATTGATCAGTTCTATAGGCTACAGATGCTGCGATTGGGCTGAAGCTCACGTGGTTAGGGCCTGGAGGTTAAAGGAAAATTAGAAACAGCGGGTCTCTCTCTCTCGATCTGTGTATGTGTGTTGTTGTTGCAGTTCTTGGGAAGGCCATGTTGTGTTTTTATAGATACAAGAAAACAGGGGACTTAATGTTGAGTACAAGGTGTGTGTCATGTGTGTATGTGTGTGTGTGTTGTGCTCGTGAGTGAGTGAGAGTCCCCGTTTTAGTCCTTGGGCTGCTCCTTGGTCTGTTTCTTCATTTTCATCCTCCGGTTCTGGAACCAGATCTTCACCTGCCGTTCGGTCAGGTTGAGCGCGCGCGCCACCTCATGCCGCCGGTCCCGCGTGAGGTACATGTTGAACAGGAACTCCTTCTCCAGCTCCAGAGTCTGGTATTTGGTGTAGGGGCATCGCTTCTTCCTGGAGGAGCGTGCGTGTAGCCAGTTGGCCGAGGGGTCATCTGCGGAACGAGAGGGAGGAGAAAAAAGAGGAAATGAGGTCATCATAGAATAAAAAAAAAAGTGAATACAGTATAAAATCATATAAATGTATCCCAGCCTGCTCCTAAACAGAGGAAACGACACGGCTCTGTGCGTAAAAGTAGCAGAAACCAGCGCGTTTTGACTGACACGTTGGTGCGTAAAGCGGGTTTATGGTGTCAGCGGGGCCGCGCTTTAGACACAAGTGGATCCGTGGATGTTTTATTTGACACCACGTGGAAGACAGACGGCCTGGTTCCTGTGATACGGCGAGACGGATGGAAAATGCAGATCTCAAAAAGAAAATACAAAAGACTCGGATCAAAATTAGAAGATGATGTGTTCAAGTGCGATGTTGACAATAGGATCAGAGAAAAGCTGGGGGATTTGCGCGTCGATCCGCTGCTAAATAATATCTGACTGGGACCCCCCTGAAATAGAAAAGAAAAGGAAAAACGGAAGCAGAGGTCCCCCCCCTCGAGTGATGACAGCGTATAGACAAAAACACTCCTTTTTTGTCTGTTTGCGTGAGAATGATGATCACATTGCGGCTCAGCGCGCTGTCAATGCGTCACTTCTGATGGCTCCGAAATTAATAACTGTCGGGAAATTTACGGCCCTCGCGGGATGAGAGGAAATATTTTTCCTGTGTTCATCCCTCTCGCCCTTCGGAGGCTGGATTCAATATGACTCCACACAGCACGGTTGGAACGCAGCGAGCTGAGCTGCGCCTTTTCTCATCTGCTAATGAACAGAGCGCGTTTTTTCTCTTCTCCCACTCTGGAGCCGTGTTTGAAATAACAACAGACTTTTAACGAGGCCTATCGTTTCTTCTTAGTGAGATGGAGTTGTTTTCATCTTCTCCCTTCCATCTGCATCTCTCTCTTACAACTTTCAGACCCTGTAGTAGAGACTTCAAGTTCAGAACATGGGCCTGGTTTAGTTCCCGAGCATGTTTCCTTTCACAAATCAAACTCATACTTGTTGAACACCTTGTTTTAGTCTTTAGAGCGCAGACTGAGGATAAAACTCATTATAGTTAGGTAGAAAAACACATTCAGGAGGAGTGTGTGTGTGTGTGTGTGTGTGTGTGTGTGAGAGAGAGAGAGGCAGAGCTGGTTCTGGTTGATTCCCACTTTTAAATCTTCTAAATAAAACCTTTAACCAAGAACAGTCATTCCATGTGGTGAGGTCAGGCTCTTCCTCCAGTCAATCACAGCTCAGTGTAGCCAGCAAATAGACGCTCCCACAGGCTGCTGACTGCGAAATACAAAAAAATAAAAAATAAAAAATCAAATAAACAAGGAAAGCCAAAGATGTCTGCTCCCCCAGAGGGAAGAGCTATTTGTCAAACCTGAGGCTGATCAGCGAAGACAAATGGAAAAAGAAAATGCGCCACAAAAGACTTGTGGTGATCAAAAACAGAGGCTGCACACTGGAACTATTTTCTCTCAAGCTTCTGTTTCGTCATTGTGTTCTATCAGTGACACCATCATCGCCATCAGTCAGCAGTGGAGTTTCCACACAGTCTGGAGAGGAGAACCCGGTCTGAATGTGTTTTTGTCAGACTGAAGCCGTCCTGAGGCGGTGGAAGTCTGACTTCAACCATCGCAGTCAGTGTTTTTTGGACTGAAGCATCATGTAAATCAGAGTGGACCAGAAAGCGGCTCTTTGTTAGAAGATATGTAGCCACAGTCCTCAGGTCTAAAACACGGCGGAGGGGACGATCTTATCACTCCACTGGTCATGGGGGGAGAGAGTCTGAGCTCCAGCACCTTTTCCACGACACGCAGGGACAAATCTATGTGTGTGTGTGTGTGTGTGTGTGTGTGTCTCCACCCCCGAGGAGCCGCTCCTCTTCCTTAACTGATGCTGGGTGGAGGCTTCATCTGTCTGCAATTTCACTGGTAATATTTTACTACAATGACAGTCACGCTGCTCTGATGCCAAGGCAATTCACACAGTTAAATATCACATTCACAATGACGCTCTTTTTTCCTTCCTTCCCCCAGTCGGGAGAGAAAGCACAGTGTTGTGCGTGTGCGTGTGTGTGTGTGCCGGTGTGTGGGCACCAGGCTACAAGCCGCGTGTTAGTGGAAGTGGATCACCGGATTCTGCTTTACCGTTGGGATGTTTTATATGAACAGGGCCGTTGCTAGGAATTCTGCCCCTCCTGAAAGAATACCAAAGTGGGCCCCTACCCCCTGACTTTTCCCCTTTTTTTTTTTTTTTACATGTATTATCATTTTTTATTTAGCCTACTTTGTTTTGATGCATGCAGCATTACTATGAGTATTAGTCAGGGTCTTATGCAGAATAATTCAGTTATACAAAGATTAGACTAGTGGGGTTTTTGTGGGCCCTACTGGGCGCTGGGCCCCTAGAATTATCATCACCTTTCTCCCCTATACTACGGCCCTGTATATGAACATGTTTCAAATAGGACAGAATATAGAGTCAAACATTTGTTCATATGAGCTGAAATAAAATACTATAAGACATTTCCAAATTTTACATTTTAGTTTTGAATTTTGAAAAAGTAGGTCACAGTGTTGAAAAAATAATAATAGCACGAGGGAATAAAAAATATGAATTATTTTTTTATTATTATTATTGAACATTTTTTGTTAAAGATTAAACAACTTTCTAAATGTAGATCTCATCTCAATTTAGAAATCACATCTTGAGCTGTTTCAGCTGTTGAAATTGAATTCTACACTTGTTTTGTCTTCATTTCAACGTTACATGAAATTAAAGCACGGCTCCGCCCACCCCAGTAGCCTACATCCCAGAATTAGGGAATAAGTTAGCTCCATAAAATGCTGCTATAAAAGAAAAATAGCTATTTATATTACTACACACCATACAGCATGTTTTACATCGCCCTGCTTATAAATCCTTTATGAAAAGCCAGGCTGACTCAGTGCAGGCCTTCCGCTGATTGAAATACAAGTCAACGATTTTTTATTAATTTCATCGTTAAGTGTTTAGGGGGATTTGATGACAGCGTTAAGACCTGACAGTTTTATTTAGAAACGAGGAGCAGACGTCAGAGCTGACCTGTTCTTCATCACAGCATCAGCTGCCTCCATGTAAATCACCCCCCCCCCCCCCCCCCCCCCCCACACACACACACACACACACCACCACCACCACCACCTCCCCACTCCTCTGACAACAATTCAATGAGCTCGTCCACAAAATAAATTCTCTCACTGTGCAAAAACCGAGCAGCTGATTCATCACGCTTCATAAACGCGCGGATGTGAGTGAAGACATGTGTTTTGTAGGCTACTTATTGGAGTATGAGAGTGAGATGAGAGGAGGACGCGCTCTGATTGGTCCGCTGGGTGTGAGCTCGTCACATCGGATGCTGAGGGTTTTTTTTTTTTTTTTTTTTGGGCTAAGATGGCTGCCGGCGGTGCGCACCGCTCCATCCTCTGTCATGTGGATGGTTCTGATGGGGTTCTGGACACACACACACACACACACACACACACACACACACACACACACACACACACACACACACACACACACACACACACACACACACACACACACACACACGAGCTGAGTTGGTCAGCGGCCATCATCAGTAAATACGTCCTTAATCCCCTCTGAAATCAATTTCCCTGCAACGTGGCCAGTATGTAGGGGATCGATTTCATCTCAGAGCAAAATAATGCCTGGTAAAGAGGTGATGAGAGGACCGCGGGGGGGTGGGTGTGGGGGGGGGCTTTTGTCACACGGTAAAGTGGGTGCTTTGCATTCCCTGGGTGTACAATCAGCTCCAGGACCATCCATTACCCTCATAGCTGTGCTGCGGCCGTGGCTGTCACCCCGGGTGACGAACCAGCTGAGGGATGGAGGGATGGAGGGGGGGGATGATGCTGGATGGTACACACGTTTCCTCAAAGGGGTGGAGAGACAGAAGGAGAGAATGTGAGCGGCGTGGAGTTGCTCTCTCTCTCTCTCTCTCTCTCTCTCTCTCTCTCTCTCTCTCTCTCTCTGTCCAGGAAATATCCACGTCCACAGCAGCGTCGTCATGCAGGCCGGGATGTCACGTGACCAGGCGCATGGATGGATGAGAAAAGATTGATATTCCTGTAAAACTGCCTGCTATATAGCCTATGGCCCCTGCAGCACGATGTGTTCTATTGTTGGCCTATTGTGCCTTTGCGTGCGTGCGTGTGTGCGCGTGAGGCTATACAGTGATGAATGCGTGGAAACAGTAACCGAAACGGCTACAAGACTAATATCACATCCCATCTCTTTCTCTCCCTCTCTCTCCTTCTCGCTCCCTTTGCAATTTCACCCTAATAGTTCCAGAAACTGACCTCTCATATATCCCAAAGGCACGTTATTACATTTCCCGAAGTCGTATTTTATCCACCGCCCACCTCAACCCCCTCACACCCCCATCTCACCCAAGCCACCAGCAGCAACACGCCAATTAATGGGGTTGTTCACCCGGCGTTATAACTTAATAAACTTCGAGGGTAATAACTTTCTTGCTCTGCCCGGCAGCAGCAGCACAAAGACTGAAGTGTAACCTTGTAGTTTATTCTGGATGGTCGCCCAGCACCAGTAACACAAAGAGAATCTGTAGCTGGAAGCTGCCTTTAAATGGATGTGATGTTTTTTAAAAGGTAGGGATTCTTACTGATGTTATTCACACAGGCAATCATTTTAAATACCCGGGGAAGGGGGGGGGGGGGGGGGGGGGGTGGGGGGTGGGGGGGCGTCAGAGAGGATCTGGACTCCTCTGCTGCTGCCTTGCCAAGATACATCACACACACAGACAGAGACATGCATCAGAGACAACTGAATCCAGAGAGTCCAGGTGAAGAGTTGGGCTTATTTCAGGGCCCATCCTGCCTGCAACTATACAGTTCTGCAAGTGGAGAACAAATACAGTGCAGCCTCTGCAGGAGCAGGTTAAAGAAACTAAGCGTTTTTGCCTTTAGAAAACCTAATACAGCAACTCTCTGGACAAACTTCCCTCTTATACTGTCAGCATGAGCTGTGATGTTTACCTCATCAGCTTCAGAGGAACTCGTCTTCTGTCGAACGCTATGATCGACAATATTGACATACTTGTCAATATGTCCAGTGGAGACAAAACGTCCCCTTTGGAATTATAAGGTTCTATCTGCATACTGACCAGATATAGAGGTAGGGCTGTTGCTAGGTATTCTGGGGCCCCTGAAAGAATACTAAAGTGGGCCCCTGACTTTTCCACTTTTTTTCTTAGACTATGTACTATATATTATAGTTTTTTATTTAGCCTACTTTGTTTTGATGCTAATGCAGCATTACTATGAGTATTAGTCAGGGTCTTATGCAGAATAAAGCAGTCATACAAAGATTAGACTACTGGGTTTTTTTGTGGGCCCTACTGGGCGCTGGGCCCCATCACCTTTCTCCCCTATACTACGGCCCTGTATAGAGGTTTAGATCCTTATACGACCAAGATAGAGTTTGAGTTTGCAGATAGAACCTTTTTGCTTTCCAGATTGAATGACCAAAAATGCATGAAACTTGAAAAAAAAAACTCCTCCTAGTACCAGAACTGGAATATGTGAATAACTCAATTTTGACAAAAAATGTCAGAAAGAACCTTATAATTCCAAGGGGATGAAAACATGACCTTCAGACAACATGAAACGATCAACATGTGCCAAAATATCCGGTCACACTCGTGTAATTATATGCATGCATGCAACTCTGTACTTATTGTGAATAAAGCTGAACAAAGCTAAGTTACGAGGTTCCTTCTTATCCCCTTGCACGGAAGTGAGTCAGTCTGAACATCTGATCCAGCAGGAAAGTTTGACAGTGTGGTGAAGAGTTCCTCCGATGTTAATCTAAAGTAAACTGCTCCAACACTATAACCAGTCAGCTCTGACGATAAGTTAATTATCACTGGAGAAAAAAAAGATAATTAGAAGATACAGTATAGCCTCATTTCTTTTCAGAGTATCTGAAGACAATCTAACTACCAGGGAGCATAATGTGTAATTTCCGACCAAATTCTCATTTAGACTCAGCAGACAGGTTCACATCACATCAACACTGAGACCACATGCAACAACAGGCTACTGGAGTTCCGTCAGTTAAATCCTGCTTTGGAGGAATACATGTTTTGCACCCATGTAAGTGTTCAAAATGGCTGCCACATGAACAATAGAAATAACATTCAGTTTCTCCAGTTACAGCTCCCACTACCTGCCAGAGTGACCCACTGCAATACATCCAGAGAGCAGCCACGAGAAAAAAGAAAGTGCTGATGCTCTCAAACAGCTCAGATAGACACTTTTTTTTTCTCTTTTTTTATTGAGAATGCTCTGAGTTTAGTCCAGTTGGAGGAGACCACAGATCACCAGCACCAGCCAGGCCCTGGCTGCATGGGGGAAACACTGTGCTGCTGCTGGAGAGTCTAATAACTCAGGCTGGAGGCTGATGGGCTCCATCCAGCCTCTAACCTGCTCTCCGCTCTGATGGATAGCTCACCCAGCTGCTGTAATAAGGTGTGTTTGCATGCATGTGTGGTAATAAAGTGTAGCCCGGTATGATTGAAATTAGTGTTAGTAATTCTGAAAAAAAAAACAGGCCTTCTCTCTGTCTCGTGCACGCGCGCGCACCTATCATGCACGCACACGGATCAGGCTCAGACGCATGGATCAGACTGCTCTGGCAGATATTTCGATTTATTGGGCGGGATTAGAGGAGAGGGAACAGAGCCCGTTCACATCCAGCCCGGGTTAAAAAAATACAAGAAATATAAACTAAAAAAAAAAAAAAAGATTAAAAAAAGAATCCTATGAATATCTTTTAATGGAGCGTTTTCCTGCTCCGCCTGAAATAAGTCAAGAGGCTCAGACTGAGCCAGCGCCGCCAGCACATGATGGATTAAATGTTGTTGTTAGTACGAGTGATGATAGAAAAACACGGCAAACCCGTGTCGTACCGGCCAAACCGTTCACGGCGTTATATCAAGATGATTGCGATTTTGTGACAGGTAAAATATTATTATTATTATTATTATTACTACAGGGCGAGCAGATGAATAAAACAGCAACTCTGCTGCGACTGTACGAGCGACAGGACTGCACGACGTAACAATGTGAAGAGTGTTGAGCCGGCTGGAGTAAAATATTCAGTCAGGTCGAACAACTGATCTGGACCAGAATTTGGAATAAGCTGAGAAACCAACAGTGATTCTGTTTTTACAGTTAAAATGCGTCAAGGTAGAAATGATAGAACTATAGGCTACATATAAAGAAATCATTTAGTTGAGAGGGCTTTCTCTCTTCAGAAACACTATACTCCATACATGATCCATCTGTACAGAGTCCAGACTTCTGGTCCTGGCTCAGTCCTGGTCCTGTACATGCAGAGTTAGTCCTCGCTGCAGGCTGAGTTACGAGGCGTCTGCTCGGCTGAGAACTAATCTTGGCTGCTCTGCGGCTCCGAGCCGCCGCCGGGTCAGTGATGGACGACCTGACTCCTTTTATGTGTTTTTTATGATTTTTTTTCCCTTAAAGAATAAGACAGGTCATGTATATGACCGATCTGACGGAGGATCATCCCAGCTGATGGACGCAGAGAGAGAGAAGAGAGATGGTTTATCCTCATTATGTTTACAACTCGGTGCTACACACAGGGATGTGGATATGACAGCATGTAGGAGCCGGCTGCAGACACACACACACACACACACACACACACACACACACACACACACACACACAGACATGATGGAAAGTTGTTGGCTGAAGAATTAATATCAAAGCAGAGGGAAACAGTTGAGGCTCTGTGTGTGTGTGAGCGGCCTCCCAGAAGACCAGCACCACATATTATGCTATAGGCTACACAGCCACGACTTTATGATGGGATGGCTGCTTTACAACGGAGTTTCCACAGCGGAGATAATGACCGTTGATTAACACTTGGCAAGTGGGCGGCGTGGACACCAAGCAGGCGGCCTGCAGGACCGGAGCGGAGGGACTTTATACTGTGTCTCTGCTGCTGCACTGCATGGTGGTCAGTGTGTGTGTTTGTGTGTGTCTGTCCTTTACGCAGACACCAAAGCATGCACGGCGTATAGAAATGAAGCACGGCCCTCGGTGCAAAGACCTCCAGTAAAAAAACAAAAACAAACCAAAATCCTCCAGTCCCAGCCTGGTCAGATGCGTAGCTACATGAACTGATGAAGCCTCTTGGATGAGAGGTGAAACGTCTTCCTAGACAAATAACCAAGTCCAGTTGCATTCGATTTAAATTTCCTTGAGATAACTATGACTTGGATTCATGAGAATATTCACAGGCTTAAACCAAATACTCATCTAACGCCATCGCTCCTTTTCAAACAAGCACAAGTGCGCATGTCCTGGTAATTAGCAGCATTCAACAACAACAAGCTTTTCCCTCCTCACTGTCACACTGACGGACTCGAGCTCTGACAACACTTTATATCTGGCGATGATGTTCTTTTCTTTTCTTTTCCAAGTTTCTCACTTCAGCATCCTCTTTTTTTCTTTTTCTTTTACAGGCCTCTGCTCTCGTTTCAAATCACACATATAACTTATTCATATCATTTGGATGCTTTTGGCTGCTGACCCAACCTTTATAGCACCATGTATACCACTATTATAACAGACTGGAAGAGTCCATTCGTATTAGTTACATCGTCATGTTTATCAAGCTGTGTTAGGAGTCATTTATTAATGAATTAACTTGTGTTTTTATGATAGGCTAATTTGTCTTGTAAGTTTCCCATAAGAATGTGCGCCACATTAGCAGCGGTAGACGGACTCTGGTCTACGGGAGCCGGCTGCTAGCTCAGGGATGATGCGGCCAAATCTGCGAGTAAAGGCAGGGAGCAGAAGGTGGGGGGGCACTCTGGCTCTCCGGCTCTTTGTTCTTGTTTTATGGCGGCATTAAAAGCTTTTTACAATCTCTCACTCCTCGCCCTCTCCCTCTCTCTCTCGTGCGCGCTATTTCCTGCTTTAATAACTTACTTTGATCCACGCCGTCTTTGTCCTCACTCCCCTCACAAATGTCCTTGTTTTCCTCGAACCGCGCCGCTCCGGGGACGGCGGCTGGATGGTGGTGGTGGCTCAGCTCGCGCACGGCCGTGGATGTGGACTCCAGGATGTACGTGGTGGTCTCGTGCTGGTGCTGTCCGCCGATGATTTTGGGCGCGATCTCCCCGCCGCCGAGGTGTCCTCCTCCTCCCAGCTGAGGCTCCAGTTTGACCTGGCCCGCCTGCTGCTGCTGGCCCGCCGCCGCCGCCACCACCACGGACTCGGAGCCTCGCGGCGCGCAGTCCAGCCATGAGCGGAGGTACCGTGTGTCCGCGTGTGCGGGCACGTGCTGGGCTGGGATGTAAGGGTGGTAGACGGTGGGCACGCCGCTGGCCCCGTGGTGCGGGCTGAACGGGCTCCAGGAAGGGGAGAAGACCGGGGGTTTGGGCTGGAAGCTGCAGGACGGGTAGGACTCGGGATGGGGATGCTCCGCCGCGTGCGCAGCGCCGCCGCCGGGCTGCCGTCCGCTCGCGGCTGCAGCAGCGGAGCTCGCGCCGGAGTACTGGACGCTGGGAAACCGAACCGCTGCAGAGAGTTCATCGCTCTCGTGACTTATGATGGAGTCCACGTAATAGTTGCTCAAAGTCCCAGAAATGGACATTCTCGGACATTATCTGCGTAAACGCTGCGAGTTCACTAAATAGAGAACAAGAAGAGAGACATTACGAGATTTTTCTCCCTCTCTCCCTCTCCCTCTCTCTTTCTCTCTTTCTCTTCCTCTGCTGTGTCCTCTGCTCGCTCTCCCCCTCCCTTTCCTCTGTGTCTCTCGCTGTCTTTCTCTCTCCTCGGTTCGAGCCCCCTTCCTTCCAAACAACTTGCTCACTATAGTGAAACAAAGTGCTACAGCCTACAGTCTTGCACTGTGCGAGGGGAATGCGCGCGTACGTGGATGTGTGTGTGCGCGCGCGCGTGTGCGTATGTGTGTGTGGAGGCCTGGGGTAGGGTGGGGTAGGGTGAGGTGGGGGGTTCGGGACTTTGCGAGAGGCGCAAACTGATTGGCCGGACTTTTTCTTCGAGCCTGATAAAGCGTCAATGGAGCGTAAATCAACGTTCTCCCCCTCCCTCCCTCCCTCCCTCCCTCTCTCTCTCCCTCTCTCTTTAATAGATTGCCCCTCTTCTAAATAAATTGTCTTGTTTATATGCAATATGCAAAATGAACAGTGCGTTGGTAGATGGAGTCTGTGTATCTACGGCTGCTGTCAGAGCCAGAATTATAGAAAGCCCCTATATGCCTCGTCTAGACAGCGTGAAATGCAAAGCGGAGACAATGGCTGACAAACAGCCTAAAGTAACACCATTGTTTCCTGTGTGTTTATGTATTATTTATTTATTTATTTGCCTCATCGAAATAGATGCGCGCGCATTTCAATTTTTTAAGAAAGTGCACCAGGCGCGTTTTAAAGCTGCACACAAGCAAATCACTTAAATCAATCCCAGCATCAGGGAGTCGGCATTTAAACCACCATTAGTATAAGGGCCAATAGTCTGACACTTGAGGAGCGCAGCAGCGGAGCCGGGGCCCGTGTTCTATGTGTACAAGACAAGACAAGACAGATCGCGGTGAAATTCACACCTAGGTGTGTTTAATTATTTAGCCAGCTCTCTAAATCTGCTCCGGAGCTTTTTTCTGAGAGCTGCGGAGCGCCTGACACACTTTTATTGGCAGATTAACAGTCATATTTGTTAACGAGTGCCATTAAAGCGGGTCCTGCGCGGTTATGATCCTTGTCTTAACAGCGCAAACTACTCCAACTACTTTTTTTGGGGTCCGTTTAATACCATAATAAAATCCTACATGAGGGCGGCTGCTTTGGTTTTATAGGGCTGATATATGGCCTGTGATGGCGCGGACCGTAAACGCGACTGAGGCTGTTGCTGCCTTTTTCCCCCGGTCGGGTAAAAAGCGCTCCTCACTCAGCGGTCTGACCGCCGAGATGTAAACACAGCTCGGGCCGGAGTTCTGCGGAGGCAGGTCTGTGGGACTGAGGCGGACTGAGGCGGACTGTGGACTAGGGGATCACCTGGTTTGTGCTGGTCTGCGGGGGAGCTCCTGGTGTCCGTGGCTGCGGCGACTCAGGGACACAATCAGTCTTTTTTTTCAAGCTTTTTTTTCTTCTTTTTTTTAATGAGTAGACTGATGTGCAGCAACAGACCGGACTGGCTTTGGGTCCAGACTCTCGGCTTCCTGCTGACCCTTATCAAAGTCACCGGGTCTGTAAGTGTGTATATTTCTTTACAATTATCACAGACGTGGAGTCTTGAGTCTTAGTGGGGGGAAGGCAGGCAGCTGGTCGGGGCTATAAATCTGAGCTCTGCGTCGCATACACGGCTAACACAGTTATTTACGACAAATAAATATGAACTACGCATTGCTCATAGGGGCTAACGCCTTTATTTACGAGGATGAAGGTATGGGCTGTAGTGCAGCTGAGGAGAAATGATGAGTTGGACCGGAGACAGACCGAGCGGCTGGTTGCACTTTCATTTCAGGACCCAGACCAGGAGTCCATGAGCCCCGCTTTGGCCTTTGAGCTTGAATCCAGCACATTCATCTAAAAGGACTCTTGTTTCCAACTGCAGGACTTTGCGAACCAGTAAGAATCACACTGAGAAGCCTGCGCTTGATTAAACACTGCAGTGTGTGTGTGTGATGATGTGTAATCTGTGATAATGAAATAGGGTTTCTTGCATCAAGTAACAGCTGGGAATTTAAGCTCATTAACAAATGAATAAATGGCTCGTGGAAGAGCGCGCGGCCTCGCTGAAGCGATGGCGCACGAGTGGCCGCTCCATCCTGCATGCATGCATGTATGCCCTAACTTGTTTTTCAATAACACAATCCCAGCCCCGCGTTGGCAGCGTTTCTGATATGTTTAGGGTAGAAAACCGACTTTGTTTTCCAGTGAGAGATGCTCGGGATGTTTCCCAGTCAACACGGCCTCTCCTCAGACCGCAGGCTGTGGGATTTTAATTTTCGGTGGGGCCTCCGCCCTGCAGACTGGGCTGCCAACCAGACAGAGCGTTAATTGGAGACACTGGTGCTGAAGAAGATTGAAAACATTATCTGCGAAACCACCTTCATTTCTACACGTTGCCTCACAGAAGTGACTTGGATCAGACTAACGCTCCCAACGCTTAAATCAAAACTACAGGCCAGCTCAGTAAGATTTGGAGTATTGTTTTGTTTTTTCACTTAACTTCTGCCACACTCTTCAAAGTGCACTTTCAATATCATGGAGTTAAAATAGTTTTTTCATCAGTCATTACGCAGGGTAACGCAGAGGGATCGGGCCAGAGGGAGGTTATTTATGGGCAAAAACTAAGCTGCAGCTGCCAGTAATGAGAACTGTAGAGTAACATGCAGATTACAGTCTCTGCAGCTCACTGCGAGCCGCTGCTTTATGTCTCTCCAGACTGCTAGAGTGATTAAAAAAAATGTTGAACCATTTCAAACATTTTTTTGGGAAAAAAATCACATCAAACTCTCAGCTCACACGAAGAGATAAAGTTTTCATATAAGTTTATTCACAGTGAATGACATTGACCAAAGCGGTGAAATAAGTCTCCAGCCGGTAAAACTATTTACAGTACCATAACAGTGTTTATGACGGTTGCCTATCTTCGCTCCTTCTCTCCACTTGATGTTAATTCCACTTAAACAAGTCAATGAACGGCCATAAAGCTGGCTGGCTCATTAAAAAAACAGATAAGAAACTAAGTCAAGTCATCATGGAGGAGATTTCATATTTCTCATATACACAGTGTTTGACAGAGAGAGTGCTGAGATGGAATTTACTACAGTATGAATTCCAGCCGGGGATTTGTTTTTCCTGGCACGAGCCTTCATTCGGTCGAAGGGACCGTCATTTAGAAATTTTACACTTCACACACACACACACGCACACACACTTCACACACACCCATTTTGTGAGTGAAACGTCGTCTTGCCTATTTTTTTTTATTATTAGGCTACAATTATTATTTTGGGATGCAGGCACTGCCTGTAAAGTTAAATGGTTACATAATAATCAGTTTATTTTATTATATTTTATTTTAGGTTTTATTTTTGTTTGTTAACTCCATTTACAAAAAGAAAAAAAATCTGAAATTAACATGTGCTCCATTAATGCTCCAACGGCTGAACAGCAAAGTCAAAAACGAACAATTTCCTTTACGGATTGTATTTATTTTTATTTCATTTTTACATAAACTTTTTCGAGTTTATGTATTTATCAAATGTCACACATGACCACATATATTTGATTTCAATACAACATGACATTCAGAGAAAACAGTCGAAATAATTCAATTTCGATAATTAGCGCGTGTTCAAAGAGGCCTGTTACATTTTAATGAGTGGAACGGACAAAACAGCCAATGACGTTGTTTTTAATTAGTGTTACATCAGATAGCCTCTTTTTTTTTACTTTTTCATAGAATTTCACATCACTATGGAAAAAGCAAATAGCTACGAAGCTCTGTCAAAAACACAACACAATAATAATATATATATTTTTTTTAATCAGGAAAAAAGTAAATATGTTTCTGGGTAAAGATGTTGAGCGGCTGATGAGTGTCTATATTCTACTTGATTTTGCCTGAATTACGTGTGCGTAATTGTGGTGTAAACATTTCATCTCTTTTTATTCTTTAATTGTGCACACTCCGTACATTTACAAAATTCATCAATTCACAGATAAAGTGTAAAATATAACTAGCAGACTAAAGGAAATTTGATGAAGACTAATATGTCGGGGGAAGATATGAGTAATAATTCCAGGCA
The DNA here is from genome assembly GCF_905171665.1 of Trachurus trachurus. Taxonomy (NCBI): domain Eukaryota; kingdom Metazoa; phylum Chordata; class Actinopteri; order Carangiformes; family Carangidae; genus Trachurus; species Trachurus trachurus. The sequence goes on along the minus strand of NC_139905.1, from coordinate 30,636,289 downwards.
AATTGAATACGCACTCTTGTGTATTATGGACCAATACTTACTAAGTTGTGTTGTGTAGAATTAAATCACTGACTAGCATCATTTGTAAAGACTGATGAAAGCCTCCTCTTCTGACGGAGGAACGGAACAATAACGGCTCCTGTGCATGATAACCTGTTTGATTGAAACGCGCTATATATCTCAATAACAGCCATGTGCCTGCGCCTCATACATCATGCACAGCATCACATATCTCAGCTGAAACTCCTGAGGAGGCTCTGGGCGATCTCCCCGAGCCTCTTTACAGCTCTGATGCTAACGCTGTCTTTGTAAACGAAGCCAGCAGAGACTTATTAACTGACGGTCCACAGGAGCAGGGGAGAGTTAAAAAAAATGCATCATGATGTGAGAAGAGATCTGAGGAATTACCCTGAGACACATCTTATTGAGGGAAGGCCCAGCTGCCATGTGTGTGTGTGTGTGTGCACGTGTGTATGTGTGTGTGTGTGTGTGTGTAGGCTATGTGTGGTGTGCGTACTTCCACTTGAAGGAAGTTAAAAGAAAATATTAAGTGTATGTTATGTTATGCTATAATATTCATGAATAAGAACTCTTTTCACCTTGTCAGAGATGTGAAATACTAAAATCTATTTAAATGTCAAACTGTATTGGGAATATATGTGAAGATCTAAATACAAACATCAGTACAGACCACACTTGTAGACTAGAGTGCAATACAGTAATCACTACGGACAATGCAGATAAGGAACAAGCTTTTGTTCAACTGTGGGAAACATAAATTATTATTAAAAAGGATGTTGGTTTGACTCAAAGGATATTTTAACAACTACAGAGAGATATTTTGTGTTGTATAGCCCTTTATCTCTGATATCAGTGCTACTTCATTGTGCATGCATGTAAATCTGGATTCCAAATTGTTGCATTGTTACTGTATGTTGCATTTTTTTATGGGATGTGAAAAGAAAACGACAATAAACACATTTGAAAAAAGGATTTCAAAAAGTGTCAGTTGCATTCTTTAGAAATAAATCAGCATTCAAAGAGTTGGTCCAAGATGTTACAGCAGTTTTGTGTTGCACTTAACATAAAAGATGAAAAAATACACAGAATACACAGACCACAAGCTACTATACAAAGGTGATACATAGAATGACACAATTCGACAATAGACAACCCTTAGACAATAGAGAAACATGTATGAGGTAAGTGCAGAGTGCTCATATCAGCAAGATGTTGATTGTTATATATGTGTGGTGGGCTGTAGGTTGCTGTCCTTTAACTATATTTCATATTAAACCAGCTAGCTCCATGAAGCTATTAGTCTATTATTCTAATGTTTCAGCTCAGTGGTGTGTTGTAGGATGAACACCTGACCTGACAAACTGTCTTTGTTACCTGTATTTTCTTCTATGACAGCAATATTCTATTTCCTGCATGGCTGTTTATCCTAATACAGTGCAGATAGGCCACCTGTAGGCATTGCTTGTATAAATCTAAATTCCTGAAAAGGCAAAGTTGTGTTTTTTATTTTAAAAAAATTGAATTGGACCATATGCTCCAGTGTTGGTAAACCCTCACCCTCCCAGCTCCAATGAGAACTTCTCCAGTTAACTGAAAATAGACAGCATAATGACACCGAAGTGGGGTTAGCTGTCTCCAAACATCTGATCTCAGAACAGTGTTCTGCCCCTTAAAGGACCTGATTCCCATTTACATTCATTATGTAACTTACTGCCCTCTTGTGGTAGCAGCAGAGTCTTGTCTCTGGAAGCTAGCTTGACCAAGTGCTGCTTTTTTTTGTTTTTTTTAATCATTTCCATGGGTGTGACCATTTCCAACTGGACAAGACTGGAGCTTGTCAAGCGGAGAGGACAGAAGCTTTTATTTTTCCTTTTACGAACACATGCATGCTCACTCAGGAAATCCTGGGATGTTTCACAGGTAACGAGCAAAAAGTGTTCCTGTCAGGTTCAGCTTCTATCAGAGATCAGTTATGATACACCAGCATTACACACATGCAGAGACAAACCATAAAGTCAACATACACATTAAAAAAACGACTTAATTCCAAAATCATTTTGATTTATTACTGCAGGAAGCCTGAGATGTTTGAGACTAACTATTGTTAGATTAGCAGAGCAACTCCTTTCAGGAAAAGACTATAATGTGGTTTGTGTGTGTGTGCGTGTGTGTGTGTGGAAAGAGAGAGTGAGGAAGGTTGGTGGAGCGGAGTTAACACTTACAACTGTAGCCGTGGATGTTCAGTTTGCTGAATGTGCATCTTTTGGCTGTTTGTCAATAAATAATCGCTACAGGAGTTCCCATGTCGTCAGACTCTGAGCCAGGAAAGATCAACAACACCGAGGCTATACAGGATTCTACATTAACGTTGGAGTGAGGCAGTGTCAGTTGATAGTAAATGCTTTGAAGATTGCCATAGGTATTATTTCTTACTTTCTTCTACAGAAAGGAAGCACAAAATCATAAGAGAAGACAGTTCCTGAATTTAAGATAATCCATTATAAAAAGGTCTATGTTTTAGTTTGGGCCATATTTTTTGCTAGTGTAGTAAATATCTAGTTTGTACACTGTGTTGGTGTTTATTGGATCAGGGGTAACACACACTGTCATGATTCCCACCTTTAAATGAAGCTGAGTGACCACATGTCAGCTCTAAACAGTCTGATAGCACGGATACTAACTTTATTTAAGCGTCTACGTATCCATTTACTTCATTAGATCTACCTGAGATACTCAACAGGGTCATAAATTACATGAAAAGTAAGAGTTCATAAAATGTGATGCTTTGTAAACTACAATCACCTATGACCATAGACTACACATAAAGATGGATGCAGCTTCTGTGACATCAACCGTGGGTTTCTGAAGAGTGGTTTTGAAGCTCCAGGTGGGTTGTTCCACCATTCCTATCTTGCCCGTTCCCGACTCTATTGAACTCCCAGTTAGTACAAAAACAGGCAAAGAGGAAGGGCACATGTCAGCTGAGATTTCAGTGCATGCCCAGCTCATGACAGGCAAATGCTCACCCACCTGTTGCTCAAAGTGGCAGGTCTTCAGTTTTGTAGAACTTTAAGCCTTAAAGGGACAACGAGGAGTTTCTATTTGGTTATAAAAAAGTCTCATATTAATGTGGATGAATCTACGTTACTCACACTTGTTAATGGGCCCTTTTTCGATAAATATATAGTTTTGTCTCTATCGTTATTTTGTTATTATTAGTGGTGGTGGAAATGCTGGACGAGCCGACCAGCGTTTCTTTACTTTCGGTTTCGTGGCGAGTCATGAGAATAATGCCGCCGAATCGCCGTTTATGGTCAGAACTACGACGGTATGTGATCGTCTTCCAACCTCTGACTTTAATTCTTGATGAATGAAAACATGAGTCTGTCTTGCGCCGGTCAAAGAATTTCACGGTAAGATGTAGTGTGAAAACACTTCGCTTTTCCAAAACTCCTCGTTGTCCCTTTAAAAGTCTGCGACGCCCAACGACCCTGAGATTAAGAGTCTCATACTCTACCGACTGAGCTAGCCAGGCCAGTTTTCAAGGAAAATACCTTACATCAAAACGAAACGCTAGCTCGTACAACACGTCTCACAGTTAGCATGCTTTAGAATGCTAACCTTAACCCTCTGGGCTTGTTCGTTTTTACTCCCGTTAAGACTGTTCGTGGCCAAAAGTGGCCACCTACGGAAAAGGCTGTAATTTTTGGGAATTTAAATTTTTTTTCAAACTTTCACTGCATAATGTTTTTAATTAACTTCCGTTCTTGCCATTCATATAAAATAATCATTACTTTTTATTTTTTTAACCCCTCATTTGCCAGTTTGTTTGCACGATGCCCTTGTTTGTAAACAAACAGAAAATGAAAACTATATATATTCTCAGTGCCACTGGGTTTTCTTATATTTGGAGTCGTACAGTCTGGGGTATGTAAATGATTCACCACAACATTGTTGATGACACAATTTTATTTTTGGGCAGGGAGGCAAATTATATAAAAACTCCCGTTTAGCCTGTTCGTGGCCAAAAATGGCCACCTACGGAAAAGGCTGTAATTTTTGGGAATTTTAATTTTTTTTCAAACTTTCACTGCATAATGTTTTTAATTAACTTCCGTTCCTGCCATTCATATAAAATAATCATTACATTTTAATGTTTTAACCCCTTAATTGCCAGTTTGCTTACATGATGCACTTTTGGTAAAACAAATTAACACACTGTAGTCTGTATTCTTAGTGCCAATGGGCTTTCTTGTATTTGTGGTAGTAGAGTCTTGGATATATAACAGAATCACAATAACAGTGAAAATTCTGCATTTTTAGTTTTTTGTCGGTAAGCAAATTACATAAAAACTCCCGTTTAGCCTGTTCGTGGCCAAAAATGGCCACCTACGGAAAAGGCTGTAATTTTTTATAATTTTAATTTTTTTTCGACTTTAACTGCATAAAGTTTTTAATTAATATCTGTTCTTGCCATACATATTAAATTACCATTAATTTTTTAATTTTTTAACCCTTCAAATGCCAATTTGCTCACACAATGCATTTTTTGGTATACAAATAACACACTGTAGTCTGTATTCTAAAAGCCAATGGGCTTTCTTGTATTTGTGGTAGTAGAGTCTTGGATATATATCAGAATCACAGTAACATTTATTATTCTGTATTTTTAGTTTTTTGTAGGTAAGCAAATTACATCAAAAATCACACTTAGCCCCTATAAATTACATTGAAAAAATGCTCTACAGAAACACACACACACACGCACACATTTTTTTTAATACAATATCCCATATCATCCTCAGGCATCCTCAAGATCACTCATATGTCAAAATTGTGTCATTCATTTGCTCCTTTGTAGTGTGTATGCCACCTATGATCCCTATGGGGAGACTAGAATATTACATGAAATTGCTCCCATGGCCGGAAATTGGCCACTGGCATAATCTGACAAAAAACATTAAAAACCATAAATTTCAAGTCTCTAGTTTAGAATGAAACCCATTTTGCCTACTTTGTATAATTTTATACTGGGAATAACAAGGGATTATTGGGGAGACTCAATTCACTGCAACACCACTAATTTGTGCTCAAAAAACACACACGCATACACACACACACAAAAACACATGCACGTACACACATTTTTTTTTAAAGGTTGCAATGACTATCATCATCAGACATCTTCAAAATCACTCATTTGTCACAATTGTGTAATTTATTGGCTCTTTTGTAGCACATATGCATGTTTTGACCCCTAGTGGCAAACTAGAATATTACATGAAATTGTGAGCGTTCCCCAAAATGGGCCATAGGCAAAATCTGACAAAAAACATTAAAACCCATAAATTTCAAGTCTCTAGTTTAGAATGACACCCATTTTACCTAGTTTGCATGATTCTATACTGGAAATAACAAGGAATTACTGGGAGACGGAATTCACTGCAACTGAACTGCAACAATTCTTATGTGTGATTTGATATCTAAAAAAACACACACACATACAAACACACACACACATTTTTTTTTTTAGGCAACAACAAATATCATCATTAGACATCCTCAGGATCACATACATGTCAAATTTGTGTCATTCATTTGCTCCTTTGTAGGACATATGTCACTAGCGACCCCTAGTGGTGAAATAAAAATATTACATTCATTTGTTCCCCTGGCCAAAAAAGGGTTACTGGAAAAATCTGACAAAAAACATTAAAAACCATAAATTTCAAGTCTCTAGTTTGGAACGATACACATTTTACCTAATTTGGATAATTCTATACTGGAAATAACAAGGGATGAAAACATGTGGTTTTAATGGGTTTCAATTGGCCACAAATGGCCACGATAGAGTCAAAGGGGAGGATTGTATCTTAACAGAATATTATTGATATATTTGAAGTTCTGATGATGGAAAATTTAAATTCAGACAAATGTCCAGACCCTTGGGGTGTTTCGTTCCATTTGTTTTAACACAGATGAAATGATCAACAAAAAGAAACCAGGGTGGCCACAAATGGCCAGGTTAGAGCCCATTAGAAACTATCCAAGAAACTGATGAGGAAAGATTATCAGATTGCTGAAGATCATGGAAAACTTTATGACGGCAGATCTCCACATCATTCCAATCTGGAGCTCTTAAAGGGATAGTTCAACATTTTGGCAAATTGGCCCATTGCCATAATTGCGATTGTCGTAGCAGTAGGTTCGTTACCTTTATTTGTCGGCATAAGCTATTTTTAGAACGGCGGAGCGGAGCAGCAGGCTGCTCAGAGCTATGCTATGGAGGCTAAAGGAATTTCTTGGTTTCCCTCATCAAACTCATCAAATACACAATCCCAAAACTCCATAACGCTTTCATAGACAAGTTGTGACCTGCACATTCACCACGCTATGAGATAATAACAGAACGTTACGAAACTGAGCCGTTTTCGAGGTAAATACAGGGTAAATACTGAAAGTACTGAAAAACTGTCCCTGAACGCAACGCGCATCAGCGGTTTTGCATGAATTTACCTCTATAGCAGCTCTGTCTCGTAACGTTCCGTTATTATCTCATAGCGTGGTGATTGTGCAGCTCACAACTTGTCCACGGCAGCGTTTTGGAGTTGTTGGGTTGTGTATTTGATGTGAGTTTGATGAGGGAAACCAAGAAATTCCCTTAGCCTCCATAGAATAGCCCTGAGCAGTTCCGCCGTTCTAAAAATAGCTTACACCGACAATTAAAGGTAACGAACCTACTGCTATGACTATAGGGATTATGGCAATGGGCCAATTTGCCAAAATGTTGAACTATCCCTTTAATGTTCATGGCCCTAAGAGCTCCATGTTCCATCATAACAGTATAAGCTAGTAAGATTTCAGCTGTGCCACATATGGGTAAGGAGTCTTTTTCCAGCTGACTTCTTCATTGTGCTAACATTGAAGCTACTCTACGCTGCATCATGTTTTGATGTTTTCAATGTCAGTCGTGTCCAGGGAGTCCATTTACCATAGACATAAGAAGACTAGATCACTTACCCAGCGCTGCTGCCCGGCCGCCTTCATGGCTCAGTCAACTCTCTCCCTCAGAGCCTTAAGCCTATGGTGCATGCTCTACTAAAATAAACACAACTCACTCAGGTTTTGACCTATTTTCAAATATTATGGCTTGTTATGAACATCAGAAATGCAGATATGATACTACATACTTAAAATCACAAAAATATTTTAATCATGTAATCATCTATGAAAGTCACACTAAAGTAACATTATGTAAATAGTTAGACAGACAAAATTTCCGCAGAGTTATGAATAGTTTTTTAGTGCAGATGACTGGATCACCCATCTACTGCAGCCAGAGTCAGAGCAAGTTGCCTGACCCAATATGGCCGCCTGTGAGTAATGCCTGGCTGTGTGTAATCCAATCCACCCTCTTGCCATTTATTCTCCAACACCAAGGCCCTGTCCCATTCCTCCACACTTGGCTGAGTGTGCTTGGTTACACACACACTTTGCTGGTGGAACGTACATTTGCATAATAGTGTGCAAGCATGTATTAAGTGGCCAAGCATGCGGGGATATTTAAAAGCAATCGAGACATAGCCTACTTGACAAGTGCAGCTTGTCATCTGAGTGCCATTGTGCACACTGAAGCACACCTTGGAGCGGGCGGGATATTCAATGCTTGGGGCGAGACCGAGCTCGGTGTGTGTGTGTGTGTCTCAGACGTTTGATTGACGGATGACGGATCCAATATCAGTGGCTGATGAATCGTGAGCAACGTGACGTATAATCCGTGCGCCTGCATTATCCAATGTGAAAAAAAATACCACACTTTCATCCCGGATTTACTCGAAAATAGAATTTTTCACAAAGTTTGGCCTACATCGTCTGATAGATGAGTTATTACACTAATGTTAAGACCCACAGCGCGCTCAAATTCAATTTTCTTTTCTGTACAGCTTTAATTGTATGTTTTTATATCTGTTTTACTTGCTGCAACACTAATTGCCCTACGGGGACACAAAGCTGAAACTGAAACTGAAACTAAAACTGAAACAATGGCCAACTGCTGTCGGCTCCCTCAGACTCTGCAGGCGAATCGCGTCTGTTAAATCATCACCGACCGCCATGTTACACTGACACAGCTCCCAGTCAACATTTAGTCTAATGTTTGGAGTTAAAGTTTAAATACAGTGGGCATGCTTTCCGTCTTGTGGCACCCTCAGCTGCGTGGGGGCAACCTTCTCCTGGTTTGGGGATAACTTACACACCACCACTCTGCAGGGGCTTGCAAGTATCCACACACCTGTCTAGCACCTAATGAGCTTACAATATTTCTGAATGTGTAACAAAATTGCAACAAGATGATACTGTTATTAAAAAAATGAAATGATACTTTAAAGGGATAGTTCACCCAAAATTGAAACTATTATCTACTCACCCTCATGTCGACTAAGGGCTGTGAGAAGTTTCAGAGTTATCCATGGCTTCTCTGAGTTACAGGGGGTCTCGACGTAACAGTGCAGGTCCATATAACGGTTGCAAATGGATACCAACTGTCTTCGTAACAAAAAGACACACCAAAAAACATCAAATTACCTCCATACTGCTCGTATGTAATGCTTCCGCTACAAAACAAGCTTGAAATATAGACTTATTTCATTTTTTTCGGGACAATTTCGCATTTCGGGGCTTCAAGACGGACATTACAGACGAGCAGCATGGAGGTATTTGGATGTTTTTTGGTGTGTCTTTTTGTTACGAAGACAGTTGGTATCCATTTGCAACCGTTATATGGACATGCACTGCTACACCGAGACCCCCTGTAACTCAGAGAAGCCACGGAGGACTCTGAAACTTCTCACAGCCCTTAGTCCACATGAGGGTGAGTAGATAATGAGTGAAATTTCAATTTTGGGTGAACTATCCCTTTAAATGCCACTAATTTCAGTGGTGATACAGGAAGCCCTGATTACAGCCCTGATGCTGAGACTAACAGATGTATTACTCAGGTAATGAATAAGCATTGTGAACTTCAATAAAATGCACAATGACTTTTTACAGTGAATCGCTTCAAACAGTAAAAGCTGTTTGTATGTCAATAATAACCTAAACCCTATGTTTGATGTGATGCCGAGAGAATGGGGAGCTCGTACAGGCGGCTGCACCGGTGCCAGAGCACAGTCAGACAGTGAACTGTGGTTGTTAAATGTTAATGTGCTATTAAATGCACTGCAAATTATACAGAGACCCTCTACCGCTGACACAGGGGAGAAAGAGGGAGAACAGATTTACAGCTTGATGGCAGCACGCTGAACTTCATAAAACATATTATGTTTGAAAATGAACAGCCAGGGTTCATCATCATGACACTACATAGTGTGCACAAGGAGGGATGGGGAAGGCCAATTCCATCTGACCCCTCTCTGTCACCCACACACACACACACACACACACACACACACACACACACACACACACACACACACACACACACACACACACACACACACACACACACACACACACACACACACACACACATAGCAATAAGCTAATATTTGAGATGAGGTTTTACGGTTTTATTTTAGAGATGAATCCAGTGAAAACAAAAGTGTTTAACATGTACTCCAGATCATTTAAATAAAAGGTAGCCTACACATAGTATGAAGGCAGATGTGTGCACATATTGTTTGAATGTAAAGCAGGTCGAGGCTCTTACCGTGAAAGTATTAAAGTCACAGTCGATAGAGAAATACGCACGGCCTGTGCTGAACCTTTAAAACAGCTGATAGGAATTCTGTAACTTTGTGATGTCACAAAAAAACAGTCACTATTCTGAGCTATGCCCCAAGCCCCGCCCACCCCCGGCCCTGCTGGAGATTTGGCAGCCTGAGGGAACAGATGTAAGATGTAAAATGTTTTTTGGCTCTTAAAACCAACATCTCATGGATCAACACTTCAGATAAATAATCGAGGTGGCGTAAAAAGTGGACCTTTAATCTGTCTGACTAGTCAACGGGGCGGGACTGGATAAGCTTTTGCTTCTCCCGCTTTCCCTTTCGGCCATGTGTATTGTATTATTTAAACTAAGATGATGTGTGATGATGATTGATCTAACTGACTAGTGAATTATGACTGTCAGATGTCAAGATGTAGAGATGTGTTAAATATTTATTAAAAATAAATCCCTTACACTGGATAAATGAATAGTGATCTATAAATTCAGCATGATATTATATTATATTATATTATATTATATTATATTATATTATATTATATTATATTATATTTTTTACTGCTGCTTAATTGAATTTATGTTGATTAATCATAAATCATTTGTTCAGTGCATTGTGTAGTAACAAGCTAAATCTAATTACTAAGACAATTGCTTATGTCCAAGCTGAATGCCACTTTAGAGGGTTGATGAGTGTGTAAGTTGTGTAACAGAGGATGGAGTTAGGGGAGCTCCTTAGGATTCCCCATTTCCAGAAGTAAAAATTTCCATTCATTATTTTCCTATGATGATTTTTACATGACTCACAGCTGGAGCTCCTCCATGGCTTGGATCAGCCTCAGGCTCTTAATCATCTTTCCAAAGGAGGAACAGCTGCTTTACAGTTTACCAGGTTATTTGATTCAAAGAAAGGGGGCACAAGCTTGTGCGACATTACCTCTCAAGCTGCATTTTGGCAAGAACATCTGTGACATGTTCCAAATGGAGGTTAGATGGATGAACAAATTCATCATTCACTGCTTCAATTAGATCACTTCTAAATGTGGGGTCAACTCTGCTTCAGTGACACTAATGCATTAATAACTGCAACAGCAAATTGTTTTGGTTCCTTATATGTATATTCTTTTTTTTCCTTCTACTTTTTTCTTCCTCTTTGTTCTTGTTTTTACCTGTGTGTCTTAATTTTTTTTTAATTGTTTCTTTTTATGCTGTTTTATGCTGTCTTTTTAAATGCTTTGTTTTTATGTAAAGCACATTGAGTTGCCGATTGGTATGAAATGCGCTACTGTATATAAATAAAGATACCTTGCCTTGCTTTTTACTGGCTTCTGCTCCATTGCAACAAACACTGGGTGTTGTGATATTTACAGCAGCAGTCTGTCATGATAAATTATGATTTATGAATCAGTAACAAGGTAAGAATCATCTGAGAGAATTCTGGTGTTTGCCATCATAAGTCGCATAGAGGATATTTTTAAAGGCAAAACAGGACCAGCTGCCCTAGGACAATGCTTTTATTTAGCAACAATAACTGCTTATTGACATCTGCAGGCCAGGAAAACAATGAACACAACTTGTGAAGGAACTTGCAGCCTGTTCTGACCTCATCCCTGTATTAACACACAGACAGACAGACAGACAGACAGACAGACAGACAGACAGACAGACAGAACACAATGTCACATGATAGCAGATAGACAGGTAACCACACCTGACAGCGGTGAATAGCGTGAAGAGCATCAGAATGAACAAGGTGCCATCTTCTCATAGTAACTTCCAGCAGGTTAAAGCAGAAGTAAGCAGAATGTTTGTGTTAAAGCAGAAGTAAGCAATATTTTTGTGTTAATATAAGTCTTAAATAGTTATATCTTCCGACAGCAATCACTTACATGGAGTGTTTGGACCGAAACACGGGCCTCTCAGTCACTCTGCTCTGCTCTGAGCCGAGGAGAAAACTTTTCTCGTATCCTACAATTTTTATCCGATGAGGAGAGAGAACGGCATGAAGGGCTGTGTGTGCAGCCAAGGGATGCGCCAGAATGTGGTGACGTAGGGACGAGGACCAATAGATCCATGACGAGGGCGGGGGCTGCTAACTCCATCGGCTGACAAGACGTTATGGTGCGTTCAAGGCAACCCATAACTCGTGTTTTTCCGACCTGTGAAGTCGTACCAGTTCGATCTGGTACGAGTTCACGGGGCGGAAGTTACGAGTGGCCGTTATAGTGACTTTCACAGGTAAAACAGGTCGGAAAAACACGAGTGGGTTGCCTGGAACGCTACAAAGTTGTAAGTTGTGACTTGAAGCTGTAATTTACGGTTTCAAAAGCCTGCCTGGAACGCAGCATTAGCCAAAACGACCGGATCGCTTACTTCTGCTTTAATATAAGTCTTAAATAGTTGTATCTTCCGACGGCAATCACTTCTATAGAGTGTTTGGTCTGAAACACGGGTCTGTCAGTCACTCTGCTCTGCTGTAAGCCGAGGAGAAAACTTTCCTTGTATCCTACAAGCTTTATCCAATGAGGAGAGAGAACGGCATAAAGGGGCAGTCCTCTCTGTGTGTGCAGCCAAGGGATGTGGTGACGAGGGCGGGGACTGCTAACTCCATCTGCTGACAGGAAGTTAGCCAAAACCACCGGATCGCTTACTTCTGCTTTAATGCTCCATGTCTCAAACTGGTTTCATCAACATGATGGAGAGTTCAGTGAACTTCAGTGACCTCCACAGTCTGTAGCCCTGGACCCAGTAGAACACTTTTAGCATGTGGTAGAACAGGAAGTTGACAGCTTGAATTATAATGTGATGAAGAAACGTTTACATGAAGTGACTTAAAGAACTGAGCAGAGGAACCAGACAGAATCAGTGCAGTATTCTTAAAGATCCCATATTATACTCTTTTTACTCAATTTCATTCAGCTGTCAGATGTCCAACTACACTGTATTCGAAATGTATTGCCCCAAACTGATCCGTGGTCCTGAATGTCGGCTGTCTAAAAGTCGCTCAAATGAGCTCTACTGAGAACAAGCTGTTTCTGTGCCTGCACCTTTAAGTAACATGGTTACTGTACACGGCAAAGATTATTACCACTTTATGACTTAAAATTGGTCGGTATTTCATCAATTTAGCTCAGGAGTTTCTTGCTGTGCACTGCAGCCATAGAAATAGACGTGGTAGGCGTTTTATCGCGCTGAGGGGCGGGCCTCACTCCCGTCGTGACATCACCACAGGAGCTGAGTCTGAACAGCCTGTATGAGCGCCGTTTTACCAGTCGGTGGGCTGCAGAGTCGATGCAGGACCCGTTTGCTTTCCTCATTCTAGGAGTTGGTAGGCTCAGGGAGGATCAGTTTGTAGAGACCAGAAAAAAACTGTTTTTCATAATATGGGACCTTTAATGTAGTGCTTTTACCATTGTTTTATCATCTTCATGGTCACTATTTTCAGTGTGTAGAATGACAATAGTGTCATACAAGCCTAATGGAGTAAGAACAAATGCACAGTCTGTCCTCTCCTCTGTCCTCTCCTCAGAAAAATGAAGAATCCAAGCCACACACAAATAGGTATGAACTGTTAAAATCACGGCATCAGTTCCATGCACACAGAAAATAAATGGTGTGTATCGCTCTGGGCTCTGAGGTGTTTTCACTAAAAACCTGTCACACTCATATATATGTTAGCACCCTGCATGGAGACTGCAGATTTGCATAGAGTCGCTCAACACTCTTGTCCTATAAGCCAACAAGTTGTCCCCACTTTGTGTTGAGTTATGTATGATTGTCTTGACTACTTAATCGCACTGTCATCAGTGGTTATATTATAGGCTGCACATTTTGTGGTTCATTTTATTTTGTTATTTTCCATGTATAAAGCTATTCATTTAAAAACAGTATTAGGTGGATGACAAGCAGTCTAAGTACAGGACTTATGGTATATTAACGTAATTGTGGCATGAATTATATGCTATGTGATATTTAAAGTCCACATAGCATAAATTACATACTCTGACTGACTTATATGTCCCTTTACAACATTAATTATTGGGGATGACTTATTTTACTGTTGAGTTTGTGTTTCACTGAGAAAGTAGGAGCAAATTGTTCTCACTAGTCTCCACTTTCGGAGTGGAAGCCGGTTAGCCTTGCTAGCTAACATAAACAGTGCTTCCCCATAGACAGTACGTGTTGTTGGTTTATATTATCTGAACACTTGCAGCTGCCACTCACTCAGCGCTGTCTTCGTTGCATTGAAGAAAAGCTCCATATATGGAGCCCATGATGAATGTAAATCCAAGATGTGCTTTCCTTTCTAAAGCCCTTCTTTAGTTCCCGGTCTCGTCTCTATAGCCGCTGAGGGAAATAAATGACTCTTAATGGTCCCATATTTTACACTTCTCTTATTCTTTATTTGAAGTATTGCCCCATAAAAAGATATATTTGTGGTTTTAGACCCCAAAACCATCTCAGTGTGTTTTACATCTCTCTCAGGCTTCTTACTGGAGTTCCAATGGCAATAGGTCAGCGTTATTTAGAAGAAGAGAGCAAGCTCTGAACCTCTCCTCTGATTGGGTAACTGTTTTTTGAGTGATCTGATTTAAAAAAAAAACATATCACATTTCAAGTAAAATATAAAGAGAAGCCAAGTCCAGCAGGTTTTTGTGGTGGGTCCAGGTCGGGATTAAGTGGGGTGACTGCTTTGTTGTGACATCACAAAGAGGATGTGAAAGCTTATTTGAAGGTTCAAGTATTAATATGAAAGCTAGACGTGGCTTGTAATAACACTACACACGCACATATGGACACAATATGGAACACTGCAGCTGCTAAACACTGGTTTGTGTTCACTTCAGCAGTTGGCCTCTGCCTGTGTCTGACTACTGTTTGCTACTGATCAGTGGACACTGGGGTGGAAGAGCCAACCACACCATGAATACAGTGAGGTTCCTCACAATCAGAAAACCCCTCACAATACACCCTCACAATTTTGGAAAATTTCATGCATCGTTGCTATAATTTGATCCAATTTAAATTTCTTAATCTGTAGTCTAATCTGTTTCTTTATCTGTTTTTGACAAAATTAGCATAGACCAGTCAAAACAATACAATGAAAAGATAAACAGATATTGTATCTTCCTTATTTCTTTATTGAAATGAAACAGTTCGGTGTTAATGCTTTGTTGGCTTCTGTTTGCAACTGTAAATCTGTGGACCAAACCATCTCTACAAGAACACAGGACAGACAGGTGCATTTAACGCAGATGCAACATTTGTTCACACTTCCAACAAACAGATGAGCTTAGTTACATTCACAATATTTAATTTCATATCAAAGAACATTAGCTTTTTACACAAGTCACAGATCAGAAAAGGTAGTTTGATTTATCCATCATATTCTCCATTTAGCAACATAGAAAAAAAAAAACATAACATCATTTTTTTTTTTACTACTGAACAAATCAACATTAACAGCTGACATTCGTGGTCTTGTGGTTTCCTCCTCTCCTCTGTGTGCTGGTGTGCAGCTGGTGTGATTCAGGCAGTTTCAGGTTCCTGTGAACTCAAGCATCCAGCCCAACAACTTGAAACTACCTACACCACACAGCCCTGTACAGATCCACTGACACTTCTCCTGCAGGTGAAGGTGGAAACACGTTTCAGCCAAGACCAGGATTCAGGGCCGGTCCTAGGATTTTGGTGGCCTTAGGCAAGATTTTGTTTGTGGCCCCCAAAACACTCCAAGCGCAAACACCAATTTGTTTATGTTTGTGTGTAAAATGAATTGAATTGAACCCTGGTTGCACCTTTCTGAGTGTGTGTGTGTGTGTGTGGGTTGTGGCTCTAAGGAACCGCACAGTGTTTATGTCACCAGCCGGCTCTGCCAGGATTTCACACAGGATCAACATGTAACACCAGGACCAACAGGGTAGAAACTGATTTAACAGTGGGTTAGTATGATAATTTCACCGTGGAGTGGAAATAATCGTGTCATTGTGAAAATAATCTCTGAAGCAGAGCATGTAACACTGAATCTGTCAACATGTTCTTAAAACACAATGAAAAGATACAGGAGGTCTTGACTATGTGGTGGCTGTCAAAGGCAAATGCACAACAACAACGGTCGCAAACACTTACATTAGGAGAAATGAGCTACAAATTCAGAAACAATGCAGATTCAAAAACCCATATCAAAAACAAATACAAGAACATATGCAGCAAAAGAAAGAAGACAAAACATCAGAGATGGACAGAGTACTCGACCCCAGTACTTGAGTAAGAGTACAAATACTACTGGTCAAAATTTACTCCGTTACAAGTAAAAGTAGCTCAGCCCACATGTTACTCGAGTAAGAGTAAAAAAGTACTTGCTTTTAAAGGTACTTAAGTATCCAAAAGTACATGCTTTTAGATTTACTTTAAAGCAGAAGTGAGTGATCCGGTCGTTTTGGCTAATGCTGCGTTCCAGGCAGGCTTTTGAAACCGTAAGTTACAGCTTCAAGTCACAACTTACAACTTTGTAACTCGCGTTTCTCCGACCCGTTGCCTGTGAAAGTCACTATAACGGCCACTCGTAACTTCCGACCCGTGAACTCGTACCAGATCGAACTGGTATGACTTCACAGGTCGGAAAAACACGAGTTACGGGCTGCCTTGAACGCACCATAACGTCTTGTCAGCCGATGGAGTTAGCAGCTCCCGCCCTCGTCATGGATCTATTGGTCCTCGTCCCTACGTCACCACATTCAGGCGCATCCCTTGGCTGCACACACAGCCCTTCATGCCGTTCTCTCTCCTCATTGGATAAAACTTGTAGGATACGAGAAAAGTTTTCTCCTCGGCTCAGAGCAGAGCAGAGTGACTGACAGACCCGTGTTTCAGACCAAACACTCTATAGAAGTGATTGCTGTCGGAAGATATAACTATTTAAGACTTATATTAACACAAAAATATCGCTTACTTCTGCTTTAAGTAAAAGTAAGAGTAAGAGTAAATGTCTTATTTTTCACATCAATGAATGACTATAATTGTTTCTAAATGAATTTAAGGAGCTTTTAACTCATGTTTCTGAGAATGAACTCTTTGAAAGCAGCTGCACTGATGTGCTGCTTTTAGGGGTTAGGGTTTCCTTCTTTGACAAACACAGCTTGTGTCCAATAGTATTTAAGAAAAAAAAGAAAAAAAAGAGCAGACCTGAAAGTAACGAGTACTTTTTAGCCTTCCTAGAAATTAACTCGAATAAAAGTAAAAAATATTTGTCTTGGAAATGTATTCAAGTAAGAGTAATAAGTAGCAAAGAAATCTAATACTCAAGTAAAGTACAAATCCTCTGGATATGTACTTAAATACAGTACTCAAGTAAATGTACTCTGTTACTGTCCACCACTGCAAAACATGCACATGAAGCAGCAAATGCAGTCGAGTGTGAAATGGAACACTTCAAATCTATGACAAGACCTGTGACCTTTAGAGAGAATAAGTGAATATATGGAGGCAGAATTAAAAGGTGATGAACGGTTATTAAAAAGATTGGTTCTCTTTCCAATTTAATAAAAGAGCAACAGACGACAAGTGAGTGTATACAGTGATCCACTCAGCGCTCCCCCTAGAGGCTTGGAGGACTTCAGTTGTGTTGTCTGGATACACAGCATTTTTGTTTTACTGATTTATTTGTCTTTTGTTTTTGCATCTGTGAATCCCCAGCTTGTATTTTCCTCATGGAAAGTGTTGGCCACCACGGTATCTGTCGCCTCCCATCAGAGACCTGGAACCAAAAGAGGGAGAATAAAGCAGGACATAGAGCCAGGCCGGCGTCAGAGCTGGACTGCCAACAGTGGATTTGTTTATCTGCGAGTGGGTGAGCTGGCAGCAGGTCAGGTATAGTGACGGAGAGACGAGAATGAGGACCAAATGCAAAGACAAAGACCACAGGCTCTCTGTGTTTTCAAACCAAACAGAGCTGCACAAATTATTAGGATTTGAATCCGATTAGCAAATTTCATACCATGTTACCCATTACATTATGAATGATCTTTTGATTAATGAGATATGTCACCCAAAGTCTGGGTGGGTGAGTCGCTCGGTGATTTAAACCATCTTGCTAAATTGTTGCCATATTTGCAACCTGTCTGATCATCTGACTGCTTCTGACATTTGGAAACAAATTGACTCAGTGAACACAGCGTCCTCTGAAGCGGCGGGACTAATGGAAAATAATGACTTTGTTCAGACAGAAGGGCAAAGCTGCGCTCCATGTTGCGGGCCATTTGTGTCCCACAGTGAACAGACAGCAGACTCCTCATGTCTCCCTATTGATTTGATGCGGCTATCACACAACTGTTCATATAGTCACTTCATATTCTCAACACAGGAAAGAAATGACACTCACAAATGTCCAAACATGGGGTTTTTTGTTGAGTTGTGTTATGATTTACAGATACAGATATACTTTGCAGCATTTGGTTCTTTTATCCACTCTCTCCCTGATCTGTTTTGCATCCAGCTTACATAGTGGAACAGAATCAAAACACCTAAAAAACACACACACACACACAAGGTTTATATTTATAGTAATGTTAATATGAAAGAAATACAAATATGACTCCTTTTAAAGCTCACATCCCATGCCAAGGCTTTGCAGCATTGCTTTCCTGCGGTTATACTCAAAAAGATTAGTGACTGAATCTGGCAGTAGGAGGTCAGACTGCTGCTGTAAATCACATTTAACAAGTAAAATCCCTTCAGCACCAGGTTCCTGCTCGGCTTAATGAATATCCAACTGCGTGACCCTGGCGCGTAAAGAAGTTTGGGAACCTCTGGAGCAGCATGGTGATAACACATGATAAACTGAAAACCGAGAGGGTCCGAGGTCGGTCGGTTGGTTGGTCGGCATGTTGGTTAAAGTGATAGTTCACCCAAAATTCAAATTTCACTCATTATCTACTCACCCTCATGTCGACTAAGAGCTGTGAGAATTTTCAGAGTCCTCCGTTCCTTCTCTGAACCATATAATGGTTGTCAATGGATACCAACTTTCTTCGTCCAAAAAGACACACCAAAAAACATCCAAATACCTCCATGCTGCTCGTCTGTAATGTCCCTCTTGTATTGAAGCCCCGACATGAGAAATTGTTCCGCCGGTCACAGGAAGAGCAGTGAACTGAGAGACTGGGAGCTTCCACTACAAACAAGCTTAAAATATAGACTTGTTTAATTTTTTCAGAACAATTTCTCATGTTGGGGCTTCAATACAAGAGCGACATTACAGACGAGAGGTATGGAGGTATTTGGATGTTTTTTGGTGTGTCTTTTTGGACGAAGAAAGTTGGTATCCATTGACAACCATTATATGGACAAATACTGCTGCGCGGACCCCCCCGTAACTCAGAGAAGGCACGGAGGACTCTGAAAATTCTCACAGCTCTTAGCTGACATGAGGGTGAGTAGATAATGAATGAAATTTTAATTTATCCCTATCCCTTTAATATAGGAACCGGATGGTTTTGTCGATGACAAAAAAGAAGTCATATCTGTTCAGCCATGTGCAAAACAAAGCTGACCATCAAAAGAGACAGAGACAGACAGGAAAGACGACAAAGGGGGCAGACTTCAAGAGGCCATGATGACGCTCTCTGGGAGCATCTTTTGTTGACCGCCATTAGGAAATAAGGGCAATAAGGCCGCCATAAAACCACACCGCTGGTACAACCACCTCCTCCACTTCCTCCAGCCGCCAATAAACTAGTCGGTCAATTACCCCATATAAGTGAAGGTGGGAGAGACAGACGGGACAAAGAAAGAAAGAAAGGCGCAATGGAGGGGTAGACGGGGCTGATGTGAAGCAGGAGACAGTGTGGCGCTGCAGAAATGTTGCCATCTCAACATGGCGCCTGCAGACCGTCCTCCCTCCTTCACTTATTGCCATTTCCTCCATCTCTCTCCTTCCATTTGCTCTCCACTGTTTGTTCCCTTCTCCTCTCCGCTGCCCGGTCTGACTCAGCTCTTTGTACTTGCTCTTCTATTTTCTCTCTCTCCGCTCTGAATTACAGTCGGCACTGCCTCCCCCTTGCGCTCCAGTGTCTTTTTCTTTTCCTCCTCTCTCCTTCCTAACAAACGGACGGCAGCTGGCTATTGCAGCGGCAGAGGAAGTTCAGCCATGTGTTCCTGATCAAAGCTCCACATTCAAAGTCCTGCGGGGCGCTTCTCATGCGACATAACGACTCTGTGTGTCGCGTTTAGCCTGCAATCAAACAGGGTGACGGTCGGGGTGAGGGACGGGGCTCGCTATCCTGTCACAACACGTCGGAACGTCCAACTGCAGAATGATTTTACAACCTCGCCGCACTGCCATGTTTGCAACACATCTCAGCTCAGTGAGCCTATTGGATATGTGCAGGGCCGTTGTATAGGGGAGAAAGGTGATGATAATTCTTGGGATGATAATCCCACAAAAACCCCCAGTAGTCTAATCTTTGTATGACTGATTTATTCTGCATAAGACCCTGACTAATACTCATAGTAATTAGCATCAAAACAAAGTAGGCTAAATAAAAAATGATAATACATACGTAGTCAAAGAAATAAAAGTGGAAAAGTCAGGGGGTAGGGGCCCACTTTAGTATTCTGCAGGGGCCCCAGAATTCTTAGCAACGGCCCTGGATATGTGATGCAATTTTCCAATCCTCTGCCCAACATTAGCCAGGGTACAGGTCATTACTTATTTATAATGTGCAAGAGCCAGTGACTGCAGCTCTGTCAGGGCATCTGAGACTGATAATACACTAAAGCCTGGTGTCACAGCGAGAGCCCAAGTATGTGATGCTTTATGCCTGAGCAAAACATGAACCGAGCAAGTTTCTGGCACTAAGGGTTACCAGTCATACTACACTAGTCTGGTACCATAGTGTAAAAACTTTGAAACATTTCCATGAATCCGCTTAATGCACGGATTGTAATTAAAATCTTTTGGGCGCCAGTTCCGACCAAGAGGCAGACAGCCGGAAAACCGCTGTCATGTTAAGTTGGAATGATATCGCAAGAGGAGAAAACGCCACCATCACTTAACGGAAACACTGTCATCTTTAGAAAGGAAAAAACAAATTCCATTTTGAAAATGGAAACCTGCCTATTCATAGGAAAATCAAGGAAGAATGTGAAAACAACTCTGTTGGACTCCTGGAAAACTGTGTTCAAATAAAAGTAATGTTACTTGAAAGACATTTTACAGCAGTAGAAGTCAAATTCAGTCATTTGATACTAATGTGACTTGAAATACAGAATATCTTCAGGCTACCAGGCTTTTTAATGCATCTACTAGGCTATATGCTGCTCCGAGTTACAACAGTGGGTGTGAACGTCACATGAAGTCGTCCACAGTCTCTAAATCCAGTCTCTCTGCTCGTCCACTCTCAGTGTAAACTCTGACCACTGTCTCTCTCTGTCAACAATGAGCTGAAGGAGCTGCAGCCAATACAGGGATCATCAGAAACAGCAGGTTTACCAGACAGTCAACAGTGATGCCTTCACTGTCTGTATAGTTTTCTTCATTATACCCACTGGCCGTGGTGGTCACTTTAAATCAGCAGCTTCTTCTCTGCTACTCTCATGCTGAGGTGGCTCTTTTCATTTGGTACACTAATCAAAAATTTGTCATGTGACTTCGGTTTAATTCTATAATGATTCTGACTTTATAGGCTGCAGCAATAAAAAAAATACTGAAGTAAGAGAAAAAAGCCTATACCCATGAACAAACCTATTCATACATAAATAAAGGAGAATATTAATATATTTTTGAATATGTCTCTGACTCCATATATTATTCATCAGTTTCAATACGTCGATGTCTCTGTCTAGAGGAAGTGTCCTGCACCATCTGCATCTCCTGCCATTCCAACTGAAGTGAACAGGAAGTGGAACTCATCAAAATTCAGAAATAGAAATTAGAAAGCTCTCACAGGATATATTAGCCCACATCAGTAGAACCACTAACATGTTTCCCACAGACTGAAGTGACCTAGAAAAGAAACCCAAATAGCAAAAAGTAGAAGAAATCTTAGGAATCCTGATTCCCATGGCTTGAACATGATGTGAACTGCTGCTGCTGCTGCTGCTGTTAACTTTACCACCGCTACAACAGCTGCTGCTGCTGCTGCTGCTGCAACTGGACCTCTGATTTCTATCTGTTGTGTTTTCATCGCTGCCTCTGGTCACCGTAGTTCCCCATGTGCTATTTGCTACAAATGAAAACTCATGGAAAAGCCAGCATATAAAAACTAATTGAAATGCTATCACAGTGAAACCACCTCTGACGTGTACGGCGGTTTCTATAAAGGAAAAATTACAGCTGCCGGTTTTTGACTGAGGAAAAAGAGGAGATGACGACCATGAAGACGTGAAGCTAAATACATAATTATAATATTTCATAATTCTGGAATGTCTGTTTGTGTAAAGGAAGACGCATTATCAGTGCTTTTCAATTATACACCCTGTATTTTACGTGGAAAAAAAAATCAGCATCACAAATGATGAAATTATTATAATTACGTTTTTTTTTTGTTACCTGCTATTTCTAACACAGGAAGAAGAAATGGAAACACTTAATTAAAACAGCGTGTCAGGACAAAACAGGAAGGAGCTTCATGCAGACAGACTTTACATAAGGATCTGTTTTAAAAAAAATCATTTTTCTTTTGTTTTTATATTTTTTGGGGAGGGGTTATGGATCACATGATGAATATTTAATAAATAGTATTTATGTTTGATTAACAGACATGTAGCTTCAGTGGGAGTTGTTTCGCTCTAACCAATTATTGTTTTATCCTAAAGTCTCGCAAACACGTACTTATGTAGTTACTCTGTGAATTGGTTTCATCGTTTTAAACGTTCCTTTGTTTTTTGCGAATAAAAGGGTTCAAATATGTAAAAAATAAAAATAAAAAAAATAATAAAATGAAATAAAATAAAATATAAAAACCACAGTGATGCTTTCATTTGAAACGTTGAAACAGAACGGCATTCCTTCCCCACGTATGAAATAATCTAAAAGAGTTCCTGTGTTCCACCTCAGACAGGCTGTCTCACTTCAGACCTAAAAACAAGTGAGTAAAACATGAACTCCTATGGCTTCTGTAATTTCTGAATAATAATAATCTCCCTAAAATAAAACATTCTGCCACAAGCAGCTGGACCTACACCACTCTGACCCTGATGCTGTCATCTTTTCCTCCTGAATTTCAAAAACACTTTTACCCACTGTTTAAAATAAAATGCGACTAGTGGAGTGTGACTTACTCTGATGAAGGCTACTAACATGAATTAATTTTTCACAAATCAACATCCAGCATGTCGGGGACTTTTACTGAAAAACCTCATGTGGTCGAAAAATTAAAAAGAAAAAGGCCCAGACTCACCATTAGATGTAGAAAAGCAGACTGGGTCCAGTTTCTTGATTGAAAATTGAATAAAATATATACATATAAAAACAAGTTTCTATTAGAAAAGGTGTTGGACTGGTGAGCAGAGATCAGAGGCGGAGACACCATCCCATAACAGGATGTGTATTCCATCATAATATTTCACAGTCATGTTCCTCATTCCGCTCTCACCTCAATGGAACAGCTCACTTTAGGATATCAGAGGATTAGCTGACGGCACATATAGTCTTTGACCGAGTGACTGATCTCAGACCAGCCATCCTGCGGTGTAAGTCGAGCCGCGTGTTGTTAAAATATGTGTGTGAGCAAAGGGCAGAGGCAGACATTGCACAACCGGTTAACAGCAACTCACAGCCTCCTTTTCCATCATCATCATCCTCCTCCTCCTCCCCGTGTTGTGCAGCTCCGTCTGATCCGAGCCGGACGCTCCTCTGCTCGGTCTGTCTCAACCCGGAGGCGCCGCGCGGCCTCGGAGCTGCAGCTGCCCCGGGTCTGTGCTGGATCCAGGTCTTTATCGGTCTCTCAGGGATCAGGCTCTCTTCTCTGGCTGCTGTAGCCGTCGGCCGGGCCTGTGTGGCCGGGCTTCATCTGGAGAGCAGCGGGAGAAGACACGGACAGTCATGTAGCCTATTATAAATCAGTCACTCACTCCGCTGCAGATGAAGAATTTAGAAAATGAAGAAGCGCAATTTTTTTTTTTTTTTATCATATGTGCAAAAATAATACTGTAAAAGCAGACGTATAGCCTACTTTAATTCACTTTAGTTTTATTTTTTATTGATGCACTTTTTTTATTATAAAGGAATCTGTTTTCACGTTAACGGCAACATTTTCAACAGGAAAAAATATCTTAAAAATCTTTTGACAGTTTATTATTATTATTATTGTTATTATTAATATTATCAATAATAAGAATAGCCTTATAATAATAATAATAATAATAATAATAATAATGAAAATACTTTTTGAATTTTAAAATTTGTTCGTGTGCTGTGTGTGTGTGTGTGTGTGCCGTTCTGGAAATGTTTGCTACTTTTTATATTCTTTTTTTATAGGCTTCTGCTCATAAAGGACACACAAGAGTCCCTCACACACACATAGCATTTTTTAATAGGCTAATATTAACAACGTTATCAGCCCACCAGTTCTACTACTACCGTTATACTGCTACTAGTGTTGAAAGGCTATATTACTAACGATAAACGATAGGCTTTATAAATATGAAATTATATAGACATCGATTTATGACGATAATCATGTAGTAGTAGTAGTAGTGTTGCTGTTGTTATTATTACAGTATAGAGTGTGTGTAAGTGTAACATTTGTATCTGTATAGTGTCAGAGTTGATAGTGTAGTGTGTGTTGTCTGTGTCGTGGCCTGTGCATGAAGACATTTTGTTACTTGTAGCCTATAATATCTCACATTTCCGATTTGAACTCTCAGTTCCGTGTTAGCCACAGCTGGGCTCGGTGTCGCTCTGGGCTGCCCCAAACATATTCACATGAAGGATTTTATTCAACTGAGACTTTAGTCAGCAGGAGAACTATAACCTACAACAACATCTAGATGCGCTCATCTTCCGGTCTCGTGAAATATTTTTCCACCTTAAAACTGACGGATGACAAAAAGAAAGAAGACTTGGAGGAGGAAGCGCCAGAGACAGAACCCAGTCCAGAGGCCCACAGCTGTATTTCTGCACCGGCCAACAGCGACCTGTGTTTACTGTGGAGGTATAGAACAGATACTTGTACCAAGATATATTGTTTTACGCAGCTCGTTGCGCACTTTACGCATCTTACCTGCTGTTTGTCTCGACAGAAGCTCTGTTCACTAAATGCTCCTGCAGCAGTCTGCTGTGCTCTACGTCTCATACGAAGCTACAGTTTTTGTCTCCTTGAATTTTTTTTTTTTTTTGACAGACTGGTCATAAACTGAAACCTGATGTGTAACAAACAAACAAACAAACAAACCAACCACCGTCCCTCTCATTCCACTGATGCGTCTCTGCTTCCTGCCTTGGCTGGATTCAAGAATACAACTGGAGCTACAGTATGTATGTGCATGAAGCAGGCCGACATCATGTAGCCCGTGCGACTCCACAAGACATCTGTTTACACTTTCTAATAGATCAAGGAGATAAGTTCCAAACCTCCATCTTTGAGGAGTGTTACCCAGAAGGAGAGGATGCTGCACAATGAGCCCAGCTCCTTGTTTAATCAGAGTATGTGGGAAAATACGCACACATACAACTGCAAAACTAACTAGAATCTGGACCTTGTAAAAAACATTCAACGAGCTATCATGGATCAAAAGAACATCACAGCAGACTATGTTAGACTAACGTTGGCTTTTTTTTCTCCATTTCATGTATTTCGTTGATGAAATACCTCGTGACTTTCCCCAGAGAGAGAAAACACACCCTGTATATTTCCCTTCGCAGCCAAACGAGGTGGAAACTAACACCAGTGCGTTTGGTTCGCGTCAGGACAGGATGCAGTTGGTCAC
Source organism: Trachurus trachurus (assembly GCF_905171665.1). Taxonomy (NCBI): domain Eukaryota; kingdom Metazoa; phylum Chordata; class Actinopteri; order Carangiformes; family Carangidae; genus Trachurus; species Trachurus trachurus. The sequence continues at coordinate 30,610,617 of NC_139905.1, read as the reverse complement.
CACACCGTGACCGTGCAGGCCGAGCCCCCCCTCCCTTTTCCTGCTGGACACGGGAAGAGGGCAATTCAGACGTATAGGAGCAATAAATTCATTTCAGGGAGAGAATTTGGGGAGGGGGGGGGGGGGGGGGGGGCGAGGTGGGGTGTAAATGACTCTCTTTGTCTTTGAGAGGCTGCTGCTATAAAACCAAAAAAGAAAGACAAGTCGGAAGAAGAGCGCGCGGCGGTCAGGACAGAGAGACGGGGGGGGGGGGGGGGGGTCACCTTGTCTCTCCTCCAGACCAAACAGCAGCACCCCCCCCCCTCCCCCTGTCCACGCTGTCTGCCGCTTCTTTCCTCTTCCTGTCTTCTCCACAGTCCACATCCATCTGTTGTTTTCCAGTCTCCTCCCCCTTTTGTTTCCATCTAACCTTTCTTCCTCCCTCCATCCTATCTCTACTCATCCCCGTCTTCTCGATCTCCATTCACCTCCCCAGTCCCCGTCCCCGTCCACGTCTCCCCTCTCTCATACCTTATGTGGTCCCGGCGGCTCGCGCTGTCCCGCTGTGTCTCCTCCGGCCAGGCTCTCCTCTCCTCTCCTCTCCATCCTCCGCGCTGTCGCAACGGTTCCTGTCTGTCTGCGCTTTGGACCGGAACCGGTCAGTGTCTGTCCCTCATCTCCTCTTGTCTTTTAGGCACTCCTCTTCCTCTGGGTTCCCTCTTCAGCGTCGTTCGGGCGATCGACCCCTCCACCCCCCCTCCATCCCCAAGCAAGCCAGTTGTAACAGGTCGCGCTTATCCACGGGGGGATACGAGGTGACAGCTGGAGGGAAGGTGTGCACCGGCGGGCTGCGGTCGGTAACAGACGAGAAGGACGTGGCGGAGGAGGAGAGGAGAGGAGGAGGAGGTGGTGGTGGTGGAGGGGGGGTCGGGTCTTTTTTTGTGGGAATACTACGAACAGTTGACACGCGCGCGTCAAGCGCGTGATCCAGGACGTGTTAGTGGGCTCTGTGCTGGCGTCGGCAACGCTGCGTGGTGTGGTGGTCACCTGGCTGCTGCTGCTGCTGCTGCATGCGCACAGTCTGTGGCAGCTCGCTGCATAGCAACCTACCTGTGCATGTGTGTGTGTACGCGCGTGTGCCTGTGCGCGTGTGCGTGTTACTCTGTGACATTGATGGGGGAAATCGAGGTGGGAATATTGTCGGTTGATGGGGGTACAGACAGTTTGGATGGAAATGCTTCTAGCTTTACAGTCCAGCGGCCAATGGCTGTCTGAGGTTCACAGGCAGGCCACGCCCCATCTCTGACGGCCACTACCTTCTTTTCTTTCTTTCTTTCTTTCTTTCTTTCTCTCTCTCTCTCATTTATAAGGGTAGATCGACTAATAAAACGCGCTGCGTCCATATTTCAGCAGCCGCTTCAAATGAGGAGCGGTTTCAACATTGCAGAGCCTGGAGTCGTGGAGGAGGTCGAGACTTGGATTGAAGCGGCCTGACTCACAACCTGCATCCAATTACAGAGCAGCTCGGCTCAGCAGTCCGCTCAGGAATTTCCCCTCGATCAGCTCCGTACATCGCTCTAGAGCTCTTGTGCCCACTGCACTCCACTTCTACAGCTGACCTTATATGCAGCAATGAACACTCATCTTGATAGGACAGCCTTCATATAACACACCACTAGACCCATGTTTGCATGCATGCATATTGCCTATACCCAGTTGTGCATCTTAATCCATATTTTACACTCTTTGCTGCTTGTAATATTTCATTTTTTAATCATATTTTTCTGTCTCGCTTGCAATTGAGATCTTGACCTCAATGCCACGTCCTGATTAAAGTAGCCTGTATGCTGCAGAGGTTTGCCAGCTGAATATAATGTCAGGGCTTCGAGCAGCAGCAGGAGACACGAGAATAATATTAAAACCAGAGCTGCTGATGTGAAATATGCAAAAAAAAGTATTTCCCCCCAAAGCGCGTTTTTTTCTCTCTCTCTCTCTTGGACACATTTGTCAAAGCGAAATCAAGGGTCCAACTTCTGTTTTCACAGAACATGGTGAAAACAAAACCCTCTCCCCCGCGGCCCCTGGAAGCCTCTAAAGCGGCTCTGTGTGGATCATCCCACTTCACATTCACAGTTCAAACTTGTATGATATTTTCCTCGACAAACAAAAAACAGACAATGGTAAGAAGGAAAAAAAAGAAAAAAAAACATCTTCCCAGCGATTTGTTAACGATTTGGAATGACAATGGCGCGACAAATGACCACAAATGTGAACATTATAGCCTGTATAAATGAATACACCATATGCACCTGTAATAAAAGGCGTTTAGAAGGTATCAAAGTGTAGCTACAGTAAAATTTAACGCTTCTGGTTATTAACGTCAATTTACAGAAATGTAGCTATAAAAGAATGGACAACAGTGAGATACAACAACAAAACAATGTGGAGAAATCCCCAACGCAAAACAGCAGCGTGTCTGATCGCTCTGATTTGTTGAAGCTGTAGTCAATTTTTAGAATAAGTCTGATCTTGAATCGTTTCACTGAAAGCCACGCAACATGCAGGGCCCACGAGACGCTCTCAACTATGGTGAAATATATCTGTCTGTTCAGTTTCACAGCCTGTATAAAACGAGGAGATTTTCAAACTTCTGCTCCTGTGCAAGACAAACTGTTGGATTTCTGCGCGTGCAGCTCATCCACCTATTTACTCTCAATCAAAACAAGCTCTAACTTAAAATATGTTTTTATGTTCTGCAGAAAAGCTGGAGATCCATATCAGAGAAATCTGAAGTATTAAGGTTAATCTTAATAAGGCTGTAATACACAAGTAATCCATAATTAATCCCTAAACCATATAATACATGAATGAAGGCAGGGTCGTTATTTCCTGTTACTTTCTATTAAGTCAATATTTTAAAGTCAATGTGATTCGTTAATGCTCAATTATGAATGAATGTTAATCTGCCTCATACATTCATTTATACAAGTCACAGCCAGATTCATCTCATTCATTTAGCTACTGTTACTCAGTGGTTCTTTAGTCTTTCTTGTCTCCATATTTAAAAAAAAAACAACTAAAAACTATTTTGTGTGTGTTTGTGAATGTGACAGTGTCAGTAAGGTTGTAGAGGCTTGTATCCTGCTTGGTAGAAAATAAAACATATAAAAAAGAAAAAAACAGGCCTATTTCATATTTCTCCCAGCCGCCTGCGACTGATCACTGTCCATGAGTTTCTGTATGTTTTACAATGTAATACGTCATTTCCTACAGCTCAGCTGACTCTGGATCATATCCTCGGTTCATCAGGAATTCTATACGCGACTCAGGAAAAGTTATTCACAACTAGGGATCGTTGCAACTCCAGTACTGGATCAAACTTAATGTCATTGTCTGTTTTCTTGGAAGTTGCCAGAAATAACCGCAGATTTTTTTTTTTTTTTTGGATGCATATGAGTCCCAGATGGATGCTGAATAAGAATAGCCTGCATAGATGTACGGTCTGTGGATGGCTTACACATGTGGTGTCCAGAGGGGAGTGAAACACTTCTCTCATGTCACACTCAGCGCTGATCGCTACAGTGGGTCAAATCACCATCAGTGAAGAGTTAGTAAATCACCACATGCCTAGGATCCCGTAACACTTTATAATACACACTATTAAGCATTAGTTAAGCATTAAATACTGAATTCTTCATTTATAACGCATGAATACTCATTAGTATGTCGTTTATAAACACAGTTAAAATGTTTTACTCATCATTGATAAACACTAACTGTATTTATAAACTACATACTTATCCATGCGTTACAAATGAGGAATTCAGTATTTATTCATGCTTAACTAATGCTTAATAGTGTGGATTATTTTAAAGTCTTACTGGATCATACAGTAGAGCAGAGCGGGACACTGTCCATTATGGACAGGACCGTAGTAATTCTGGGCCCCATTAAAAAATTCTTAAATTGGGCCCCCCCTTTTTCCATAGACTATGTATTATCATTTTTTATTTATCTCAACCAGGGCAACGGTGACAGTCAGTGGCAGTAACAGACAACTTGCCAGTCATTCTGATTTAATAGTTGTCACATGAAGCTTTTGATATGTAGAATAATTTAGTCTAAATGATAATTTAGATTACCGGTAGGCTACTGGGGTTTTTGCGGGCCCTACTGGGCTGTGGGCCCCTAGAATTGTCATCACCTTTCTCCCCTATACGGCCCTGATTATGGACAACTATTTATTCCCATGTCTCCCACATGTCTATCGGCCGAATAAACAGCCGCTCCTTGACCCCCGTTCCTCTCCTCTCTGTTGGAAGGTCCACGCGTGTTTGTGTGTGTTAGTGTGTGTGGTCACTGTGCAGAGTGAATAAAGCCTAAATTGACCGCACTTATATTTGGTCTTTCCGACCACTCAGAGCGCTTGGGCCACATTCACACAAACATGTCATAATAAAGCAAACACTGAACTATGGGATGTCCAAGGACACTTGGACATGCTTCACCTCCCGAGCCACAGCGGCCCCAGTGAAGAACCCATACCCCCCCCCCCCCCCCCCCCCCCCCCCCCACACACACACACACACACACCCCCATCTCTCTGTCCTCCTTTAAAACCCCATCGCACTTTCCTCTTAATTAAAAACAGAACACACACACACACACACACACACACACACACACACACACACACACACACACACACACACACACACACACACACACATTTTTTGCAAGTGTGGAACCCCCCGCCCCACCCACCCAGTCGCCCTCCCATCCACATCCCTGGTCAAGCTCGTATAACCGGTTACCATGACAACCGGGCCTCAGCTCGCAATAAAGTTTTACAGCACCGAAAGAGGCCCGAAACTCCCACTGAGCCCCTTTTTTTCTCTCTCTGGCTGCGTGTCACTGGGAAGAATGGTGATGAAGAATCGGAGCCCAAGTCCTAATAGACAGGAATCCTCCTCTCTCTTCCTCTCGTGCCTTCAGAAGCTTGTTTCCCATAAAAAAAACGAATCGCGGGGAATTGAATCATTTTCCATTAAAGCGGAGTCAGTCAGCGCATCAGGAGGATTAAAACACAGGCTGTTAATAACGGAGCTGGCCTTGCATTTCTTACCGGCCCCCGGTGACCTTGAAGGTCTGAAGGTCGAGGTCGGTTTGAATTAAATGTAGTTTCACTGCTCTCCAGTAGATCAATAGTGTGACCTGCTGCTGCTGCAGAGGGCTTTTGTTTACAGTTAAAGATCTGATGCTGTTTTTCACAGCTGGATGTTGGGCACAAAGTAAAGGAAAAGTACAAGAACTTATCAATAGTTTGACAAAGTAGCCTACACTGAGTGGCCTGTAGCTATAGCCACATATAGTAGACAGGTAGATGTCAATGTCTGTTTTGATGATAAAGCAGACAGGTAACCCTTTATAATAAGTAGCCTACACAGTACACTATTGAGCATTAGTTAAGCATTAATAAATACTGAATTCTTCATTTATAACACATGAATACTCATGTTATAAACTACATATTAATGAGTATTCATGTGTTATAAATGAAGAATTCAGGATTCATTAATGCTTAAAGCAGAAGTAAGCGGAATGTTTGAGTTAATATAAGTCTTAAATAGTTATATCTTCTGACGGCAATCACTTCTATAGAGTGTTTGGTCTGAAACACGGGTCTGTCAGTCACTCTGCTCTGCTGTAAGCCGAGGAGAAAACTTTCCTTGTATCCTACAACCTTTATCCAATGAGGAGAGAGAACGGCATAAAGGGGCGGTCCTCTCTGTGTGTGCAACAAAGGGATGCGCATGAATGTGGTGACGTAGGGACGAGGGCGGGGACTGCTAACTCCATCTGCTGACAGGAAGTTAGCCAAAACGACTGGATCGCTTACTTCTGCTTTAACTAATGTTTAAAGGGACATTGTGTAGGAATTCCTCCCATCTAGCGTTGTGGTTGTATATCACAAGCAACTCAATCGTATTTTTCATGCTGCATTCACCTGAGATTGGGCAGACAGCAGTCGGACGACAGCCGCTGCACGTAACGGCATAAACAAGCCTCTATGTAAACAAGTGGTCCGTCAGCACGAGGCAAAACAATTACGTGACAATATGTTGTCATGGCGATGTCATATTGTTTACCTGACCCACGTTTTACCGGCTTTCTCTGGACTTCTGTGACTAAAATGACATCTGGTTTGTTACCAACGGCCGTCTGCCCGACTGCAGGTGAATGCAGCATCAGTGTAACGCTCCGTTCCTCCTCACTGCGTTACCGCAGTGACTTTTCACGACGCCACCTCGACCTGAGCCGACAGCTCCGGTGTTTCCTACCGTCACGCTGCCACTGAACGTAAAAACATGGCGACACCACATGGCAGCCAGCACCGAGCTTACCCGCTCCATGGAGATATGAATGATATGAACGGCTCATTCAGAGCTGAAAGGAACACTTCACTTTGTTGATGGGGGGGATTACTGATTAATGAAAAACAGACTTTTGAACCAAATGATCGATTTTCGTGAATAGATAACAGGAGAAGTTACACAATGTCCCTTTAATAGTGTGTACTTATTATAAAGTGTTACCGATTTAGGTTTTATGTTAACACTAGAAGCCTCAGTCCACTGAGAAGTGCACACTCTCTGGATTCAGAAGCTCAACCTCAAAATGAACTGTCAGGATTTCTGTAACTTTGTGATGTCACAACTCTCAGCAGCCAATGCTCTCTGTCATGTTCTAAGGCCCGCCCATCAGGATCTACCATGCATCCTTGCAGCATTTTGTTTAAAAAAATAAAACAAAACAAAACAAAAACATATTTTCAGAGGCCTGAGAGAGGAGGTGTAAAATTAAAATATATTAATAAACATATATGATGAAAATATAGGTGGCCACACACACACGAGGTGAAAAAATCACAAACATGTTCATATTATAAGTCAGAATGAGACTTAATCGTTTCAATCAGACTCAAAAATGCATAAATAGACAAAATGTTACATAACCCTGACATGTGGTCCAGTCAGCAAATAAATGACACTGTGGAGGAGGAGTCATGAGTAACACATGATACACACAAGTAGAGTCTAAAGCTTTCTGATCATTAATGAGTTGTTGGTGAGTAGATCCAGAAAAACTCCATGAATCCATCAACTGTTTTCTTTTTATCATTATCATTCCATCACATGTGGTGAAGCTGCACGTTAAAGGCTCATCTCTACTGAAGCCAGATGTTCTCCTCTGGACATATGGTCAATCTGAACTAGTGTCACAATAGCAGAGATGTTTGCTGTTCTGCCAAATATCTATCTTCCCCAGTTATTCAAGCATTTTCAGAAAAATGTGCATGTTTTGCGTGTGTGTCTGGTGAGAGTGGGCTTCCCCCACACAGTGACTTCATTCATGTTCAGCTTCTCACAGCCACATGGTTGGTTCGTGCATGTATTAGTCAGCTGTACACAAGACATTATGTGTTAGTCTGAAACTAATCTTCACTGAGCTGTTGAACATTGTCATGCTAATAACATGTGAACTGGAGGCTATTAACTGGTAATATAAGACTAGAGGCCTTATTCTCACCTTTTTATAGGCTGTAGTAATTCATTATCTAACATATTATTTTTTATACCAGGTTCATCAGATTTATTTTTAAATCTTTAATGTAACCGGGTTGAATCCTGAATCCTTGAATCCCTACATATTTTGTATGTGGTCAGTAAACATATCTTTTTTCAGTAATGCCTTGCTATTCAATCTGACAGCTGTTTTTTAGTTTGCTGCCTGCATTGTCAGTGTATGGCCAGAAGATGGCAGTGTGGTGCATGGAAAGACAGCTGCAGTCAGAGACGTCAACGAATTCAGAAAAATATCTTAATTTAAAAGAGACGTATAGCTTCATAATCAGTATGAAATCACCTAAACAGCCAAACTGTGCCATTTAATGTTATTTTGTTCGACTAATTAAATCACGTTTCCTGTGTATTCGGGTTCTAACAGTTAACCATGTCTTCTGGCACTTTCCAGCTGCATGATCTGAAGCACCAACAGCTGTAAATCAGCTTTTATTGAAGAAACCTGGCTGATCGTTTTTACGCCATCATTTCCCATCTGAAATCCATCCAGTAGCCTATCTTAATTTGAATTTTTTGATGAAATGCTCTTTATCTGATCACTTCACTTCACTACCACCACCACCATCACCATCCACATCCAGCCCCAAACCGTGTTTTATTCATCTCCGTCTCTCAGGATGCAGCCGGCCCCGGCCTGCAGCTCTTATACGGTTGTGTATTTCACCGGCTCTTTTATTGCCACCGACAGACAATTAAAGTCTGCTGAACACACGCCTGCTGCCCGTCAGCAGCCCCAGGCTCAATAAAAAGCGGCTTTCTGTGAAAAACGAGCGACCGTGCCATCACGGGGAGGAGTAGCTGTAGTAGATAGAAAACCCACAGCGATCAGAGTTTTATCCCCAGCGCTATAAAATCAGGAACCCCGTAGCACACCACCCCAAACAGGTTTCATTTGACCTTGGTACTGAGCCAGAGTGCAGAGTCTTTGTTCGCTGTTTTCTCCGGCATCACACCTGAGCTGAGAAAACATGGCAACCAGATACAAAGCGTGTTCTCTTAAAGTTAGAGAGAACAAGTGTGAGGAAAAACTGTGAAATACTTCAGCCCAGAATTAACATATTTGGGGAGATTATCTGAATAATGAAATCTGATCAGAACATCTGACATTCATCATCCAGATTAGTATTCAGATACAGATGCAGAGGCCAGGTGTAAATCTCGTTAACCTTAAAGGTCCCACATTGTCCATTAACTGTCCACCCTGGAATATGAAGCAGGTATAGGTTCTATTATCACTGTGAAAGTATCAAAGTCTCAGACCACAGAGAAATGCACACAGGCTGTAATTCTGAAACTGGATGTTAAAACCTGCTGTCAGGACTTCTGTAACTTTGTGATGTCACAACTCTGAGCATTCGCTGCTCTGAGCCACCCAGCCTCACAGGATTTGGATTTTCTGAGTGTTCACCTGAGATCTGCTATATTTTCATTAGATCACTCTGAGAGAATGACCTCTCCTCTGATTGGCTCACTGACCTGTTGTTTGTATAACTCCAGTGAGAAGCCCAAGAGAGGAGATGGTTGGTGATTCATAAAACCACAAATATGTCTTCTTATTGGTTAATATTACAAATAAAACATAGGAGACAAGTAAAATATAGGACCTTTAACATGAGCTAATGTTGTGAAGACATGATCACGTGATATATTTTCAAATAGTTTAGTTTAGTTTTAGTTTATTGTTTATTTGTTGAGGACAGTGCACATTCATGGACAGTTAACGCCGTGGCATCCTGTAAGTGAGACCTGTAGTCATGCTCATTGCAAACAAACTTGCACTGTTAGACAGATAGAAGCTGAGGTCCAAACTAAGCCTAAATGTGGAAATGGAGGTATCATCTTCAATAACCTATTTGACTTGGTTTCATGTGACGAGGAGCATCTTTATATATATACAGATACAGTATATAAGATATATCATGGCAAATGTGCTTGTTTTTAAGCATGAATTGCTAGATACATCGGGAATAGTCGTCTTTTATATCATTCAAACAACAATTCAAAGTCAAAGTAGAGTCAGGACTGATGATGATATTCTAAATCATGATTGGAGATGAAGATTAAAGATGCATGGTCATGATATATACTGTATAAATGCAAATCTATGTATTCAATTATGAACACTGACGTGAAGTGTGTAATATTGATTATTATCTCGTAATATTGACACCTGTCAGTGGCTGGGGCGGGTCCAGAGTATTTTCTGGTGGGGGGCACAAGGGGTAACAACAGTGAATCTGGGGGGGGGGGGGGATGCCTATGACCTTTCCATTTTCCACTTGTAAATATTAAAATTATAACCAATCAGTAATCAACTCTATCTTGTAAATAAGAAGTCTTAGCAGAATAAGCAACACAATATTCTCAAAGTGAACATCAATATCTTATATTCTTACCCAGTAGTTAGAGCTCAGCTCTGTACAAACATCTCAGTGTTTTGTGTAAGAGTCAGTCAATATGCAGAATAAGCATCACTCAAATGGTCAAATTGAGAACAATAACAATCTTACACAATTTTCTTGGATGTTTGCTGTATAGAGTTGAGCCCTAGTCAGAAGTTAGTGCTTATAGCTCTTTACAGTGAACATAGCAGTGGTAAAGAGCTTTACACAATGATTGGCCCCCCTGTGCCACCATGGAAGACCCACCCCTGGTCAGTGGGCGGGATTTATCAAGAGGACTTAGAGGAGGGATGTATAGTCCTTAAAGTCCATGTGTTGGTATCAGCAAAACGGGCAAGCGTAAGGATCAGAGAGTTCAGAGCGGAGCAGAGAGTTTTACACAGGCCAAACTGTGTTGGTGCTCGACCAGAGGAGAACAACTTTGCTGCAGACAAGGCTGAGTAGCAGCAGACTGGTTAGAGAGTCCATGCTGACTCCTTCCCACCTCCAAACATGCCTAAAATAAATCACAGACCAATAGAAAAAGGTGGCCCAATCTGACAGATCACATCTTCGTTGGCACCATGATGCACTATGGGAAGGAGAAGGTGATGCTTTTGGGCATTGTTCAGCTGGGAAAACCCAGGTCCTGCCAACAATGTGGATGTTACTTTGACACGCCCACCTTCTTACATTGTTGCAGACAAAATTCACTCCTTCATGGAAAGAGTGGTGATAACACCTCGCCACATTTTAAAGGATCTGCTGCTCAGATACTGCAGCACACCATGTATCATCACCTTACACCTAATTAAAGTGTATGGCATTTGATTTCATGATGAGTACAATCAAAACCTCAACACAAGAAAAATGTGTGCACTGCAGACACTGACCATTATAACACAAATCATCAGGTCTGGGTACTGTAGAGCCTCTCTCTGCTCTAAAATGGTTATTTCTGTCATGATTTCAACAAATCTACCCAAACTTTCCACTGGGACCCATGCAGCTCCATATTGACATGACTACATCATGATTTTTTTTTAAAGCTGCCAATCTCCTGCTATACAACATCCCAAAGTTTTTAGATTATGGGAATCACTGAAGTTAACTGAATGTTGATAAAAACCAGTCTGAGTTGACTTCAGCTTTGTAACATGGAGCTTTAACCGGCTGAACTGACCATGAACAGGGCCGTTGTGTAGGGGAGAAAGGTGATGATAATTCTAGGGGCCCAGCGCCCAGTAGGGCCCACAAAAAACCCCAGTAGTCTAATCTTTGTATGACTGATTTATTCTGCGTAAGACCCTGACTAACACTCATAGTAATGCTGCATTAGCATCAAAACAAAGTAGGCTAAATAAAAAATTATAATACATACGTAGTCTAAGAAAAAAAAGTGGAAAAGTCAGGGGCCCACTTTAGTATTCTTTCAGGGGCCCCAGAATTCCTAGCAACAGCCCTGGCCATGAATGGATAAACATGGTCAGCACCAACGCTCAGATTCAAACAATGATAATTATATAGACTAAATTAAATACAATTAGTTGATTATACAATAAACACTAACTAATGTTACACATCTCTTAATTAACAAAATATTTGACCAGTTCATATGATTTGTGTAGCAAAGACCTACTCTGATCCGTTTTATGTATATAATGTATATTCCCACCTCAAATTGTGTAATGGGGGGAGGTGTGTGCTGCTGAGAGGGGAGAATATAGTTGTGTAACAGTGTGTGTAATTGTGTGCTTTTGCGTGTTGACCACAGCCCATGGAGCTGAGAGAGCACTACTATCTAAATCAAGTCAGGCTCACAGATGGTGCCAGCTCCCTCAAGGTAAAGTTTTATTGCAGACTGCAGTTGTAATGAATTGCTCCATAATTGCACTGGTGTCTCTGTACATCCATTGGATCTGATGAGACAAGCAATCCTGCAGTTCTTCTGCACATTTCCTTATAGTGCAGTTTGGTATATTGAACACTAGATGGAGCAAGAGAGCTTAAGATTAAACACTGTCCTCCTCCGGTCAATATGATAATACATATCTAATAGATCCTGCCTCGTTTTATGTGCAGCCAACACTCTCTGAGTATTAAGTCTGGTACTGTTAGATTGAAACAATAATTGTAATACATGTAATTTATATTTACGGTGGACCCCAGGAAGATTAGTGGCTGCTGTGCAGCTGCTAATGGGGATCCAATTAAAATAAACAAATAAAATAAACAAATATCATATATTGCATTGTTCACTGAGTTACTGATTTCTTGATTTCTATCTACATGTAACCACTAAGCTCCCTGTATTCCCTTCATCTGTAAACTCAATTGGCCACTACAACTGGTTCTGACTTAAAATACGATCTACCACCTTCATTAAACATGTTTAAACAATAATATGCAAACAATGCTTATGGGCATACGTCTGCAAGAACACTAGACTGCAGAAAAAGATACTATTCTTTATACTAAACAGTATATTAAGTATTTATAACATCAGATCAGAACTTTAAAAACATCCTTTGAATGACAAGTTCATATACTGTGTATTAGATTTAGCCAAAAATATACATATATTTATCAATCACATCTCCTTAAGACTGATGGTATAGGTTGATACCCTACCAATGTTTACACCTTTAACACCAAACCTCCAAACGCCATAAGTCTGTTCTTCTGTATTAACTAAAGCTCAAGAAGACTTTGTAAACGTTGTGTATGAAGATGTTGCTCATCACATAGAAACCCACGGAACATCTGGAGTTACCATTTCATTATGCCAAATACAACAAAGTGTATGTGTATGGGTGTGTAGCTATGTTATCAGTCTTCATGGTGGGACATTTAAAAGTAATTTGTATTGGGGCGTCATTTACCTCAGTAACCTCACGTCATTTACCTTGTTCAGTTCCACCGGCGGCCCTTTGCTGCGTGTCAGATTCCCCCTCTCTCTGTCTCTCTACAGCTGTCCTATCAATAAAAGGCAGAAAGCCCCAAAACATGCAAAAATAACTTGCACTGCTAATTTAAATGAACAAATTATGAAACTTTTTTTTCAATTAGGTAGATTAAAAAAAAAAAATGTTTTAAATAGTGTTTTCTTGATCATGTCTATGGTGCAGGATTTGTATGAACAAAATTAAATTATAAAATACAGTGAAAAAGAAATAACAAAGAGAACAATAATGAGAGGGAATATTTTGCACTGATGTACAATTTATACACTGTATATAAAATATACATGAGCACATTGTGTATAATATGTGTTTATAACTTTGCTCTGTTACTTTTTATTCTATTGCAAAGACATTAGACAATGAGACTGGAGTGCAAAGGGAGTTTTTTTCCGCAAATGAAATGAACAGAATCACTAAACAAAAAAGCACAAATGTGTGTGGAGACGTCTGTATCTGCAGACTGCGGCTGTGGTGAGGGCTGTCCGCCACTTTTATCACCACTGTCATCCTGCACCAGTGACGGTCATTCAGAGCCTGAACTGTCAGGGAGAGAGTTAAGAAAATAGTTGACTTTTCTGCTTTGAGAAGCTATACCTACATTATATCATCTCCCACTAATGATGTTCAGTTGTTTTCACAAAACAGCACAAAATCACAATCAAATTATGAGCAGCATCAAAATCATTTTGGATTGAAATCTACCTATGAAAATGTACACAGGCCCTGAATCCCTCCATATCATATTCATGTATGAACATCACAACTATTCTGTTAATTCTTATTCCCTACAATGAAACAGACCACTTTAAGTTACTTTGGTTAAGATTACAGATTTAAATAAAGTTTCATTTGTATTGATGTGAGACACCATCCTGGTTGACTCTGCATATTGTTCCTTATATCAGATATTTTGAATATGCACTGAAAGGAATATGACATTTTGTAGAAAATGTGAATTAGTGCATATTCAGAAAATCAAATCAAATCAAACTTTATTTATAAAGCACAATTTTTGCACAAGGTTAACTCAATGTGCCTTATAATATGTAATTACAATTTGGACGAATAATTACTGTACAATTGCATAGTGCAGAAATAGATCAGTAGACTGCAATAACAGTGGAATCAAACAAAAAGTGTGGCGTGTACCAATGTGTACCCCACCACACACACACACACACACGCTGTTGCAAAAGGAAACGTTTTGAACGTGTTTTTAGAAATGGTCACTGTGAGGGGCAAAGACACAAAAAGCTGCCGCCCCTTCTTTACTTCTGCTGCGAGGAATGACTAAGAGTTGTTGCTGGGGTGTAAGTGATGAGCATGTCTGTGATGTACTAAGGTGTGAGTCCAGCCATGTGAAGCTTTATAAACCAGGAGCAGGATTTTAAAATCAGTTCTTGTTTTGACAGGTAACCAGTAGAGAATGATGTTACAGTAAATACAGTTATTTGTTCCTTTATTTTTTTTCTTTTTCATGCATAAGTACTCACTGTAAGTGCAATTTGGAAAACATGACTGTAAAACACTACACACAGTTTACACAACAGAGCAGAGCATTGAAGAAAATGAGACACTTCCTTCAAACTATTCCATACAGTGGAATAAAACAATGTACCTCTCATACTGCTCCTCAACCTAAAGCACTTAATTCTACTTTTTCAATTCCAGTTTGAACCAAGAATGTTGGAAAGATCCATTGTCCCAGAAATGACTGACTAAAGAAGTGATTAAAATCCAGGCCCTCAACCCTGATGCAGTGTCTGCCACAATCACTGTTATTCAGACTGATGACCTTTAAAGCACTGATTGTGCACTAATGCAGGATTACAAAGTTCACTCCCAGCATCACTTCAAGTCCAGGTTGGATGACATACCAGAATCATTTGAAATGATTATTGGAAATTAATCAATGTATAAAAGAAGGGTATCATTAGGTTGATTGATTGGCAAAAGAAAATATCAACACATGCAGTGAATTTATCTTTTCAAAAAATAATAATAAAATAACAATAAATGATAATAAATCCTTTCACCTGCTCACTATGACAAAAATATCTCATTACAATATATATATATATTTGTGTATATATATATATTTATTGTATTATTATATATTATATTATATAGAGGTGGAGGTCATCAGTGTATTTATACACTTCCTCTGCTCCACAGTCATGAAGATGCCTTGACAGAGTTGCACTAAATCTCTGTATGCGAGTGCAGGGCCTGGCTTAAGTTTCAACTTTCAATACTTTATTGCCATGTCAACAACATTGTTGATTGGGATTTGTTTCAGTGGGCTTCACACACTGACATAAAAACACAAACATACACCCAGTACAATACAATGATCAAATCAGAGTACAGTGCACAATAAGAGTAATAAATAGATAATCAATAAATATGGCACATTAGAACTGAGCCACACCTTCGAGTGCACACGTTTGATCCGTTTGTTCACTAGTGTGTTTTTTTGAAAAAAGAAAATAATAATAAGTGGCATTGTGTTAAATGTGTGTGTCTAATGTAGAGGAGTGTGTTTGGGGCTTTGCAGGAAGTGTGAGGGTGAGAACGTTCTCAGAGTCGCACGGGATCAACAAACTGCAGGTAGGTTTTTTACTGTGTTTGTCACTGTGTTTACCATCCTTCTGTCTTTCAAGTTTCTTTGTTGAGTCAGCAGCAGACACACACACACACACACACACACACACACACACACACACACACACACACACACACACACACACACACACACACCCAGAGACATTCACACACATATCTGTTTGTAAACCACCCAGGTGGAAGTCTTCTCTTTCAACATGGTTTTACGGGAGCAACAACATGGCGGTCATAGCAGGAAGTGACTCAGAGGTCAGCTGATCCTGCACACATGTGCTTCTTATCAGCATGTGTGTGTGTGTGTGTGTGTGTGTGTGTGTGTGTGTGTGTGTGTGTGTGTGTGTGTGTGTGTGTGTGTGTGTGTGTGTGTGTGTGTGTGTGACAACAGAGAGGCCCCTTCCAATGGGATGGACATGGAAACAGCATAATGATGATGTTGCCTGCTGAACAGCATGATATATTGACATGTTAGTTTTTATGAGCAGCTGCATCACTGTGCAGCCTGTTCAATATTTATATGAAGAGTAGATACACAGTACGTACAAACTGTCTTGGTCATGGACAGATTTTGAATCATTGCAAATTGATGTTTTAGAGGAAAACAGCAACTTTCATCATTTTTCAACATGAAAAAAACAAAACTGAAAACTCAGTTTGTTTAAACGCTGAAAGTAAATTCATTTTACATCGATAAAAAAAACATGTAGAAATACTAGGAAACAGTAACAGTTCAGTAAAACATGTTCACAAGGTCAAAGGTCAAACAGGTTGAAAAAGAAACATAATACAACTGATATTTAATTAAAGGGATAGTTCACCCAAAATTCAAATTTCACTCATTATCTACTCACCCTTATGTCAACTAAGAGCTGTGAGAATTTTCCTCCGTGCCTTCTCTGAGTTACGGGGGGCTCCATGCAGCAGTATTTGTCCGTATAATGGTTGTCAATGGATACCAACTTTCTTCGTCCAAAAAGACACACCAAAAAACATCCAAATACCTCCATAGTGCTCCGTCTTGTATTGAAGCCCTGACATGAGAAATTGTTCCGCCGGTCAGTGCAAATCACGTGAGATTTGCCTGTTCTATCACGCGAGATTTGCACTGACACAGGAAGAGCAGTGAACTGAGACACTGGGAGCTTCCGCTACAAACAAGCTTGAAATATAGACTTATTAAATGTTTTTTGGAACAATTTCTTATGTTGGGGCTTCAATACAAGAGGGACATTACAGACGAGCAGTATGGAGGTATTTTGATGTTTTTTGGTGTGTCTTTTTGGACGAAGAAAGTTGGTATCCATTGACAACCATTATATGGACAAATACTGCTGTACGGAGCCCCCCGTAACTCAGAGAAGGAACGGAGGACTCTGACAATTCTCACAGCTCTTAGTCGACATGAGGGTGATCAGATAATGAGTGAAATTTGAATTTTGGGTGAACTATCCCTTTAATTAGAAACATGCTGACTGGAATTTTGAGGTAGGACTAATTGATTTCTGCTAGTGAGATGTTTGCAAGATGAATGAGATGACAGGCTGAGCAAAGAATAATCAAAGACATTACAACATGAAATGATCTGCATGACTCATTTCTGTGAATTATATTGAATATATATATATACACAAGTAGCAAATATACAGAATTTCCAGAACATTCGTACTATTGCGTTGTCCCAGACAAAGGATCAAACATGTGCAAATGTTTGAAAATAATTCAGTCTTACAAACCATCCTCATTGCTAGGCAGTGCCAGGTCTGTGCTTTTGCAGACATGCTTCCAAAGACAATGACTTAATGCGACCACTAGAGGGCAGTGTAAATTATAACATGAGGCCAAACTGAAGCAGAACGCTGCTCTGACATGAAATTGGTCAGCTATATTGTCCTGATGTGAAGTCACTGTTCTGAGGACAGACAGGCTGTGAGCCGTCCTTGTCCTCATGGTTGATCTGTTGTTTTTGGTCTGCTGTTTGAAACCTTGCAACGCCCAAATAGTGGCAGCATTACCCACAATGCCCCAGCGCCATCTTCTCTCCAGAGTCACATTAGTGTGTCTGCCATGTGTCCTCGTCTCCGTCTCATTCTCTCTCTTCACACACAGACAGACACACACGTTGCAGGTCTGTGATGAAGGTGTCAGCATGTTTTTAAAGAGTGTTAAAAATCTCTAAATACCGGGGCGGTGTTTAGCTCAGTTGGTGGGCTACAGTCCTCACTGCAGGTGGCCCCAGTTCGAATCCTGCATCGAGCGGCCCTTTCCTGCATGTCATTCCCCCCTCTCTGTCTCCCCATTTCCTGTCTCTCTATCAACTGTCCTGTCCATTAAAGGCAAAAAAGCCCCCAAAAATATATTAAAAAAATTAATACATCTCTAAATTCACATGTATTCTATAAATATTAAGCAGTGAAAGTCTTAATGCCATTAATTTATTTTCCTGATGTTTCAAATCAAAGTTACATTGACAATATGATTCATTTCATTTCATTTATTAGTTTATTTGAAATGGGACACCGCATATTCATGAACATACAAAAAAACAATTATTTGACGTAAATATGCCAGATTTAGCTAGAGAGCTAATTTCCATCCATGGATCCTGACTGGCAGGTGTTTATTGTTCATTGCTTCTTTTGGATTCCCATTAGTCTTCATTGAGATGAAGACTATTCTTCCTGGGGTCCACATTACAGGTTTTCTAGATTGTTTACCCACATTCTCTGAAAGCATGCCTCACACTATCAGAACTCTACACATAAATCAAAAGACACACACAGGTTAGGAAAAACTCCTCAAATCTCTGAAACTTTACATTCAAAACAATGTTATTTCTTCTCAAAATGGTATTTTGTTTTCAAATGACACACAAACCATCATGTGAGTAGACATTTATAAGAAGCAGTTGAACACTGATGTGCTCAATGTAAAACACTATTATGACCGGAAAACACTTCTTCTCCATTCATTATAATGACTTAGGCCTTTTTTTGTTCAATGTTACAACTACAGACAGTACATACATAAACGTGTTGTAAAATATTTTAGAATATTGTTTTTATACTCAGAGCACACAAATACACCATAACAAATATATTTCATTTTCCCCACAAAAACAGTGTACACAGTGTACATCCCAACCAACACAAAGTTGCACATACAGTGGTCTATACAAAACAAGATAATACAGTTACAGTAAAAAAATAAATAAAAATAAAATAAAATACAGTAAAAACAAACTATGCTGCATCCTCTCCTCTGTTTGGGTCTGGCCACATCACAAGCAATGTTTTCCCTGATCTGTTGCCCTTTTATGCTAAAGCTCTGATTTCTAATTGTAAAACTGTGTGACAGGTGTTTGCCCATGTGATGAGTCAGTCTGCATAGCAGGACAATGAACTTTATAATTTTGAATGACAGTGTGTTCCTTGTGAAAACAGGTGTTTTTCTTTGTGCCAAATGCAGAGAATTGTGTAGTGTTTTGAAGAAAGTGTGTTATAGAACTGCAGTTTGAGTGTAAAGCCGGAATTGTGCTTGTAGTTTAGCAGAATTGGTTCAGGAGGTTGGTGCATGAGTTACATGTTGTGGTCATAGTGGCTCAGGTACCAGTATTTGTGTATAAACAATTTAAAAAAAAATGTCAATCAAACAGAGACAATTAAAACATTATAGCATCTCACAAAATAAATACATTAAGTCATTCAACGTAAATGTATGTAACATGATCATAGAGAGTTCAACGCTACTAAGCATCAGTACCACTCCCTGGTTGCATGAGTGCTTTGTGTCAATCAGCACTGAGCAGAACAAAGAACCAGGAGAGTGAAAATAATGCAAACAACAGTTCTTTATTACAAGTCTCAAACTGTAGTCAGGTGTTGGCAGGGTTTCAGGTCAGTGTTTTGCTGGAGAGTTTCCAGAGGAGGAGGCCAAGCAGGGCAGGGTGAGTTAAAGGGATAGTTCACCCAAAATTCAAATTGTTCTTATATTTTAAGCTTGTTTGTAGTGGTCCCAGTGTCTCGGTTCACTGCTCTTCCTGCGAGATTTGCACTGACCGGCGGAACAATTTCTCATGTCGGGGCTTCAATACAAGAGGGACATTACAGACGAGCAGCATGGAGGTATTTGGATGTTTTTTGGTGTGTCTTTTTGGACAAAGAAAGTTGGTATCCATTGACAACCATTATATGGACAAATACTGCTGCACGGACCCCCCCGTAACTCAGAGAAGGCACGGAGGACTCTGAAAATTCTCACAGCTCTTAGTCGACATGAGGGTGAGGAGATAATGAGTGAAATTTGAATTTTGGGTGAACTATCGCTTTAAAAGGCAGACAGAGAGTTACTGTAGGTACAAACACAATATTTCTCAAAAAGATCACAGTAGTTGTTACCACTGTGTAGGTCTTGGCTTGATTGCAGATACAACCAGGTAGTGAGCCAGGGTGTAGACCCCACCCAGCTCCAGACACACAGACACAAGAGAGTGGAGAAACAGCAGGAGAGAAGGAAATGGGAAGACAGCCTAGCTCCCAGAAAACATTGTCATATTTCAGCATTTACGTAAAACCATTTTTTTTTTTAGTCCAGTAAACTAAGACTTTTGCTGCATTTTAGTTTGAAAACTCTGAGCTAAGTTGTTGTTCAGGGGCTGTATTTATCAAGTGTCTTAGAGCACCTTTTCAGTCTTAAGTGCTGAGAATCTGTGGAGTTAAAGCAGTAAGCGATCCGGTGGTTTTGGCTAACTTCCTGTCAGCAGATGGAGTTAGCAGTCCCCGCCCTCGTCCCTACATCACCACATGCACGCGCAGTGGCGTGCACAGGGGGGGGGCAGGGGGGGCGGTCGCCCCCCCTCGTGGCCCAATTGTTGAAAAACGCGTGCTAAAGTGCCCCCTGGGAGCCAAAACGCGCGTTAAAGTGCCCTCTTGGAAGCCAAAACACGTGCTAAAGTGTCCTCATGGGGGGCAAAACGTGTGTTAAAGTGCCCTCTAGGAGCTAAAACGTGTGCTCAAGTGCCCTCTAGGAGCCAAAACGTGTGCTAAAGAGCCCTCTAAGAGCCACAATGCGTGCTAAAGTGCCCTCTAGGAGCTGAAACGCGTGCTTAAGTGCCCTCTTGAGAGCCAAAACGCGTGCTTAAGTGCCCTCTAGGAGCTGAAACGCGTGCTTAAGTACCTTCTTGAGAGCCAAAACGCGTGCTTAAGTGCCCTCTAGGAGCCAAAACGTGTGCTAAAGTGCCCTCATGGTAGCCAAAACGTGTGCTAAAGTGCCCTCATGGTAGCCAAAACGTGTGCTAAAGTGCCCTCTAGGAGCCAAAACACATGTTAAAGTGCCCTCTTGGAAGCCAAAACACATGTTAAAGTGCCCTTGGAAGCCAAAACGTGTGCTAAAGTGCCCTCTTGGGAGCCAAAACACGTGTTAAAACAGGCCACATCGATGTTTTTTAGTCTTAAGGTATTGATATTATAAAACAGGCCAAATCTATGCATTTTCTGAAACTTGGCAGCCCTGAAAGTGCCCTCTAGGAGCCACATCTAGGAACCAAAACGTGTGCTAAAGTGCCCTCTTGGGAGCCAAAACACGTGTTAAAGTGCCCCCTTGGAAGCCAAAATGCGTGCTAAAGTGCTCTCTAGGAGCCAAAACGTGTGCTAAAGTGCCCTCTTGGGGGCCAAAACACGTGTTAAAACAGGCCAAATCGACGTTTTTTTAGTCTTAAGGTATCGATATTAAAACAGGCCAAATCGATGTTAAAAAAGGCCAAAAAAATTTCCGCCGCCGACCAAACGCACCATGTCACTACAGTCTTACTCTTGTCATTTTCTGAAACTTGGCAGCCCTGAAAGTGCCCTCTAGGAGCCACATCTAGGAGCCAAAATGCATGGTAAAGTGCCCTCTTCAGTGGCGAGGACGCGCTATTAGGTGCCCCTTTTTTTCCTTTTCGCCCCTGCCCTTCA
Source organism: Trachurus trachurus (assembly GCF_905171665.1). Taxonomy (NCBI): domain Eukaryota; kingdom Metazoa; phylum Chordata; class Actinopteri; order Carangiformes; family Carangidae; genus Trachurus; species Trachurus trachurus. The sequence goes on along the minus strand of NC_139905.1, from coordinate 30,589,078 downwards.
AAAAGTCTGTGCACGCCACTGTGCACGCGCATCCCTTGGCTGCACACACAGAGAGGACCGCCCCTTTATGCCGTTCTCTCTCCTCATTGGATAAAGGTTGTAGGATACAAGGAAAGTTTTCTCCTCGGCTTACAGCAGAGCAGAGTGACCAAACATTCTAAGTGATTTAACTATATAGATATAACTATTTAAGACTTATATTACGTAACACAAACATTCCGCTTACTTCTGCTTTAAGTCCTACTCTCAAAATTAAGAATGAAAGCTATTTATTAACTTTCTCAAGTCTAAGAATCACTCCTACTCCCCCAGATATTTAAGAGAGCTACTAAGTGGTGAGGAGTTGCCAGTATGAGACGACACTGAGGAGAGAGAGACGTGAGTGAAAGGAAGGACGTTGTGGCTTTGTTTGATGACGAGCAGCTGATCAGACGATATCGTTTGGACATGGGTCGTCATCTCACCAATAACCTCACACAGCAGAGTTTTCACTGCAGAATTACAGGTCATCACAATGCTTCAATTTCTCACCACTGAAAAAATGCAACGTGTAACACTGAATTAATGAATTGGAAAGATTAAGAAACTTTATTTTTTTATTATTAATTCCCAATGTATATATTGTTGAATATACATATTATATGTAGATAGATATTTCTAAGATATTTCTCTATTCTTAGATAAGGATTCCCTTCAGTGATTGGTCATTCCTATGGACTTGGATGTGACATAATCTAGAATTCCATTTATAGCACATACTCAGCTCTGAGACAGACACTTAAAATTCAGTCCCACACTTCACTAAGCGTGAGTAAGATGGTTGATATAACTGTTGAGTGCAGCTTTCAGCAAAGATGATTTTTTTATTCATAAGTCAACTCCTAGCAGTTTTTGTTAGTGAGAACGGTCCCTTCCTGATTGGGTCTTATCTGCCTCTACAACAGGCAGCGAAGGCAACACGACTAATTCATTACAATCATCACTGACCTAGCTGTAATGTCCCAGCTGCTTTTGCTTAGTCGCTATAATTGTTTAGTTAAATTTTGCATTTTAACACAGCAGCTGTCTTTGTTGTTCCTTGTCAGAATAGTGTTTGCAACAAATCAACTGCAGAGTAAACTACTCACTGTTTACTGACACACATGTAACCAGCTGTCATCTTCATTTTGAAAAAGGAAATAGAAGTCAAGTCACACTGGTCATTCCAAAAGATATACATCGTTGTTGTTGTTTTTCAGTGTAGAAATGCAGCAGTATTCAACCATACTCTGGGAAAGTATCATTTGCATCCTCCATCCCTGGCAATCTCCTATAGATGTGCCCACACATCTGGCATTCATTGTGTCAAAGACAGACATCTGATCTTAAACTTTCCACCTCCTCCTTTGGGAAAAGAATTTTCTCCATGAAGCCGAGGGAAAGTGACACCACCCCTGTGATGAGCTGTAAACCACTCTGAGGAAGAGAATGATGAAATTATCCCATGCAATTACAACATGTTCTGCATTCAGCTGTGGCCTGTTCACCTTCCTCCTCCTCATTATCACCCAGGGGTTCACCATCACCAACATACATATTATTAGTAGAATATCCACAGATACACGGATGGAAAATTGTTCTTCTGCAGTGTGAATACAGCTAATCTGTGCAGCAGCAGCCAACAAAGAAACAAAGGGAATCTGGACAGTGAATGGCTGCAGATGTTGTTTCATTAATTTTTTGTATTCATTTGCATTGCATGGTCTTCTTTTTTCTCAACTGTCTTGCAGGTAGGGCTGCACCTCCAGTGGATGCACAACACGCCTCTCACAGTGACATCATCTCATTAACACAGTTTAACTACACATCTTTATTATTTCTCAATGAAAAATCTGTCCAAAGTTTAGGAAAAGGGAGAAAAGAAGAAAAAAAGTTATAACCTCTATATTCCTAACACCTCTAACATTTTGCTGTTTGAAGATCAGTTAGTCCTGCACTTCACTGCACTGTGTTGAATCTCGATGTGTGGAGACACCTAGTTAAAGCTTTACTCATAGAAACAACTCAATCAAAAAATAACTGCAGACAAGTCTTTTATTAATTATCAACAACATGTGGACATTTTGATACATGAACAGTAAATAACAGGAAAAGAAATGACAACTTGGCTTGATATTATTCCAAGTGTCATAAACCTCACACAGTATTGTGAAATAGTCTTAATTCCAAATGGATACATTTGCTATTTTTGACCCTCAATCTTCACTCAGTGACCCCTAATGACTGAGTTAAAACATGTTTTTCACATTTTTTTTTAAATCAAAAACTGCAGTCTCTCATTTCCAGATGCTGTCCAGACCTGAGCCCAGACCTTTGTGGGAGCCCCTCTGGCTGCAGTTATGGCCTCCAGTCTCTACAAGCTCTGCAGCTGGATCTGGCCCGTTTATGTCATTCCTCCTCTCAGATCCTTTAAAGCTCTGTCAGGTTGGACTGTGTCAGGTTGGATAGGAGGCATCTCAACAACAACCTTTAGGACTCCAGGACTCCGATACTTGTCAGAGTCTTGTACCACAGCCAACCAAGCGTTCCCTTGGATGTACGTTGCCTCAGGTCAAGATCAAGATCCAAGATTCACGTGGCAAGGACGACCACGGACTAATGTTGAATTTGCATAATAGGCCTGTATGTTTAGGGTGTTGAAAGGTGTTTTGTGCATGTGTGTGCTTATGCACGTGTGCGTTGAGGGAATGAGTTGGAAAGACTGGAGCAGGAGAAAGGGAAAGATTAAGATTAAAAACCAATAATATTAGTTACATGAGAGGGGGATCCTCAACTCTTCTTCTGCATCATCTTCTTCTTCTTTCCCCTTCCTGCCCATCTTCGTCTTGTGTTAGCTTTCTACTGCCATCTATGGTGTTCGGGTCAGTTTTGACTTTTCTTTCCATCTGTTTTTCTTCTCTTGGTTACATTATGAGGCTTCCTATCCATGAAAATGTAGGTTTTAATATGTTTTGGTCTGGACCCCTGGGCCTTTTTTGTCAGTATACCCCTTGGCTTCAATGTAACCTTCCTCTTGTCAGCTTTCTGCTACCATCTGGTATTAGAGTCAGTTTTGACCCGAGTCTTAAATCAGCTGTAAAACACACTAAAAACAATTATTTATCATCCCATTTGTCATTTATCTCATCTCTTGGTTACATTGTTAGACTTCATCATCCATGAAAAGGTTGGTTCTGCACATATGATTTCAGTTTGAACTCTCATTATTGTTCTTATCGTTATAACCGGGTCAAAATTGACCCTAACACCACAAATGTCATAATTTTAAAGGGACAACGAGGAGTTTTGGAAAAGCGAAGCGTTTTCACGCTACATTTATGAGCCTCCGCGCACCGTGAAATTCTTTGACCGGCGCAAGACAGACTCATGTTTTCATTCATCAAGAATTAAAGTCAGAGGTTGGAAGACAATCACATACCGTCGTAGTTCCGACCATAAACGGCGATTCGGCGGCGTTATTCTCATGACTCGCCACAAAACCGAAAGTAAAGAAACGCTGGTCGGCTCGACCAGCATTTCCACCACCACTAATAATAACAAAATAACGATAGAGACAAAACGATATATTTATCTAAAATGGGCCCATTAACAAGTGTGGGTAACGTAGATTCATCCACATTAACGTGAGACTTTTTTATAAGCAAATAGAAACTCCTCATTGTCCCTTTAACCAGAGCATTTTAGAATTTTGTAAAATAAATAAATAAGTAAATACAAATAAATTGTTTTATTTTGTTTAAACTGAGGTTCCTGACAAAGTCAAAAGGCCTTAATACTATAAACAGATTTATGTGGTACTTTTATGCATTTAAAACCTGAAAATGGGTCACTGGTGACCCGAACACAACAGAAAGGTTAAATTCAGGTAGGTGCATGGTCCTATTTCTCATTGGCTACTGAATAAGGGTTACCACTGTACCGATCACTGTGTTTGGCAGTCATGACTTGCACTTACACTATAGGAAATGATCATGACTTCAGTTTGAATAAGTAGCCTGCTATTCCCTCAACATCTCATTATCCTTGTTGTTGTGGTTACGATACAGTAATACAAATGTGGTTTACATTGGATAAAACAAACAGCTTAACTTCTAGCCTCATACTGGATTCTACTGGTTGTGTGTTTCAGTGACCCGTCCATCTCCTCACACAGATGTAGCTCCCTCTTCCTGCTTCACCCTCTGCTCCTGTCATGATTACTATGGCCACTAGATGTCACCTAGCAACAAAACATATGGATGATGAGAAGCTGCTGCACAGAAGACATATGGGGCTCCTTTTTACAGTACACCTGCCTTGTGCTCAGCATGGTGCTGTTACACCAGAGTCACTGCACATACTCTGTGTTTACAGATGAAGGAGTGAGCTGCAGCCCGGGAATACGGTTTAAAAATGGAGCTTTGATACAGACAAACTGGTCTGTGCAGCAGCTGATGGCTCACTAAGTCTATCCTGTATCTCTGTGTGTGAGGACATTGCTCCGTACAGAAGTGTGTGAGGTAAACTCAACTGAAAGTCTTTTTTTTAATCAGGTTTACTTGAGTTAAAATCTGCATGCTCTCTGAAGTAGACTTCTCTAAGGACCAGTCTGTATTTAGTTATATTCCTCCTTCCCTCACACCAGAATCATTTTTTTCCTCGTGCTCTCTGATTCATGTAAATGCTGTTTGGCAAATCAAAAGCAGCTGTCAGGCCTTTTATTCCAAGTGGCTTCTCTCCCAACACATCACACACTCACATCCAGCTTGCTCACAAACCCTCGGCGTCACTTCACTTCAAAGAGCAGAAGACATGTATTTTTGACTTGTATTAATAATTATAATGGTTTAATGTTAGTTTTCTTTCATTTTAATTTCTACCTAATTTTTGACTTTTTTTATTTTCAATTTCACTGAAGATTTAATAGTTTTTTTAAAACAGGTTTGGTCAGTTTTTCTTTTTTTCTTTTTTTTTGAGAATGCTAAATTTCTATTACTTCATTTTTTTTGTCTTTCTTGTATTGTGCGGAGATTTAAAGAGGTCAAGGGGGGGAAAAAGAGCTCATCAAAACAACAAACCATTTTAACCATGCCAACCATTCAGAAAAGACAACTAGAGAAGAGGTGTGTGAGTCAGTGTGTTAGGCACAAAAATTCACACGGACACAACATCAACAACAGAACATGAAATGCAGATCTGCACATGGACATGTCGTCAAGATGCAGCCTTATCATTATGAAGCTGCATCTTGTGTTTCCAATTTGAGATGCAGAAAAAAACAAACCATAAAATGTTTTATTCTCAGATCAACAACTCTAAGTTAAGTAGTAACTTAGAGTTGTAAGCAGTAAAAACCTAGAAGAGAGATTTATTCACAGCTTGAAATAAGCATCTGAGGATTGAAATAGCATGAAATCTATCATTTTAGTTTTATTTTATATTAGGCTTTATTCATTAAGGCCTATTTGTTTTTAATCATTATTTCAGCTAAAAAGCTTGTATTTCTCTACATCTAGTTTTTGTTCTTTCATTGGTTTATTTAACGGTTCTAACCTGCTGTTACACCAGAGACTGGGTTTGTATCCAGAGTCTTGTCTGTAATTTGGTTTATGCAACAAAACCACTTTGGCCAAGTTTTTGAGAAAATCATAGTTTTGGTCATTTTTAAGTACTGACTGACAATAGAGGAGGAAGAGGTTTGATGGCTGCAAACTTCCTGCAGGTCAACCAGCCTGAGAAATGTTTAGAAATGGTTTTGTATCCTGCTCTTGGTCGTGTTAGACCCACATTTTGTTCTATTGAGTTGTACACAGGTGTTATGGGATTTTAGCTTTAAAAAAATGATAAAATCAAGACATGATTTCACTTGATCAAGAATCAAGCATTAATGTGTTCATTCTGTTTTGCCAGTATTCATATTTAATTTAATCTAATAGTCCTTTCTTCACTCTCACATCAGAATGAGCTGTAATACTTAAAAGAATGCTTAAAGTGGCAAAGCATTTATTACATGCACATTTATTACTGCACCCACCCACACTGACACACACACACACACACCAACGCACATCTGGTTGTACTGTGTGTTTACAGTCATTTTCTTGTCATGCCATGTTTTATTTTCATTTACTGACTGGGCTATATTATGTAGTTCAATCTATATGATATGATATGTAAATTATAATATAATCCTATAAGTAAAAACAATAAATTGTTATTAAGGCCTTCTTTCTTTTTATTTTACACTATTTTCTTCCTTTTTTTATCAGACACATTTGAAGTTGCAAACCTCTAAATTCATTTGAAGGTGTTGGTGTTAAAGTGGGATTTTTTAGTCCAGTGTCCACTCCTCAGCCCTTTTGTCCCCAGGCCATTCCAGACCAGACAGGGGCCAGACCACAAACTCTTTACAAGCTGTCTGTCTGTCTCAAGTTCAACTGCAAAGTCCAACCTGGGAAACAAAAAGACAGTCCGCATTGCAGACAAAGATGGAGGGGGAGGAGGAGGAGGAGAGAGAAGGTGGTAAAAACGGTAGGGTGAGTGTGTTTGTGTGTGTGTGTGAGAGAGGGAGGGTAGAAAGGGGAGGGAGGGACGGAGGGACGGAGGGGGGTCTGTTGGACATGAACTTGAGACAGAAAATTGAGCCTCAGCCCTGCATTCCTGGTCTGAAGCATAAAGTACACTCCAGGGAGCTGTGTGTGTGTGAGTGTATACATCTCCGGGCGGGGGGGTCCCTCTCTTCCTCTCCCACTCTCCCACTCTCCCATAAACCCTTGTAGAATAGAATAGAATAGAATAGAATAGAATTATCGTGTAAAAGCAATGTGGGGATTTAATACAACTGTCTAATGTTACATTCATAAGAATTAAAAATAGATGGTGTTAATAATTCAGGGGAGTTTTATTTAAGGTGGAGGCAGAGCTGTGTGTGTGTGTGTGTGTGTGTGTGTGTGTGTGTGTGTGTGTGTGTGTGTGTGTGTGTGTGTGTGTGTGTGTGTGTGTGTGCGTGTCAGCTCACTGACAGCTGACAGTCACTACTCCTCTTCTCCTACATATAGAGGCTCACACAGCAGACACTCATGTCCCATATCCAGGGCCGTTGCTAGGAATTCTGGGCCCCTGAAAGAATACTAAAGTGGGCCCCTAACCCCTGACTCTACACTTTTTTTCTTAGACTACGTATGTATTATAATTTTTTATTTAGCCTACTTACATTAGTCAGGGTCTTATGCAGAATAAATCAGTCATACAAAGATTAGACTACTGGGATTTTTGTGGGCCCTACTGGGCGCGGGGCCCCTAGAGTTATCATCACATTTCTCCCCTATACAACGGCCCTGCCCATATCATGAGGAATAAAACTTCCTACTTTATAACTCTACTTTGGAACTATACAGTTTCTTTTCACTTTTTCTGGAGCAGAACTGATCCCACATGTACCCTCAAGTATAAAAATTCTGTCATGTTCAAAAAGGCCGGTGTTGTAGATAGAACTCATTTCAGTTCTGTCTGTGGAGACATAAAATGGAGCTTTATTCATTTTGTCATTGACAGAGCAGTGAGGAAACAGAGTAAAGCAGCAGAGTGTGATTGGTGCTGCTGTCAGTATCCTTAGCACTGATTGGCTTTGCAGATGGAACCAAACACAATAGTACAGTAAGTTAGACTTTAATTATAAAACACCTTTCTTTTTGAAATTATATCAAAGCATAAACCTAAAAATGACAATGATTGACCACTTCAGAATTTCATATTTCTGAGCACAGAGAGCTTCAGAGGAGTGGGGGAAATTAATGGTAAATAAAATTTAGCCTGCGTGAATTTTTAAAATCTAATTCTCCACACTCCATCCATTTCCCAGACAGTTTCACTCTCACCTCTACTGGATTTCCTTTTTACTGGCTCTTTCCTTCCACTGTGACTAAAATTCATCCAACGGCTGGTTTGTAACATGGAGCTGCTGCTGCTGCTGCTGCTGGAGCTGCTGCCATCAGCCAGTCACAGCTCAGCATTACAAGCTCTCTCACTTCATCATTCAGCTTTGACGTGAAATGAATTTACATGCAAGATGTTGCGACTTGTTATGTTGGAAGTGATCCTGCTCAAAACTTCTGAATGACATCACAGAAGAGGAAGCAAACAAGGACAGCATCAACTAACAGAGGGACATTTCTACATTTAAATAAAATGACTGAGATTGGGGTATTTATATTGCAGAATATTTTTACTTATTTTCCCTGACCACTGTTTTTATGATCAGTGAGGTTTTTCATAATGTATCTGACTTTGCACCGTCACCTCTTTGCTTCGTTTTGTTTCTGCTTTGTGTTGCTTCAGAGTAACAGATGGCTTCTATTTTTCTCACTTTAAATGGGCAGAGAAAACCCCTGAGTCAGCACACCCACATCTGTCATACAAATTACAACATTACACGTTTTATAAAATAAAACTGACATGAGATCTGTGTCTGTCCGCACCATGACTCTGAGAGCGCAGCTGTCTGCAGAGAGGAGTGTCATGTCCTCCCTGTTTTTACCAACACTGCATCACCTCACCAGCAGCCCTCCATTTTATTTTATTTTATTTTATTTTATTTTATTCCTTGTAGTATAATAATAGATGGAAACCTCAACTTACACCTGTGCAATACTTTTCTTACACAAACACAAAAGTGCTCAAAACGAAATGAATAAATAAATGGAATAAATTAAATAAAAGCAGACATAAACCCTTCATTGAACAGTATTATCAGTGTCATGTGGTATAGTATGTAATTATAAGTCAAAACACTCCTCAGGCAGAAATACCTCTCCTTACTAATTATTTCACGACAGCCTGCAGACCTTATTTATTGCGCCACTGGTTTTGATGCCAATATGACTCATTTTGATTGTAAAACATAAAAATGTAGAAGTAGAGTAGAGTAGAAAGATAAAGGCATAGTTAAAGGTACGTAGTTAATGGTATGTAACCTAATAGGCTGGAGGTTCAATCACGTTCTACAACTCAAACGAATAATAATAATAATGCTATTATTATTGTCGTTGTTATTATTTCTGGTTTATGTTTTATTGATTGTATTATTAGGTTGGACTTATCTGCTTTTATAATATAGTATAAATAATATACATCTACATGAATGATGATTTCATTCAAATAAATGCAGTAAAAAAAAAAAATTACAGTACAAACCCCGTTCAGAGAAACGTGGAGCTATCGGGTTGGATTTGCTGATTTCTGTTTTTGGCTTGTTTGTGGTGTGAAATAAAACAAGACCCTGTGGTTTGTTTGGTGCACCTCTTCTTCCTCCTCCTCCTCCTCCTCCTCCTCCTCCTCCTATCTCTGGTATTTGGATTAAAGGGGAGAAGGAGCTTTATGAGCTTCAGGGCTTCCGTCAGTATTGTTGGACAGAGACGGAGCAGTAAAGAGAGTCAACAGGCCAGCAGAGCACACCGCCGTTTGTCAAGTTCAATGTTAATGTTTAACAGTCCGACACACTCACACACTGAGGGAGAGAGAGAGTAGGGGGGGAGAGAGGGAGAGGAGGGGGTTGAATCACAGCTTCTTTTAATCATTATTCCCCCAATGGAACAAGAAATGAACCTTGTCTAATTTGCAGTTTTCCTCATTTCCTTCTTTATTTTTTATTTTTTTCCTTTATTCCTAAAATGATTATTGACTGATGATTTCCCTGGTTGATTCACCCAGAGCCCCTCTGCTCCAAACTGTTGCTGCACGTTTTTAAACTGTTGTTCTCTCTTTTTTCTTTTTTTCAAATTACAATTTCCTCACTGAGAATAGACAGGAGATTAATTCACATTTTATCTCTATTGAGTCGCCTCATAATTAAGCCCACAGTCTCTCTCTCTCTCTCTCTCTCTCTCTCTCACTGTGCCATATAATGAATATTCCATTGTTGTGATATCTGCGAGCATGCGCATTTCATCCATCCACCGTATATCTTACAGATCCTTAAGATATAGATCTGCAGTAAATTGATTAAACGCTCATATTTGCTGTTAATTCAAATTGAATGGAGCCTAAAGGAGAAATTGAGATGGTGACGGCAGTAGACCGCCTTGCAGCAAAGATAGATAAGTAAACACAAAAAGTTAAATATTAAATATGAAGACGTGTGGAAATCCGTATTATCTGCGAACTAAATGTCCCCATAAAAAAAAGCCTGAAGCTCGTTCAAGTACATATTTAATACTATTGTACTTTTCCAGCCTATAATATCAGAGCAGGAAGATCCGACTTCTACACCAAACCAGTTTTTAAGACTAACAAATGATATTTGGATGTGGTCACCACAATAAAAACGTGAGTTCAGAGTATTCTCTGATGTGTTTAGGCCGTATTCAGTGTGCGCAGTGTTTCAGCTCTGGACAGAAAGCCAGCGGTCAGTGCGCTGCTCCACACACCCACACCCACAGTGTCAAAGGCCGAGACACACATATAGACTTACATTGTTTAACATGTTGCAAACACACTGGCGCAAAGCGGCTGACTGTAACACGAGCCAATTGGTCGAGTTACAAATGACTTGGCTCCGTGGGACGCTGCTCAGCACGTTCAACGTTTATATTCGAACAACAAACTGAAACGAGGAATTCCGCTTTGGATTTTGCCAACTATTTAAATGGCTTTCTGAGTAAACAAAGCTGAGAGGAGCTGCTGATGTTTATGAGCAAAATTCTGTCATTGTGCGTTAACTCCAGAGTGTGTTTCTTTTTTTTTGTAAAGCTGACAAGTTCCCACACATGATAAAACTATCAGTGGACTGCAGTACCAGCCGTGATTCATCCTCCCCGGTGACACCCAGCAGCCTGAGGCTATACATGACAGTCATCCACACACACACACACACACACACACACACACACACACACACACACACACACACACACACACACACACACACACATATTCTCTGACGACAGCTCAGCCCGCAGTGTGTTTGGGGGGGAAAAAGTGGAGAATTGGGATTCTATAAAAATGGATGCAGCAAACATTATGCGCAGCAGCTGCTTGGACGTAAAACTGCGGACGTGATGTGAAATATAAGAATGTGTGTGTGTGAAGTTAACAATGATGAACCTGACGATGATCAACCAATCAGCTGATCAGAGATGATGGAGAGGCCGCGCGTGCAGCTCTCACTCAATTGTCACATTTGTCGCCGTGCAGCACGAGCTGAATGGTCAGTGTGTGCGGGAAACCTGCTGATTGGAGATCAGGCGCAGCCGCAGTGTGTGTGTGTGTGTGTGTGTGTGTGTGTGTGTGTGTGTGTGTGTGTGTGTGTGTGTGTGTGTGTGTGTGTGTGTGTGTGTGTGTGTGTGTGTGTGTGTGTGTGTGTGTGTGTGTGGTATTGGGGGAATGGGGAGGGGGGTCTCTAACCAGACTGTTCCTCTGTTGTAAAATATCCGCGGGGACCTGATGAGAGCCAGTCCTGTCGGTCACGTGACTTTCAAGGTCAAGCGCTACTCCCTCAATCACACACACAAACACACTGTACACACAATGCAGCTACAATGATGCGCACAGACAACAGCGCAACTCAACTCTTTGTCGCCTCTGTTTAAAGCTGATTCTAAACATTAAAGACTAAAATACTTTTATTTTTATTTTTCCTATTTATTATTTTCTCCCATGTCTTTGATCTGCGCCATTTACACTCTCTGTTCTTCATTTCCATAGTAATATATTTAGCTTTTCATACTATTTCATACTTCATAATAATATGAGTTCTAGTTTTGCTTATACAATAATACCTACAATAGAGTGCCAAAAAATATGACATCTTACTTTATCATTCAGACTTAATTCGGACAAAAGTTGTAGTTTGCAGTATGAGAAAGAACCTACAAGCTCAGTATAAGTAATAATGGTCTTTAAATCAGATAAAATACAATTATTCGTGTTAAATTAAAGTGCTTTTTAAGTTCTTGTTGGTCATTTTCGGCCTGTGTCTCTGTGCAGGGGCTTTACGGTTCAGAAGAATATTATTCTGAAATGTATACATTTGAAAATAAAAACATTTCTTAATCCTGCTGCGGTTCTGGCAGTTTTAGAGGAAAAGACTTTAAGAGAACTAAATAGTTAACACACTTCCAAATCCAGTTTCGCTCACTGCAGGCCTGTGTGTGAGGTGACAGGAGGAGTCGAACATCCAAATGTCACTTCACGGCCTCGTAAACACTCTGCAGTCAGGATTCCTCCGCGCTTTGTCCAGTTGACGCTGTATCAACTTTCCGCCTTTGATGCGACTTGTTTGCAGCTTCTTTACGCACATAGTTCTGTTGTGTTCAACGCACACGGATTGGACTGATAGAAGAGCTAACACTACGTCAGGATTAAAAGAATTTATTAAGTGCTGCACTATCTTTGATAACTGGTTTACAGGCGTTATAAACAATATGGACAGCATAATAGTGTGTTTCAGCTATTGGCTACACGCACAGCACTGACAAACAATAGAACACAAACAGTAGACAGACAGGTACATTAAAGCAGACAGACAGCTGCTGTATTTACACGATGCCTCTGAGAAGAAGATGTATCAGAGGGCCTTGCTTCTTTTCTCTTTTTTTATTATCCTTAATGTCCTTTTCTTCGTCTTTTTTTAATCTTCCATGTTTTGACGCACAGTCCCAGTCTTCTGTTTCTTTTTTCTTTTCTTTCTTTTTTTTGTCCTCAATTTTTTAAATGTATTTTCACTCAGTTCATTTTTTTTTTTTTTTTTACCAGCAGGCTGATGCGCCCAGTTCCTTCACTTAAATCGTCCAAAACACGCTGAGCTGTCCACGCTACGGCGCGCTGGTCTTCACTTTGGCCACGAACTTCTTCTCCTTCACCCTCCTGTTCTGGAACCAGATGGTGATCTGCCGCTCCGACAGGTTGGTCGCGGCCGAGATCTTCCTCCTCTTGTCCTTGGTGATGAATTTGTTGGCGGCGTACTCTTTCTCCAGCTCCTTCAGCTGCAGCTTGGTGTACGGTATCCGCTTCTTCCTGCCGCGGCGGAAAGGCGAGCTGTCGTGCTGATGTGCCACCACATCTGTTCAGAAAGCGGACAAAGAGAAAGAGGACAGACAGGCGGTCTGAGGAACGAATGCTGCACATACACACATATACACACACACACACACACACACACACACACACCGGGGACACATAGCAAAACACACACTCCACACGCGGCGCTTGTTGCATTTAGCGTCTGTCGCGTAAATGACAAAGGAGGACAGCGACTTTCTGCAACCGACACACACAAACACACACGCAGGCAACATGGTGGATGTCTGCTGTCTGCATGCACAACACGACACGACAAACAGACTGAGCCGCACAGTTATAGTGTAACTACATGTTTATGCATCCACGTGCAAATGAACAATAACTGCAGAAACCACAATCTCATTATTGCGCCTTTTCATTTATTGCCTAAGCACAATTAACCCTGATTGTAATAAATAAATAAATTCAGGCTGATCTGAAGTCAGCTGTTTGTAAAGGCCACTACTTAGATTCCACATGGTTGTGCTGATCATTAGACTATCACAATGTACATGAATATGATCTTATTATGGGATTAAACTAGATGGGTCACTCAGCAGCAGCAACACCTGACCTTTTGGTTAATGAATGGCCTTGTCGAGCATGAAGCAGCTGAGACCTATTCTCCATTCAAGTGATGCTGCACGCGGGGAATCCCCCTCGTCACGTTATAGCCTGTGTGCAGCGCCAGTTCAAATTTATAGTCGACTTTAATTATCAGAGAAAATAAATCAGCTACAAATTTGGATGAGAATACAAATATATTATTTGTTATAAAATGTGACACAGTAGCTGCAGCTTTACGCATCAGTCATTTGGATGCATCAATGGACAAAGACGTTTTAAAGGAGAATAAAAAAGCGAAGTATTACCAGCCAGAGCGGACTTCCAGAGGTGTCCGGCCTGTCCCTGGTCCTTGGAGCAGTACATCTGTCCCCCCCAGCCGTTGGTCAGAGCCCAGGGCTGGTAGCTGTCCATGGGGAGCAGGGTCTCATGGCGCGGCTCGCCGGTGCCCAGAGACTGGACCACCGACACGTCCAGGTAGCTGGCCATGGACTGGTACGGACTCGGGTAGCCGTGATAAAAGGCGAACTCCTTGGCCCGGTGGTTCGGGTATTCATCAGAGTTCACTGACTGTGTGTCCATGTACTGCGAGCTGAGCGCGGCCCCGGCTGCCTGGGTGCAGGACTTGAGGGAACCCCGCCCCATCCTGCACGGGTAATACCCGTTACCAAAGTAGCTGTAGGGTAACGCCGGGGCGGCGGAGGAGCTCTGACACGGCCCGGCCGAGCACTGCTTCCCCGACGGCGCGCCGGTGTCCCCGGATGCCGAAGCGGTCACGTCCACCGTGGGGTATCCGGCTGAGGAGTGCACCAGGCCGGAGGGGTGTCCGCCCAGAGCCGCGGCGGCCGCCGAATGCGCCATGATGTTGCGGCACTGACTCGCCGCTGTGGCCGCAGCGAAGTTTCCGCTTCCCACCAGCCCCTCCATGTTCTTGTTCAGGTCGTCCAGGTTGTTGTCATACACAAACATCACCGTGTCCGCTGGCCAGCGTGGGTTTAGGACCAGGGAGGCTGTCATAGGCTCTACTGTTCCCGGTCTGGTCTCCGTTCTTCCGCCGTTTCCTCTCAGACTTGGTCCGGTCCTGTGCACTGAGCTGCTACATTGGCTGGATGGGGGAGAAAGTGCTGTGTATTTATTCGTCTGTCACCGCAGGCTCTCCTGCCCACATGCACAACAACTCAGGTACTTCACATGTACAGTTACATGCACTGCCTTGGCACGCGTGCGCTGACTCGCTGCACCATTTAGTAACGGCGCTCGCTCGCAGGCAAAGACTCCAGGCAACCGGCCGGACCCACGGTTACATCCCAGCCGCAACCTTGACGCAACAAGCCCCCAGGACCAGCAGAGGAGGGAGAGGGAGGGGGCGCGCCTGTCCATTGGATGAGACCTGAGCGTCACGTGATGGGACAAGAGAAGAAAAAAAAGATGGAGAAGAGGAGACTTGTTGGGGATTGTCAGTCAAAGAGAAACTATTTTTACGAGGCTCGAGCTGTGGCACGAGAGGAGCCTGGACAGAGTCCTGTCACTGCTTGGTGCAGATGCATCATGTCAAAGGAGTGTGCGATCTGTGGCGGCGGCTTCAAACAGTAACATTATCTCTGTGACGCCAGATACAAAAAAAAATAAATGACTTGAACAGAGGATGCTGCGTGTTGTGCGTAAAGACGCATGGGCCACGGTGATTCCTGCCATTAGGTCAGTCCTCAACCACGCACTGACTGAGACAATGCAGATGTTGACTAAGACTCATGATGAAGCATCAGAGGAGATTTCCTTTGTCTGAGTGTTTATTGTGATATTAGTGCAGCAGGGAGCGTGTGTGTGTGTGTGTGTCTGTGATCTGAAGCAGAGCACAATCACACACAATAACCTGTGATACCTGAACTTGTTTATATGACTCATATTTGATCCAATCTCGTCTCTAGTCAACACTGCGTGTGACTAAGTGAATGTAAATATAACAATAATATTAATAAAAAAGGGAGAAAGACCCATATTTCCTTATTAAAATAGTTAATTCTAGTGAATATTGGCTGAAATCATCTGAAGCCCAGAGTAAAATGCTCACCATTACACGGAGTTATGGAGACATTTAAAGACTAATAATCGGCAATGCCAAATATATGAAAACAAAGTTTATCGCTGTCATAAAAGTATTAAAAATCATAACGTACCGGGAGAAGTTCCAGTTTAAAAAAAAAAGAGAGACATATTTCATTATTAAAATAATTGCACCCGCTTGGACATTTCTCAGAGTGAATTTATGTGCGCTTTTCGTCTGTCCGGTTCTCACATCATCCGACTGAAGGAAGCGTAAACGGGATTTATAGAGGGGGGGTTGGAGGTCTGAAAGTTCGAGAAACACGGATTCAGAGTGAGTGCGCCGCAGCAGCGTTATTTGCGCAGTCACTTCACTGCTGATGGTTTTAGATTTACAGAGACCTCTCAGTTATTTTAGCTTGAACCCAACAACTTGCTGCACAACCTACACACACTTACAACAACGTGTTTTACGCGTAAAATGTATCCAAATGGATATACTAAAAAGTCAAACTACTTATGGTAAATTAATTACCAAACAGCTATCAGGATCCAGCATAGTTGTAATGATAATATGCTGCTGTTGGTAATGAGGCCACACTGCAGGTCAGATTCACAGAGGACGAGCTCTGACGCATCATATTTGTCACACCGTGCAGTGAATATTTGAATGCAAAGATTCTTAGACCTTCAAGATTCAAGATTCAAGATTCAAGACTACTTTATTAATCCCTTAAAGGGCAATTCCATTTGGTGGCTCGCACACCATGCTCATAGCACAAACACACACATAACATAACAGAGAAACCAGAAAAGAAAGAGAGTTGGCAGCTGTGTGCAAGGTCTGCTAGTTGCATGTAAGAAAATGAATAAATACATCATTAAAAATGGGAATTCTGATAAATATCACCATTAAAAAGTACATCTCTAAAGACTCTAAAGACCTACATTATTTCATACAT
Organism: Trachurus trachurus; assembly: GCF_905171665.1. Lineage (NCBI taxonomy): Eukaryota > Metazoa > Chordata > Actinopteri > Carangiformes > Carangidae > Trachurus > Trachurus trachurus. Next base: position 30,572,435 of record NC_139905.1, on the reverse strand, counting down.
GTGGTTTCACCTCGAGACGTATGTGGCTGGAGAGACTTGCCTACAGCAGCATGGGAGTGCGCGGCTGAAGATGAGACGTATAATAGTTTAGCATTAGATTGTATCTGGCTGCATCAGGTTCTGCTCTGCTGCTGCTGCTGCTGCTGCCATCATATCTCTAAATGACGCACAGCAGCCCAGGTCGGTGTGTGACAGCAGCCCTCTGCAGAGCTGACTATGGCAGCAGACAACAGCAGCAGGTGTGAAGCCTCTGGTGATGGAGGTGGAGGCTGAGGATGTGAGCCGGACGTTTTAAACACACACACACACACATGTGTCTGTTTGCTGCACGTGTTACTTCCACTGCGTGTATAGGTGTCAGTCTGGAAGGAGCCGAGGTCTGGGATTTGGTGGAGACCGGACTAGTAAAGTGATGGCGGCGAAGAAGTGAAGAAATGTCAAATTAAAACACGCTTATATATAGAACATTTCACATTTGTATTTGACGCGTTTTTGCGTCAGAATGTAGCAAAAAATAATCTGAATTTTAAGCATTAAATTTAGGATGCGTGTTGAGACTATGAGGAAGGCCGGTTGGGTTCATTTTTCAAATATTTCATTATTTCTTTTTGTATTATTCATATCAGGTTAAATAACGTCTCACAAGCTAAATGTATGATGGAATAATACTTTAAGGAAGATAAATGGTAAAATAAATAAATAGAAAATCTCAAGTGAGGGTTCATTTTTGGAGTGGAGTTTGTTAATATCGTGAGATAAAGCTAAAGGAGCACAATAGAAGCTGAGTTTCCCATCATTTTTTCAGTTAATTTCACTCATACGTTGCAATTTATATTATTACTCTTATACTTTATCTAATTTATTTCTATTATTCCTGTTTTGATTTAATTCCTTATTACATTTTTCCTTGCGCGAGGCATTATTTTGTGCGCTCGTGTCGAATTTGAATTTCCTGAACACATATAACTAGGTTCCTACATCTTCTCTTTGTCAACCACTGCTTCCACTGTCAAGAATGAACATCCAAATGAAATGATGAGAATAAAGGACCACGCTGAGGGCAAAGTGTCTGTCAGAACATCAGCTCCGTAACTGAAGAGTGTTGATGTCGCTGTGAAGCTACACACAGTTTCACATGACCGTGTAGGAGTGAACGTGTGTGTTCAGGAGGATGGTGTAGCAGCTGATCGTTATTTCACATTCACGGCAACTGGCCGCTGGTTTCAAACTAAACTGTCTCTCAATTTCCAGGAGCAGCCTGAGCATTGGGCAGCAGACACACACAGCACAGCACACACAGCACAGCACGCCGAGCCACCCAGACAGCCAGTCTCTCTCCCATGGTGTGGTCTGCCACCGGGTGGGAGGCGGGGTGGGGGGGTCAGCCCGGCCCCTGAAGGTCAAGGTCAAGTTCAACCTGGAAAGAGAGAGAGAGGAAGAGGGGAGGAGGGGGGAGGGTGCAGACAGAAACACAGACGCATGAAATGAGCTCAAGTTCAAGGCCACTGCAGCAGCACACCTTGAGGCTTCTCTCTCTCTCTCTCTCTGTGTGTGTGTGTGTGTGTGTGTGTGTGTGTGTGTGTGTGTGTGTGTGTGTGTGTGTGTGTGTGTGTGTGTGTTACCATGCAGATAAGACAAACAGAAGACGCCATGGTGTCTCGGTGATGGACACCGGCACGGTCCAGTGCGACCAGTATAGACCCGTCAGAAGACAAACAGTCAGTCAGTCTGCTGCTGCTCAACCAGTCAATCATTAACCAGAGGAGGAATACATTCACCACGGCGCGAGATGAAGACACTCAACTGTGGTCCATCAAGTGTCCATTGGCCTTCAAAATAATCATTAATAATATTAAGATTATTTAGTAGTAAGACTATTGTAAGATTATTGATTTCATTTCACGTCAACAAAATGATCAAAACAGTCATTTTCCAGTTAACAAAATGCTGCATTTTTCATCTTGTACAGTATTATCCTCCATGTAACTCTGCTGCTATCATTTCTCATCAGCATTTTACAGTGTTTAACAGAGGTTTAGGCTCAGTTGCCGTTTATTGGATCCTATTTAAATTATTTTTTAAGTATGCTTCTTTATCTATTATTTATTATTATTCTTATTCTTATTCTTTTACATGGCAATGCTTAATCATAATAGTCTGCATGTGGTGCAGGCTTAAAAGGTGTGAATGACATGATTTCTGTATATTGCCTCCATGTTAGTAGTTTAAACCATGGCCTATTTAAAGTACCTGACAATTAGTGTTTTTTATGGCTGAAAAAGCCGTTTAGGTCTGACACAGTTGCTTAAATAATGAACTATAGAAAGGTATTCGCAAATTTCATATTTCTCATCTCCTCTGAATGTGTTTTGTCATTAGCGTTGCCCAGTGACTTGCTTATACAGTAGAGAAACCTAATTCCCATTAAACTCTGACTGTGAAATGTTTGAGCCTGGACACACACTCGCACCGCAGCGGGCAGGGTGGGGGCTGTACACGGATGGACAGTATTAGAGGAGGGGGTCATCTTTAATTAGCTGCAGAGATTTAGGCCTGCATGGACAGACTAGAACATTGTTGTTAAATGTTAAAAAATGTAGTAGCTGTGAATGCACGCGCCGATGATTGACGTGACCAACAATCATAGTGTTTAGCTTTGGCCTGCAGAAAACAGCGGTCACAAAAACTGCAGCTGCAACGAAATTACAATATATGACGCAGAAGCCACGAGGAGACGTTGTTGACATAATAATAACTCATACATGGAAAAATCACATATGAATACGCACAGACTGACATGCAATGCATTATAATATAAAAGTGAGGCAGAAATCGAGACGTCATTTGGGGAAAGTTGTACCGCAGACAGGCCCGTGTTGTTTCTGTGGCCTGTGACGTGGACAGCGCAGCTCATATTCACCATTTTATTCTCAGACAGAAGTTTTCATCTCAGAGATAAAATCTCTTCTGATGATCAGAATCGGCAAACAACATTTTTTTGTTTACTACATATACAGTATAACCATTTCCATCTATCTATCACACTTAACAGTAGGCCTATCTCATGTTCAGTCAAATTAAGTTGAATGCAGCTGCATTGTCGAAGGGGCGATTTGGAAAAAAGCCGCTTTGAAAATACACGAATGATTGACAAGCAGAAGAAAAAGCGCTTAGAATTTAGATTTATGTTTTTACATTGTAGAGACATAATCAAACTTTATATTATTGTTGAAACCGGAGATAACGGGTAATAGAAGCAGTGAAATGCAATCATGCACGCGCGCTTTGAACTGTAGATTTTTCAGCTTAATGTTGAGGCCTTAAGGTCTGAGAGTCTCTGTGTGACTATCATCAACAGCATAAGGTAAAAATGTGAATACTAATATACATAGCACAAAAAAACAATTAGGCTAATTAATAAACCCAAGAAAAACTGAAATAAGCTCTTGATCTAACTCTGGGTATTTGTCTCACACTGAGGAGAGTGTCGGCCTCATAGTTCCACTTTTTTTTTTTTGCTGTTGCTAGTTTCCTTAAGCTGTTGTGCATTCTTAATAACAAATACCAATATACTAATATACTGAAAATATGACCTGTACCACAGCATGCAACTTTAGACTGTTTGTGTATGCGTGTCTGCTGTGGCGGGACTCTGTACGAATTATAATTCCCCAGCTCCTGTCTGTGTTCATCATCAAAATCCTGAAGTTCCACAGAATCATCCTGATAAATCTGAAGAAAAAATAAAATAATAAAGATGTGGTGCGCTGCGCTGCGGTGCCGCGGGCGCAGAGGAAGGATCCGGTCCTGAAGCCTGAGAACAAAACTGGAGATGAGAAGCAAGTTAACACAGACAGGACTCACATCAACACACACTGGATGGATGGATGAATAAACTGTAGCCTGCATGTAATAAGAATAAAAATGATCAATCGACATGACAGGTGAATTTCAGGAGATGCGACCAACAGGTTGACGTTTAAAACCCTCCTGATAGAAGATGCTGCATGTCGCTGCTGCACCATGATGTAGGACTGAGACACCACTGCGCCATTAATGACATCACAGGGCGGATGTCTCTAATTTGATTTCATGTCTCTTTGGTTATCAATATTATACAGTGGACCATTTTAATTATCTCATGCTGTTTTTACTGAACCATTTTCAATTTCCAAGAGTGAGAGTGAGTGTCTTCTTCAGACCTTTGGACTGAATATTACCATTAGGTACTGGTACAGTACACCAGTGTTTCCTCAGTGGCTCCTCATTCATTTCAAAATGAATATGTAGTATATGTTCTGTGACATTAAAATGACAGTTGTTGCTGCTGTTCATCAGGTGTGTGCTCAGGTGTTACTGTCTGATTACCAGGAAATGAAGCTGTCTGGTCAGTCCTCATGTTTGTTGAGCGTATGTAATGCCTCCTGTCTATCACTGCAAATGGAAACATATGAACATTTGAGTCATTTTTTCTAATTGTCTCTGTGGCTCCTTCATTTTGTCTCTGTGTGTGTCCATCCAGTGCTGTTCACCCTGCACCCTGCTGAGAATCATCACTGAAGACAGAAAAAGAACTGTCTGAGAAATCAAGTAAACCAAACAACTGAAACAGTACAAGATGGCCTCAATACAGTGTTTCATATTCAAATGAGTATTGTGTAAACTGTTCTATCAAAAAATAAAAAAATTAAAAAAAACCTTGTTTTAATAAAAAAGACATATGATACAAAACACAAAATACATTAACAAATCCTTTCAGCATGTTGATCACATTTGCATGACTCTAATTGGCCTCTATATGCTGAGTGGTGACTAAATGACCTTTGACCCTATTAGTCTGATGAACAAATTTGTAATTTTTTTTAATTCAACAGAAGTTGAAAGTTTGAAAAAAGGGAGTTAAGTTTGTAAAAGTATCAAATTCAACACTTTTTAAAAACTGAGTGCTTTCAACTGTTCCTCCTATAAGTGCAGGACAAATGTTAGTTGTCCACATTGATTGAATGACAACATGGACATTTCCATAACAAATGAGCAACCTCAGGTGAAAGCTTAAGCACGCTGAATGGACTCAGTACATGATCCTAAAGACAGAAACTGAATGAAGACAGAGAGAAGTAAAAAAGAAAAAAGAAAAAAAAAAGAAAAAGACCAGCTAACACAAAGTAAGTCTCAGTGTGTCATTATTTACATGTGTGTTTCTGATAGAGGCTGTTACAGCATTCATGGTGTCTGCTGTCCTTGAACTTGACCTTGTTGAGCATTTAACAGGAGAGTGACTGTGTGTGGGTGTGTGGGTGTCTTTGCGGTGTGTGTTTTTTTTTTTTCTTTTATCTTTTCAACAAAATTAAGTTTAAAAAAAATCCAGAAATGTGACAATGCGAATGATTCTTTTGTTTACTGATCTGTTGATATTTTTATATTTTTTCTGTGGGTCTGATCATTGAGAAAACATGACTGAAACGTATTTAAACTTAGTGTAAAATCCCGATCTGGTGAAGAACAGAACATCTAAACTGACCTGACGACACAGTGAGCAAGCAGCTGGAGTTTCTACAACAATTATGTGAACATGAGTCTGTTGATTAACTGATCAGGTGACTGAGAGAAAATCCATTTGCAAAGATTTTTCATAATCTCAATAGTTTTGTAATTTCAATGCAGAAACATCTCCAGCTTCACATTATGAAGACTGCTCATGTGGTGGATAGATGGTGATTTGTGAATTTTGGCTGATAAAATAAATCTGACAGTATCAGTATCAGAATCAGTAGATACTGTAACTTGATAGTTAAAACAAGCTGAGAAATATGATGATAAGAACTGAGTTACATAATATAATATGAACATGTTCAAATGTGATCAGTCACATAACCTGTGTTTGAGTGTAGGAAATCAAAAAGAAAAATCAAAAATATAATTTCCACTGTAGTGTCATGGTTAACCTGCAGGTCATGTGTTATAGTCCCAGTATGACATGTTTATTTATACACTATTTTTCCAATCTATTTATTGATTACTACTTTGGAAACAACAGCCTTAACTATAATTATGACAGTTCTGTATATTTTTCAAAAGCCAAAAATCGATGGAGACTACAAAGAGTCCACTGTATGAAATGCCTGTTCTATTGGTGGTTATATACCTACTGTTAAGCAAAATTGTGTATAACCACAACTCAATACAACTAATGTTGTAAAAGCTGATTTCAATGAAGTTACGCTTGTTTGTTAATTAACTGATGCACTCGTCATCTTCATCACTCCATCTCATGGAGTATTTTTTTTTATTTGACATAATTATTGAAATTAATCTGATTAATAAAATGAATTCAGTCAATTTTTTATTAATGTGAGTAAATCAATGTTTCTTAGCATGGACATGACTTTTTGAAATGTTCTTTTTTTCATACCTCTTAGGGATTCAATTATTTTTCTGTGAACACATGATGGCCATTAGTTCTCCTTCTAATTGCCATATAGGAATAAGACATTTTCACAGTGCAGAGTAGGTCCTATGGCTCAGGTTCTGTCACCTGCAGCTGCTCCATTTCCTTCCTGATCATGTTGTTTGTTCATTTTTACCCGACGTGTCCTTTAGCCTTCCTCTGTGGCTCCATAACATCGGCCTGGACAACAACAGTTCTGACCAGGCCTTTTGTCCATTGGGGCCTGTGATGGCAGTTCTCTCTGCGTGGTGTTCTGTTCCGTCATTGGCCAACAGGAGGGAGAGTTGTACCTCCACATGCAGCTCAGGTGATCATCACAGACAGAGATGAATAACTCTCCTCTGTGTTTATATAAACCACAAGTTAAACACTGTTACTCTGACAAACAGCCACAATTGGGGTTACACATACACAAGCTTCCTTCTCTTGTCGACACCTGTCCTGTTGGATTTAGTTTTTATTGATTGACAACACCAACTGTAAATGTTATAATATTTACAACTGATAAACACAACATCACTGTAATGACCTCATTTGATGAAAAATGTGAACCTGGAGACTATTTCAGATCAATGTTATAGCTATTATTCTCTTGCTATAGTCTGTATTCATCTACTTGGTATTGTACACTGTCACTTGTCATGGTCTGTCTCTTGTTTCCTGTTTTATTATGAAATTCCCTGTGTCTTGTCTTCCTGTGCTCTCCCTCTTATGATCTCACCTATATTTGGTTACCCCACGTATGTCTCGTTTCTCCCTCAGTGTTGTCCCATTGTCTTTTGTTGGTTCATCTTCGTTCGCCCCCTCAACGTGTTCCTGTTCCCTCCCAGTTTTGCCTGCAAGTACCTTTTCTCGGTGAGTTGAATGAATTGAGTTTTTGTTTCAGTGTCTAGGTTAGGTTAGGTTAGGTTAGTTTATTGGTCTCCACCAGGGAGAAATTTGTCACGGAGACAGGGAACATGTTGCATACATAAAAAACACATACAGTGCAAAAATAACATCAAGTTAAAAGACTGGTGGAGTAAACAGACCACACTGGACAATCCTGCACATGCAGCAAGCTGATGTGAACGTCATTCACATGCATCCACACCGCTACTCTAACTGTAATCATAAATATACATTCATATCAGCATCACATAACCTCAAACATACATGAACCCATTCACTCACATATGTCCATAGTTTGAGTCATCATAATACATTCATTTCCATATACACATAGCCTATGTGCGTATACATATACAGAAACATCACAATCATTTCTATATTTATATCTATATTTCTATATATTGTCTATATTTGGGTCCAATTATCTTGTTGATTTGATTTGATTTGATTTCTTTATTTAGCACAAGTTAAAACAGTGCAAGGAGGGAACGAAGTCTGGATTGTACAAAGTTCCACTCCCATCATCGAAGAATTACATGGAACTCAAGATAAACAATGAGAAATACAGCAAAGAAAACATTAACGGAAAAATAACACTGAAAGTTATGACATCAGGTGTTTTTTCAGTAACTTTCTAAAGGATGTGTAAGATGTTGTTGACCTCAGAACCACATCTAAACCATTCCAGAGTTTTGGACCTCTAAATGTAATATTAGATTGATGCCCAGATGTTCGACAGAAGGGTAAATGAAGATTGCCACTATGCCTAGTAGAATATGAATGAAGGTCAGATGAAAAAGTAAAAAAAAAATGTTGAAAAGTGTCAGGAAGATTTTGTTTAGCGTTGATAAACTTATGCACAAACAAACATGAATGGAAGACATTAAGTTTATGAATGGGCAATATTGAATATTTCATAAAAAGGGGTGCAGATGATTCTAGTCTGGACCGAGAGATCGTTCTTAGAAATCTTTTCTGAATTAACATTAATTAATTAGTTACCCTGACATCACTCAGTAAAAATAAAAACATAAAAAAAAATAAAATAAATAAAAATAACTGAACACATCTGGATGAGGCCTAAGTTCTCATTTTTGATTGTTGATGTTGAGCTGAATCTGTTTTTGGTTTTGGTTTTCTGTGTTTTCGCAAATTTATTCAAACATGCAAAGAATCCGACATTATAATGATGTTGAAGACAAAGAAAAACAAGGAAAACAGAGTCAGACAAGAGAGAAGCAAACAGCAACATCATCAGGGGATCACAGCAGCCACAGCGTCCATCAACATGTTGACACCCTCCCTCCCTCAGACTCAGCCTACACTTTCACCTCTGTAGTTTCATGACTCACATTTAGACCGACAGACGGGCAGATGCTGTTTGTTCCAAAGCGCACATACTCCGCACCTCTGTGGTAGTTTCCACTACAGCCAGTGTCTCCTGCACCTCATAGATACATGGACCTACAGGCAAGATGGCATGTCGTCAACATCACCCTTTTTCTTTTTATTCAATTTTAAAGCAAAGAAAAATATATAATAAAATATGATATTTTAGTTTGGTCTAAGATTAAGGTTAGTCTTTCACTAACCCTAAAGGTCAGGGTTGAATATGAATTTTAGTCAAACCTCCGCAAATGTGCATTGGAATAATAAAATCTAGGAAGATGAATCAACATTAGCAGAGCTGATGAAACTCACCTGACTTTCACTATTGAATAATGGCCCAAAGTATTTCTGATAATGATGTCACAGTGAAGATGTTTGACCATTAACTCTTCACTATATCCATAGATATTTATGTAACATTTCGGTAACACTTTATTTGACGACTAACTCATTATAACCATACTTATAATGAGTTATAATGCAGTTATAGCGCTGTATAACTATAGTCATAAACACTCATAAATGATCATAATACTTTATAATAATAATCATAACACACTAACAAGCATCTTATCATGACTTATAAGGTCAGGTATTATAATACGTTAATTTTTTATTGTTAGTAACTCACTGACAATACCCACATCGATAATACATTATAAATATAGTTAGAATGTGTAACAATTGGCTTATAAACATGTATAACTATCATTATAAACACTCAGAAATTATCATAAGACTTTATAACAATAAGCATAACACATTATAGAGCATTATAACTCTATTATAATACTTGACCTTATAAGCCATTATAAAATGCTGTATGATATGTTATGCTTATTGCTATAAAGCCTTATGATAATTTATGAGTGTTTATAATGATAGTTATACATGTTTATAAGACAATAATAACACATTATAACTATATTTATAATGCATTATCAATTTGGGCATTGTCAGCGAGTTACTAACAATTATAACATATTATAATACCTGACCTTATAAGTCATGATAAAATGCTTTATAGTGTGTTATGATTATTGTAATAAAGCATTATGATCATTTATGAGTGTTTATAACTAGTTATACAGTGATATAACTGCATTATAACTCATTATAAGTATGGTTGTAATACGTTTTAGAGATAAGTGTTACCAAAATGTCATTAGGATTTGCATATGCATACAGCCAAAAACATATACCATAATACTTAGTGAGGCCACAGTGACCTTTGACTACCCAAATCTAATCAGCTCATCCTGTACCCTAAATGTAAAGGGGTTCCTTTGTTAAGTTTGCGAGGTATTGCATTCACAAGGTCGAAACCATGTCTGCGTAAGATCACCATGACCTTGACCTTTGACCCTGAGTCCTACTGACTGCTTGTTCCAAATTTGAAGCAGTTCTTTTAAGGTGTTGGTGAGATTGATAGCGCCTTCATGAGAGCGGGACAGACGTGCATGTACAGATGGACAAACAAAGCAACAGAACAAAGTGCCTCTGGCTCTGGCTGTCCACACAGCACCAGCATATAAACCCTTCTCAATCAATACAACCTTGTGCAACAACACTGCAGTAAATCCCATGCTAATAATGTTCAGTTTTGGACTGCGCCAGAAAGGTAATTTTGTAGGTTTTAGTGGTCGCATTGGACTAGATTGTGTTACATAGTAAATCCTTATAATAGGTTGTACACAACCATTTAAATACATGTGTAAAAACTTCTTTCCACACAAAGCAGTCTAAGTAGCGCAGAGCTAACAAATACCCAATAGACTTCACTCAAACCTAAAACAATCTCCTGCAGTACATGCTGTTTATTGTAACAACAGCTAACTATGGCTGCCAGCTGATGCTGCCTTCAGTGATTTCTGAATCTGCACCATCTACTTGAACTCAGTCAGCATCATCCTCCACTTTGATACTTGGCATTATAATCATCTCAGTACATTGTGTTGTGGTCTGTGGATCCCTGATGGTGGAACCAGCTTCCTCACTTTGATTCATTTCTGCGTGACTTAACACGGACTTCATATTTATCATATTATAATAAACTATTTCTGCCTTCATTTAATCTTTTAATCTTGCACATAAATTATATATTATTTATTTTATGATCTGTGCTTTTGTATTTTTCTGACACTGTTTTCAAGATATTTTTTTTTCTAACCTCTATTTTCATATGTCTTTTATTTCTGTTGAGCACATTGACTTGTCTCTGTGTTTGATAATGTGCTATACAAATAAATGTGCCTTGCCTGTCATCTGCAATCAATGTAGCAATGTTGTTGCAAGATGTTAATATATAACATTGTACAACTGCTTTTAGTGGTTACATAATATAGTTTAAAACTGTAATGTTTTTTATTTTATTTTATTTTTATATATGTATTTATTCCAGTCATGATATGCAAGCTGTTTTATGACCACATTGCAATGGTAAGCAATGTGGTCATAAAACAGCATAAAACAATGGATTTTTTTTTCTTTTCTTTTTTTTACTGGAAATGAGCCAACCTAGAGAGTAGAATTTAATTCATGCCCCCCCCCCACATATACTACTCACAAAAAGTAGTAGTAATTTCTTCATCTCAAACAGTATAATGAAACAAAGCTAACAACAGTGGAGGGTACCACAACAAAAAATGTGTCAATAAGTCGTCATTGGACCAAAGGACGTCCACTTCTCTGGCTCTCTGTGTCTCTGTCCAACTTGCTGATGACACTATGTGACACTCGGAGCTCAGTAGACACTTCCCTCTGACAAACATCCCATCGTCTGAAGCCTCCACATGGTGAAGGTGCTGTTGATGGATTGTTATACAGGTGTGGTCCTGGTCTCATGATGTCAGAGTGTAAACAGCAGGAAGAAGACGACTGTTTCACTACAAACTGTCATTGAATCAGAACATTTAGTGGTGGATTCATGGATCAGATGGTGAATTCCAATCCCCCCCTTAGCCCTAGCCCTTGGCCCTACCCCTTCGTTTTGCGCGTTCACGTGAAGTGGTAGGGGTGTCTCAATTCTGGTTCAGACGAGGGTTAGGGGAAAGTGGTAGGGCTATCTAGCCCTTCAAACGGAGATTTTTCAGAGGCACACTTCAAACCGAGGGGTATGACAAGTTTCCCAGAATGCATCTCGCGGCAACCGGCAGCTGTTTTATTTCTCGCTGTAGCGCTGTTATTATGTCACTTGGGCGAGACACCCCAGGCAAAAACACTGATCAATTTTAAGATTTTTGGCTATTCTTCTTCCTTAACTTGTATTCTTTCATAAAAGTCAAACAAAATGGTAGAAAATCCACATTAAGGTGGTTATTTTACTTCATTTTGTCTCTTTTGTTGGTAGATTTCTCCTAAATTCGCCAAAAGTGAACAGCTACTGTGACATACTGTGCTGTGCTTGTTGTCTGACCCATGTCATGTCAGGTATCATTGTCAAGCTCTTTCTCTCCTGAACAATGATGTAGGCTTCAAAAATTGTCATCTCATCCGTATCCACAACCAATCGTAAACGTATGATTTACATTAACAATCTATGGAATTTTACAGTACTACAAGTCTTTAAAGGCCATTTTCTCAAAATTAGTTTTTCCTCAGACTCCGGGTGCGAAATCTCCACTTCAGCAGCACTTACAGACACCAGACCTTCCAGTTTTATTCCTGTCTATATTTTGAAGGTTTTTACAGAGGGGATTGTTGATATATCATTCAGAGCCTGATTTATACAACATTTTATTCCTAAAAACATGGCAAAATTGGATTTTTTAGGGCTGGTAACAGTATTTTCTCATTTACAAAGTAATAAAAAGAGATATCCAAAATCCCCTCTGTAAAAACTTCTGACTCTAATATGTCAATAAAATGAAACAAGAATTTTGAAAGAGGCTTTATCCATTTTTCAGATTTCGGGTCAGGAAATGTATGCAAATTAGCGCATATTTTATTATATATTGCCTCATTTACATATTTAAACATAAAATTTGACAAAACTTGTAATACAAAAAATATTTGTCTTAATGTAAGTGATAAACTTGGGAAGTTTCATGGTGATATCTGTTATTTAAATTTTTTTCCCTATTCACCTGGGGTGTCTCCCCTTAAGTGAGAAAGTAACTGTTTAGACCCCCAATTTGCAGTCGGTTTATCCAAATGACGCCTGTTTGACGTTTGCTCCGATGTTTTTCGGAGAAGTGAAGCTTCACGGTGGAGCAGATCATCGTCACAGAGACACCACCCGGCCGGAGAGCTCGTCAGCCGGCCAACCTCCGTCGTCATCCCGGTAGAAAAGAGGATCGCTAATGAACTTACCCGCAGGTTTTTAGAAGTTTACCATCGGCTGGTTACATTCTTTTTAGGAGATAAATGCTGGTCTCATTGATGAAATGTAACAATTGTGGCGGTCGCATTAGTTTGTTTGAATTAAAAGTGAAGCTTCATGTGTGTATTGGACAGAGGAGCAGTGCTGCCTGGGGGCTCTGTAGCTTACGTACATAAATCACCACATTTACATCAATAAATAAATGTTTAACAATGAACCCATCAGTCTGCCTTACATTTTATTTTATTAAGTTAACATGGTTTTGAACAGGATTTGTGGCAAACGCTTGTCACGTCTGCTTATGTGAAAGCCAGCAGAGACTATTGATGAAGTATGTGATTGTTGAAGGGGTGTCCCAATTCGTAGGGGTTGACTTTCAACCCCTACCCCTTGTAGCTCCGTTTCAAGGGGCAATGGTTAAGGGCTAGGGGTAGGGGTAGGGATGAAAATAAAAATTAGAATTGGGCATTGTTGTGATTTGTACGGTTAATCACCTTGAGAACAGCATGTTATGTTATAAGTACTGAGACACTTAACAGTTGGTCATATGCATTCAAAAGTTTAGAGAAGGTCAAAATAAGTTCACCTGTAAAGGCTGTAGTGCATTTTAGGTGCAATCAGAAATTTCATCCCAAAGCCCAACTTCTTGTGAGTAGTTTACTATACCTGGTCCTTGGCCTGAATCTGACCCACAGACCTCCACATCTGGGAGGATTGTTTAACTGACTGACAGCTGGAAGATTTCCTGTTTGTGTACCACAATTGGCCCAGATGAGGAACCAGGGAACCAGGCGTATACTGGGCCAGAGGAAAACACACGTTGCCCAAGTATGGAACAGATTAATTTTCGCTATCTTTGTTGGTTTATTTCTGCCAAGCATTGCTGTTGTGTTTGTTGACTACTGCACTTTGCTGCTGTGCTGCTGCCAGCCACCATCATTCTGATGTGATGCATCAGGATTGTAGAGGAAACATAAATGCAAATTACATTGCAGTCAGTTAGATATTGGTGCTGTTTCATCATCACCTTGTCTTTGTATATCTCGCCACGGTTTTGCTCAACAAAATGAACGTTGGTCACAGGTGTTGGACCATTACGGTGGAACAACAGAGAGACACCAAAGTATTCCAACAAAAAAGAAGTGCAACAAGCCAGAAAAGAGTGCAAACCACAGCAGTGGTGGTGATAATCATTTCCAACATCTTGTAAAATGCTGCTGCGTGATAGTCCCACATTTTTTAGAGATAATGAGTTGTGTTGTCCCCGCTGTTGTTCAAAGCAGCAGCTGCTTTCACTGCCTCTTAACACAAAGCTCGTAGATTTATTGAACAAACAGTGCATCACATCTGGGCAGCACTAGCTATAATTTGCTGCGTAGTCAGCTGAAACAGGAAAGATGAACAGCTGCACAGATTAACTGATGTGCACAATAAGAAAGAGCTGCTCTGGTCACTTCGGTGTAACGACTGTTCTCCAGACAGCTGGGGAGAGGTCACTACGGTAACACTGCTCCGATGCTCAGTTAGTGTAATGTCTGACGCAACTGATGTAATTAGCACTAGAGGCATCCGCTTATCATCTTAGGTGTCTTATCTTTTCCTCCGTTGAGTGGATCACTAGGGGAGAGACAGTCCTCTAGCCCATGGCCCGTTTGAGCAGCAGCTTACTATGGCCCATTGTTGCGTTTTGTTGTCAGGTGACACCTAGTGGCCGACTGGATCAGAGACCTAGTAGCCTATAAGGGTGCCAAAGTCTGTGTAACAAGGAGCCAGAGGTCCATATAGCAACGATTGATACAGTGGTTAAGGGATGTGGAAGTCTGCTTTTTTAGGAGACATTCCTATGGATTGTACCAGGGGGTTTAAAAACAAAGATGGCCAAGGATATAATGTTTAGATTGGACGTGTGTTGGTCAATAACAAAGGTCTACAGGAGTGTTGCTGGCCATTAAGCTTTACTGGGGCACAACTCATTCTGAACCATAGGCTACCATTTATGTTTTTGCCGGGAGCATACCTATGTTCCCTGGGTCCTATGTTCCCCAATCAGGGAATATAGGACCCTCTTTTTGAAAAAGGGTCCTATGTTCCCAGTTTTTCCCAAAAAGGGTCCTATGTTCCCCGGTCGCAATACATACTGGGGAACATAGGACCCTTTTTCTGAAAAAGGGTCCTATGTTCCCCGCTGTTGCCGGTCAATCTCTACTTATCTATCTATCTATCTGGCCTGTCTTTACCTGGTCTTTTTACTAAACCTAACCAATTCCTTTCTTCATTGCCTAAACCCAACCAATGGGACAATTCCGCTTCTCACTCAAAAATAGGCAAAAAAAAATACCAAGTCACTCACAACTCCACTTCCAGGTATGGGTACAAAAATTGCATGTTCCCCGGGTCCTTTTGGGGAAAAGCGGGGAACATAGGAGCCTTTTTTAGAAAATGAGACTTTGTTTAGTTTGAATTTAGCAAGGCTAATTCTTTCCCCTTTATATCCAGTCTTTACTCAACATTAAAGGAGCTATGCGTAGCTGTTGCTAAATAGCCAACATTAGCATAAGCAGCTGTTTTAAAGGTAAGGTTGGAGATCCTATTCTAGAGCATTTTTTACAAAATTGATTGACCGCAGGAAAGACAACAACAGATCCAATGTAGCCTACCACATTGAAGTCTGGTATAGGTGGTAGGCTAATCTACCTCTAAGCTTGATGCTGGGTGGTTTATTATGATGTCAGGTGTTTTCTTTCACGTGAATGAAAAAGCTGGCGGACAGTTATCGATGCTGCGCAGTGACACGCGACAGTATCGTGGAAAGCCGCATCGCTCACATTGGGATTACATTAGATCACGCCACAAGCGCGATACCCTCACAGCTTCACCTTGATGTGAACTCAACGCTGAACAAGCATTGCATGAGACTTCAGAGAGAAGTCTGAGGAAAGGGGCTTGGACTTTTGCCATGTATATTTTTAAAGTGTGGCCTGATTAACTGTTTTTCCTGGATCTCCAACCCTACCTTTAACTTTGTATCTTTTTTTCTATATCCCATGAGGGACAAAATGGCAAATATTAATTTATTCACAGAATTATTTAGAACTTTCGGGTAAATGAAAAATGTTAATAATTTTGAAAATATTCAGAGAATTTGAATGAAATTGGAAACATTTAACACCAGATGGAAAAACAAAACAAAAAAAGACCAAAAATGATGATTATGAAGCCAGTCTCAGTTTTGTGTTTCTCAGGAAGTCATTACTGCCGTGCAGATTCAGCTTCAGTGGATGGTAAAACACCAGAGTGTGGCGATAAAGCAGATTCAAAAGCCATATGTTTTACAGATAGAACTGTGTACTTTGATCATTGGATCAAAACTACCAGTCCTTTGGGATAACATGGTTTGGCAGAGTCTGACAGCAGCCAGTGGAAAGCATTATATCTCTGAAAAGCCTTGGTGCTAAAAATAAATCTCATTGTTATGCACGGCCACAAATGGCTCTTCATCCCCCTTAGAAAAATATGTGTTTAATAGGTGTCTGTATTAGAAGTTTGTCTTGCCTCTGCATTGAGTGTGTTTCTAATAACCAGCCAGGTGTTAGTTGAAAGTGTAAACATAACAGCTGGTGTAAATGTGATCTGGATGAAATCTAGATAGATCAAAGTGAACGAGAAACATGATGCTGTCTCTAACAGCCCAGGGCAACGTCCTACCTGCTGTTTTAAAGTGACAGGAGGTTAAATTCAGACTATTTAAAGGGATAGTTCACCCAAAATTGAAATTTCACTCATTGTCTACTCACCCTCATGTCGACTAAGGGCTGGGAGAAGTTTCAGAGTTATCCGTGGCTTCTCTGAGTTACAGGGGGTCTCGGCGTAGCAGTGCATGTCCATATAACGGTTGCAAATGGATACCAACTGTCTTCGTAACAAAAAGACACACCAAAAAACATCCAAATACCTCCATGCTGCTCGTATGTATGTTCGTCTTGTATTGAAGCCCCGAAATGCGAAATTGTCGCGAAAAAAATTAAATAAGTCTATATTTCAAGCTTGTTTTGTAGCGGAAGCTTCTCGAAGCTCCTCTTCCCGGTTCGTCAAATTTGGACGAACTGGGAAGAAATTTGACAAATTTAATTTTTTTCGGAACAGTTTCGCATTTCGGGGCTTCAATACAAGACGGACATTACATACGAGCAGCATGGAGGTATTTGGATGTTTTTTGGTGTGTCTTTTTGTTACGAAGACAGTTGGTATCCATTTGCAACCGTTATATGGACATGCACTGCTACACCGAGACCCCCTGTAACTCAGAGAAGCCACGGAGGACTCTGAAACTTCTCCCAGTAGATAATGAGTGAAATTTCAATTTTGGGTGAACTATCCCTTTAAGGCTTTTGCTGCTGGTGCCACAGCTTCCTCCCACACTCCAAAGAGATGCAGGTGAGTTAAAGGGGAATTGCCGTTTTTTTTACATTCTAGACCTTATTTCTAGCATAAAATACGATCATTTACTCAGCCAGATAACTTTGGTGTCATTACAAGTCGTTCAGATTAAATTAGCTCCAGCCGAGAGCCGCGTATATCCATATAATGCGAGTCAACAGGGCAGCGGAATGCAGCCTCTAAATAACACATAATGCATTATGTGTTATGAGATGACATCATACAGGTCAGAGGTTAGTAGGTCAACCTACAGACCCCGGATGTTGATAACAGCTAACCCCGGACTCAGAGGGGAATAGCACTAGCCTATCAAAATATTGGTGAAATGAACAAGTTTCGTGGCTGATAATGTGTTATTTAGATGCTGCATTCCTTTGCCCCTAACCCTAACCCTGTAGACTCGCATTATACGGATATACGCGGCTCTTGGCTGGAGCTAATTTCGTCTGAACGACTTGTAATGACACCAAAGTTATTTGGGTGATTAAATGATCGTATTTTATGCTAGAAATAAGGTCCAGATTGTAAAAAACGGCAATTCCCCTTTAACATGGTGACTCCATACCAGGTGATGTGAGTGTGTGTGGTTGTTTGTCCCCACATTTGAGATCCAGTCCCCCAGTAGACAGCATTTAGAGGTGGTCAGGGCCACATTCTTTCTGCACTACATTTGGAGTGGCGATGTGAGTGAACATCAGGTGCATATGGAGACTAATTCTATAATCCCAGATGTGAACTAACTTGCTTACAGCTGTCCACTCAGGAACAGCCCACCTGAGATTCATGTTCAGTGCCAGATGTGAACCAGGCTTCAAAATGGCCAGACAAAGTTTCTCCTCTGAAAGTTTTCAAAAGGAATATTCAGTGGCATGAGACTCGACCAAAGACTAACTGTATGGCCTCAATTCAGGCGTTATGTTTGGAGGAAACCAGACATGATGCTTAGAACAAACTCTCCTTGTGGGGGCTTCTCCACACAGGAGCTCAGCCGGGGCAACCATCAGGTTCTTGGTCACCTCACCTCCCTCTCCAAACTGCTCAGTTGGCCAGGTGATAACATTAGAAAGAGTCCTGGTTGTTCCAAAGGGGTTTGACTTAAAGGGAAACTTCGTTTTTTTTCAACCTGGGCCCTGTTTTCATATGTTTTTCTGTATACGTGAGTGATGGATAATACAATTATTGAGGTGGCTCCAGTATTGAGCCGGGCAGGCTGCCTGTAGCCCAGCTAACGCTCTTCAACCGGGCAAGTGGCTCCCGTCAAAGTTCGCCCAATAAACATGCATTTCTTTCACACTGACAGATAGTTACAATGAGTGTCCAACAACATATTAGAAAGGAGAAATGAACGCATGTCTCTACCTTTAACACGTCTCTTCTTTGACTGGCAGTAGTCATCCCGGTCAAAGTGGCTGCAGACCCTGTGGTCGGCACGGCGCAGTGCATCCACAGGAGTGTCAGCATCCATTTGTAGCACAGCTAGCCATAACTTGTGAAAGCTCTGTGCGAAGAGCAGCCCAACATTTTGTTGCTACAATTTGGAAATGCTCTGGTCGTCTCTCTTCACCTCAGTCAGGATGTTTTGCCGCAAGTCATCGCGAGATCTCTGGCGTGGTGAGATTTGGACACAGATCACAGCAAACAGCGACCTCCAGCTAAAGGTAGAGACATACGTTCATTTCTCCTGTCTAGTATGTTGTCGGACACTCATTGTAACTATCTGAGCCTGTCAGTGTGAAAAAAAAATGCACGTTTATAGGGCCACTTGCCCCGTGGTAGACTGTTAGCTGGGCTGCAGGCTGCCTGCCCGGCTCAATACTGGAGCCACCTCAATAAAAGTATTATCCATCACTCACATATACAGAAAAACATATGAAAACAGGGCCCAGGTTGAAAAAAAAACGAAGTTTCCCTTTAAGCACATTCCTAGTAGTCTCCATCCACACCTGATCTCCATTTTGCCAGAAACACCACATCCTACCGCAGCATGATTCAGTATCCAGTCTCCCTGTTGTGTTCTACGTCCAGCTCTGCGTTTTGTCTGCTTCCCATCTGTGGAATCATCTGATCCCCCAACTAATCTCACTGTTCTCCCCATGTGCAACAGCATCATCCGTCAAAGAACCCCCACCGCCACCGCCACCGCCATCCCCACCCCCACCCCACCTCCACCCACTGCGTACAGTCAGCCCAGTCCCTTCCCCTTCCCCTTCCCCTTCCCCAACAACTGCTCTCCTCCATATTTGAAATAAGGCAAGGCAAGGCAATTTCATTTGTATAGCCCGTTTTTACAGTTTGTCTCAAAGGGCTTTACATGGCATCATAACAACATCCTCTGCCCTTAGAAAGTCTGTCTTTCACCTCCTACCTCTGGTTTGTGTTCTTCTGTGCAGATTAAGAATGACAAAACCTTTAATGTTTTTTTTTTTTTAATTAAATTTTTTGAGTACATACAGACAAAAGACACACAGTACAAACCACATAGCAACAATAACAACAACGAAACACAGACAACATCACATAAAGGGGAAATATACAATGCATGCCAAGTATGATTTCAGATCAAAATAAGACACACAGAACAAGAAAGAGAACACAGACATATTTAAAGGAGCATTATCGCAAATACAGCAGTAATAGCATAAAATAAGCTGACATATGCAAAAGATGGGTCGGGGGGAGCCATAAGTAAATTTACAAAAAAAATCGCCAACAGTATAGTGTCCGTGGGGCAAATGCAGCATTTGTCTTTGTTATGATCCAAGCCGGCCCGGCGCTTGCTGCGTTAAAATGCACTCGGAACTCGCAAATCCGACCTCCGAACCGGACAAATATGCAACAGTAAGTAATGTAGCAGTGTTAGGGTGCTCACAGTCACTGAATCGCTGGTAGAACACTTTGTCTCCACGTCCCTGTGTCTTTCTTCAGCTGTCCTCTCAGCGTTATTAAAGAGGAGGACGTTTCAGTTGTTGTTGTCGTTGTTGTCGTTGTGCGCGACGTAGAGCTGCCGCTTCCACTAGCGAGTTTTCTTTTTCCCGCGATTGCACGTTCATTCGGCCTGGTGAGGGAGGAGGAGGGGGGAGGGAGAAGGGGGGGGGACTAAACGAGGCTGCTCTCTCTCTCTGACAGCTGCCCACTTGTTTATATCTGATAAGCTCCGCCTGGCTCCATCTAGTGGCCGAATTTTGCGATAATACTCCTTTAACTACTTTTAAAGTCCTTCAGAACATTTGTGATGATAACAGGCACTTCCGCACCTGGTTCCAAATGTCCCCGATCCTGAACCCAGTGTCATTCAACGTGTCTGCCACCCGCTCTATACCCAGGAGGTTCAAAAATTCAGAAACCCACTCCTCCAATGAAAAACATCTTGGTCTATGAACTTTCCAGTTCGTCAGAATCATTCGCTTCGCAGCCTAAAAGGCCTAACCAGTCATCCTCCTTTGTTCCTTCTTTTTCAATTGAGCAGCTCTGCGTCCCAACAGACACACAGCTGGACATGGTACAATCTCAACATCAACGAACCTTGAAATTAATTTACAGACTTCTGTCCAAAAACATTTAATTATAGGACACTGCCACAACATATGAACCAGCGTTCCCACTTGTCCGCAGTTACGTCAACAAAGGTTTGAAGCACTGGGATCTATGTTTTTAAGTCTAGAGGGAGTGATGTACGAAAAAAAACCTTTAAACCTTTAATGTTACTCAACCGATTTGGACAGATGTGTCCAATCAGCTGAGTTTTGCAGGTGAACTACAGTCATGCATTGTATTAGAAGTTGAATGGGTCTGGCTTTTTGGTTGCTTTGTATGTGAGACAGGCATATGAGCTAGGGAGAATTATACATTTAATTTAGAAAGCACTTTTCATGAACTCAAAGACACTGTACAGGAAGTAAAAAGTAACACAAGAAGTAGAAAGCATTAAAACATAAAGACAAGAAAACAATTCAGAATAAAACAGGCAACAATAAACATTAAAAGCATGTCTTATATATATCATAAAGGGACAGTCAACCATCTCAATG
Source organism: Trachurus trachurus (assembly GCF_905171665.1). NCBI lineage: Eukaryota > Metazoa > Chordata > Actinopteri > Carangiformes > Carangidae > Trachurus > Trachurus trachurus. The sequence goes on along the minus strand of NC_139905.1, from coordinate 30,550,921 downwards.
TTAAAGAAATAAAGGCTTCTGTTTTGTTTTGTTTTGTTTTTCTTTTAACACATCCACTGATTGTTTGTGTGAGGCTTGCTTGGGGACTGTAAATTCATAAACAGAACATGTGCAACCTAGCTGCATATGTTTAACACATGGAGCACCTAGAAGTAATGCAGCATGTGCATTGTTCCTCCAACATGAAAACAGAAAAGAAGAGAGTGTTGGGGTTTGATCAGTCAGCGGCACGAGACACTTCATTCCTCTAAATGACAATTCCATACCCTTTATTCCCATGACCTCAAACCGAGGTCAGAACATTTCTCTAACCATCTTCACATTGTTCCACTGTTTACCCCGGAGAGGGAGAAGCAGAGGAGCAGAGAGCGGCTGTGAGAGGCTGATGAGAGGCTGATGAGAGGTTTACACCCACTGTGTGTTCCTGAGCCTTTCACCTGATCATTCTGCAATATTATAGCAGGTTAAAGCAGAAGTGAGTGATATATTTGTGTTAATATAAGTCTTAAATAGTTATATCTTCCGACAGCAATCACTTACATAGAGTGTTTGGACTGAAACACGGGTCTGTCAGTCACTCTGCTCTGCTCTGAGCCGAAGAGAAAACATTTATCGTATCCTACAGTTTTTATCCAATGAGGAGAGAGAACGGCATGCAGGGCTGTGTGTGCAGCCAAGGGACGCCGTGAATGTGGTGACGTAGCGACGAGGACTGTTATGGTGCGTTCAAGGAAACTCGTATTTTTCCGACCGTGAAGTGGTACCAGTTCGATCTGGTACGAGTTCACCGGTCGGAAGTTACGAGTGGCCGTTATAGTGACTTTCACCGGTAAAACAGGTCGGAAAAACACGAGTGGGTTGCCTGGAACGCTACAAAGTCGTAAGTTGTGACTTGAAGCTGTAATTTACGATTTCAAAAGCCTGCCTGGAACGCAGCATTAGCGAAAACGACCGGATCACTCACTTCTGCTTTAATTAAACATAGAGCACAAGTTACACACATTATTTACATGATATCAGCCAATCAGATGGTACATTATGACCGTGGATGTCCTATTTCATTATAGCCCTTTAAATAACACCTCTCATTTCCTCTGAGGTAGGTTTCAGTTTGTTAAAGGGATAGTTCACCCAAAATTCAAATTTCACTCATTATCTACTCACCCTCATGTCAACTAAGAGCTTTGAGAATTTTCAGAGTCCTCCGTTCCTTCTCTGAGTTACAGGGGGGGGGGGGGGTCCGTATAATGGTTGTCAATGGATACCAACTTTCTTTGTCCAAAAAGACACACCAAAAAACATCCAAATACCTCCATGCTGCTCGTCTGTAATGTCCCTCTTGTATTGAAGCCCCGACATGAGAAATTGTTCCGAAAAAAATTAAATAAGTCTATATTTTAAGCTTGTTTGTAGCGGAAGCTCCCAGTGTCTCAGTTCACTGCTCTTCCTGTGTCAGTGCAAATCTCGCGTGATTTGCACTGACCGTCGGAACAATTTCTCATGTCGGGGCTTCAATACAAGAGGGACATTACAGACGAGCAGTATGGAGGTATTTGGATGTTTTTTGGTGTGTCTTTTTGGAAGAAGAAAGTTGGTATCCATTGACAACCATTATATGGACAAATACTGCTGCGCGGACCCCCCCGTAACTCAGAGAAGGAACGGAGGACTCTGAAAATTCTCACAGCTCTTAGTTGACATGAGGGTGAGTAGATAATGAGTGAAATTTGAATTTTGGGTGAACTATCCCTTTAAGATCATCTTATTCCAAACTGTATCAAATATCATTCTGCCAGGCAACATTTTTAAAAGCAAGACTTTTTACAAAGTTGTTAGGGTTTGGAATAACTGGACCCAGATGCAGACGAATAGACAGGTATGGTGTGATGAAAGTTAAACAATCTATTTTACTCATGAGAAAAACAAAAAGCAGTGACATAAAGAACATTGAGCATGAACACAGAGGAGGAACACACGGCACACACGGACACACAGATGAAGGAAGACGATCAGATTAAGGACAATGGGAACACACTGAGTTTAAATACACAGGAACAGGACACAGTAGGAGTCATCAACACAGGTGAGACACAGGAGGGAATCACAGGAGAGCGAGCACAGGAAGAAAAGACATAGGGAATATCACAATAAGACAGAACAAACAGGAAACCAGAGACAAACCATGTCTTGTCCATTTTTTCTTACAGTTTTCCCCAATATGTATCTGGACAAATATGGCATTATGCTTTAGAATCTACAATCATTTGAATGAATGTGCCAGACAGGATCCAGGAAGCTGGTGGAAAGATGGAATTGTAAAACCATCATATATTGACCTAATGCCATATTTATTTTTATTAACCATGACCATGACTAATATCAGCAGTTATTATTGTAACCATGATGACAAACCTAACTTAACTAAGTAGTTCTAACCCTGACTGACTGACTGACCATATTTCCACAACTGGTTTCAGTTTCAGTTTAATTTATTTGAAAGGGACAATGCACATTAATAAACATTGTATAAAAAACACACACATGTAAATGCACTCGAATTAGCTGAATAAACTAGTTTTCATCGATTGTCCCTCTGCCAGTTTGTACAAGGCAACCTTTAAAAAGAACAACAATGGAATAAAATATTGTACCACATTGGGTAGAACACATACACATAGGCCTACTAACTGTCCATAAATACATACATAATAAATTCACATTTGGACGACAACAAGGTGATGTGTGTCCATGTTAATAATACACATTTGGACAACAATATCAACATCAGTGCTCACATCTTTGGCTGTCTACAAGCCAGTTCTTAACATTTGCTTGGAATGAGTGATATGATGGAGATTCTCTGATTGATTGTGGCACTGTGTTCCATTGATGTGATGCTTTGAATGAGAACACAGCCTGGCTGAATGTGGTGTTCCTTAACAGGATTATGCAATCTTTTTTTGGCACACCTCGCGTAGTTCTAATAGCAGAGGATTTGAACTTAATAAAACTGGATAGTGGAGGAGGAGCTGAGCCCTGCATGATCTTGTAGGCCCTATACTGGTCAGTTGGGAGTCTCATCAAGACTTTTTTGTTTGTTCATTTGTTTCCTTTTTTATGATTGGACCATGTATGGATGACAATCTGGGGTTATGGGCTACACCTCGGAGCACTTCCAATACACTGAGCCTCAACTCCATTACAGCAAGTAACTACTTTCATCAACTGTATCATTGTTAATAGTAGAATAAGACATATAGAGCAAAGAGAGCAGAGAGTGGTCATATCAGTCCGTTATACACACTAGAACGTCCGATAGGAAACACCAACAACAAGGAATGGTTTGATATTCTTACTGCAGCACAGCTAAAAGCCCTAAATTTAAAAAGAAAAAGAAAAAAAAAGAAGAAAAAAAAGATCAGTAGACTTGGCATAATTCAAACAGAAGCTGCATCAGTTTAAAATATGTTAGAATTAACCAGGCAGAGAGGGTCTAATTAAAATACTTTCAACTTCCAAGTTAAAGGATCCAGTGTTTTTGGAGCTTGACCCCTAGAGGTGGTGGTGATGTACTGCAGGCACTAATGTGTGGCAGGGGATGGGATGCAGAAAGTACCCGATCAAAGCAGACATCAGAGTTGTTCTTCATAAGTAGGCAGCCAGCAACCAGCAGCCAGCAGTCAGCAGAAACCCTCTCTGACAGACTTGTTTTGAACTGACCATCCCATGTTGCAGAAGTCTGCTCCAGAAAATGTTGCACATTCTGTTCAAGCTCTTTGAGCCTTCAGCTATAAAACAAAGTTAAATACAAAGGTTTTTATTATGTTCTGTATCTTTGATTGGTGTTGACAGTAGTTTTTACACAGTGCAACTAAGTTTTATCAGTTTGTTCATAAAAGCTGCACCTCTCCACGGCCTAACCTAACATCTCTGTGCAACAAAAGGTATTGTTCATACATAATGCTTCGTATATCTGATATCTATCTATCTATCTATCTATCTATCTATCTATCTATCTATCTATCTATCTATCTATCTATCTATCTATCTATGCTGACTGCAAAAATCATTTTGATAGAAAATGACAATAAAAAATGTTAGTTTTTTTTCTTCTTTTTAACTATAAACATTCAGTGGAAAACTTCAGGGTTACTTATAGTAGCCTTTCAATACATTACCAGCTACAATTGTATTGAATCTCAGAGTGATTATAATTCCATTGTTTTTGTATATTTGTACGTTGCCTCTTACTGTAATAAAATAAACGCTCTTCCATCAGAGATATTCCCACAACAACGGAGCAGCAGAGTTTAGCTATTTAAGAATCGAAATGTTGATTTATGACACTAATACTCTGCAACTGGGACATCCCAGTGTGACCTGATTCTTCTAGCACCTGTGTTTTCTTTTGATAATGATAACTTTCCTCCGCGTAACAGTGACTCCACCCTACCTGGCGTCTGTCTGTCTACTATGTCCTTTTTATCATCATCTGACCGCTGGATTAACAATCAGAGCAGATTATAGCTATAATAAAGCCCAAAACACCGGTTCAAGGGTCATCTCCTCTGCACTTACAGCACAGCGTTTTGATTAATGTGCTGCTAAAACCCGATTCATCTGTCCCGTAGAGTCATAACTGATAACTAAACAGGATATTTCTTCAAATCCAAAATCAAAGCATCAGTGAATTCATCCCATAACAACAGTTTTGAAAGTCTTATTTCAAAATGAGACGCTTGTTTGCTTTTTTAAAGATTTTAAAAATGCATCGACACTAAACAAGGAAATCTCTCGTGAATAATAGATATAAGGTAAGAATAATAATAATAAGTTATCATATTTGTCTGAGGCTACCAATTTTATTTTAATAAGTCCTCTGTACCGAGCTCCACATCGGCCAATTTGGAGCCATTAGGCCTGTAATGATTTACTTCCAAACCCGCAAACATCAAACAGCGGAGCACAATGAGGGTCTGGCTGCTGTCTCTGCCTGTACGTCTTTAATTCTCCATAACAAAAGTACAAAGGCCGAGACGGAGACCAAAGGCTTTACCCCTAAATACATTTAACACCTCTCCGGGCCGCGGCGCCGCGCCGGGCCGACGCGCACTCCTCGGCCTGTCTGGAGCGGCTGCGATGGGGCAGAGGAGGAGAGAGGAGCAGCCCTGGGGGGGGGGGGGGGGGGGGGGGGGGACACAGACAGTAACAGGGTGGGAGGGAGGGAGGGGAGGAGAAGGGGGGTGTTTGTTGGGACAGAAACACCTCATCTTCTCACTGAGTGTCTGAACGGGCCTGGATGAAGTGTGTGTTGGAGAGTGTCAAAAGACGCCTGGGCCAGTGTCTCCACCGGTGAAGCGCAGCTGCCTGCTGGACTCGAGGGGAGAAGAGACACGGGACCACCGAGGGAAAGGAGGATTTAAAATATATTTATATATTTCTACACCTTTACAGCAGAAAAACAACCTGATGTGTGAGTAATCGTTTTGAGCAAACTTTATTACCGAGACCCAATCAATTCCTCAAGTTGAGTTTCGTTGCAAAACAAATAGGAACAAAAGTTTTTACAGTTTTACAACAAAAAAGAAAGTAAAAGAGAAAGAGAGAAAAAATCCAAAATGGCCTATTTTATACAGCTGAGAAACAGAAGTAAGTTATGTCTATTTGATTTATACTTTTGATTAAAGCCATACTTCCTCATTGTTCAACAGACCCCAACTCCTCTAGGTAGGTCTTGTAAAAAAAAATATAATTAATTTTTTTCCATCTGACCATATTATGACCTAATATGTAGAAAAGTGGTTCCATTTGCCATAAATGTTTTATGGTTATAAAAGGCATACATTAGCATACATTACTGCACCAAATCAGGACATTTTCATGCTTTTTGCGTTATATGGATTAAATAAATCTATATCTCTATTTATGGTCAAACCTCACCCAGAGTCAAAAGGAGAAATAAATGTACAGTAGTCCCTGTGTTATCCTACACAGTAATACCACAAACATCAAACTGCTATGAAACCCTTAACAGACTCATCTGTGGTTTGGGAGAAGAAGTGCTGATTAAAAACATTCTGTCAACAACAATGAGCCTTATGTAGGTTAATGAAAATCCACTGTCTTCAACACAGGCTGCAGATATTTAGTGCTACTTCCTGGAACATGTCATAGTTCAGTGAGAAACATTCCAATGGACAAATAATGACATGGCACGCTGATAAAACTTAAATTTAGAGCCAGATCATCAGGGATAAAAAGTTAAATATCCTGTCACTGTCTAATTTGATGAAGCCTACTGTATTTCTGAGCCTTAGTTGCAGTCTTCCACAGCCTAGTTTCCACTATAACAGCTGGTGGATTAATACTAGGCCTTATTATGAATGCGCCACGTGCCTTCTGTGAGCTCGTGCCTCTGTGTCCTATATCATTTCAGTGGCGGAGGGCAGACGGACGCCGGTGGCGGCCGTGGCCCGCGAGGAGCCGCACGAGCCCTCTCAGCGCAGCGTCTTCCTCGACCAGAGCCGGCGGCACCGGACGGCGTTCACGCGAGAGCAGCTGTCCCGTCTGGAGCAGGAGTACGGGAAGGAGAGCTACGTGTCCAGACCCCGGCGCTGCGAGCTGGCCACCGCGCTCAATCTACCGGAGACGACTATAAAGGTACCAACACAGTGTGGTTCTTCAGTGTTTTACCCTCAAACCACTAAGTATAGGCATCATTATTATATTATCATGATTTCTGAACGCATTTCATATTTATATAGGGACCCATTAGTTTCGACTCATACAGAGACACTGTTAAAATTATATTAAAACTATTTAAAAAATCAGTTCAGAACATAAATCTAACTTTAAACAATGTGCCCTCATAGACAGTGATATGGAAATCATTTTGGCTACTGCAAAACACAACAACGTATAGGCTATTGCATAATATCATACAGAACACAGAATTTGTGCTACTTGCATAAACTTTGATGCAGTGGGTTGGGTTCCAGACTAACACAGTAGAAATAAATCTGCACTGTAACCCCCGAAGCCAGTTCATTTTTCAGTCATTCATAACACAAGATGTAGTGAGAGCATAACCCTATAGGCTACCTGTATAATGATTTTTTTTTTTAAACTCACCTGCCATTAACTTTTGGTACTCAGAGTCAGTTTAGTGCTTCACTGGATAATTGAGAACCAGATTACCAAGCAAGCAACTGTACTGGTTGATAGTGCAGTACTTATTTGTTTGTCTCTTTATCTGGATGGATATTTTTGTCACAAATTTCTCTGTCATCATGGAACTGTGGGCTGTATGTTTATTCTGACACAGTTTAAAACCTGAGACTTACAGTCGATCTCTGACTTTGGAAGCAGTTAACAAAATAATCTCGAGGTTCACAGGTTAGTAGTTTCAACTATAGTTCATTAAACTTTTAACAGGTTGAGAATAAAACTAGAAATTCACAAGTATCCTTTGCATAACAGAATTGTTAATCATAACAACAAAAAGCACAAGTTTCAGGAATAATACACCCACCAACAAGCATTAAAATGATCTAATTTTCTTTTATGTCATTTCTACTAGTGACTTTTGGGGGGCGGTAACGTGGTATAATGCACCACTGAAGAGCAACAAAAAATGGTCTGGCATAATTAGAGCTTTAAGTCAGTGTTATACTTTCCACATGTGAACGCACACAAGGGTCCGTGTGAGGTAGATTTCATCATCAGTGGGTGTAAGCCAGGCATGTCTGTGAACCCACCGCTTTGTTGCGTCTGTGTGAAGTCGTCACCACATCACACGGAGGAGCACTAACTGTCCATGTGCTCCTCCAAAGCAGACCAGAAGGAAATATAATAATAGCAACAGCGTGGTGTCTGCAGCTGTCGGTGTGTGTGCCCACAAGGGATTAGAACTGAGGCCTTTAGGTGGGCTCTGTCTTATTATCTGATTTTGCAAAGGGTTTCTGTGTTTCCTGTTTGTGGTAGGCTATTCAAATCAATACTGTCTTTGGCGTATATTCTCAAAGCAAACCGAGGGCCATGAATTATTCCAGCATAGGGATAGTCCACTCATTCAGAGAGAGAGGGAGGAACTGGTAGGTGCTGTTAGGCAGGTAACAATGCCATGCAGCGCTGCATTTCTTATTTCTCATTTTTCTTACTGATATACATAACTGCTGCTAGCACTCTGGCCTCTCTTGTATTTATGCAGGTTGCTATTGGTTTTCTTATTGTGTGTGCTGCTATTACTATGTCTTTTTTACACTCACGCACTCTATTGTTGTTTTTTGGTATGGTATGTCTGTCAGTCTTTAAAGGGACAGCGAGGAGTTTCTATTTGGTTATAAAAAAGTCTCATATTAATGTGGATGAATCTACGTTACCACTTGTTAATGGCTCCATTTTCGATAAATATATCGTTTTGTCTCTATCGTTATTTTGTTATTATTAGTGGTGGTGGAAATGCTGGTCGAGCCGACCAGCGTTTCCTTACTTTCGGTTTTGTGGCGAGTCATGAGAATAACGCCGCCGAATCGCCGTTTATGGTCGGAACTACGACGGTATGTGATCGTCTTCCAACCTCTGACTTTAATTCTTGATGAATGAAAACATGAGTCTGTCTTGCGCCGGTCAAAGAATTATACGGTGCGCGGAGGCTCATAAATGTAGTGTGAAAACGCTTCGCTTTTCCAAAACTCCTCGTTGTCCCTTTAAATGTGAGGACTACAGACGGAAATTAGCTCTAAGCTAAAACTGGCACATTTACATGACGTGATGTGCGCATCACTAATTGTCCAATAATGTGCATTGTCCTCGTCAAATAAACAATAAATGAAAATGAAACAGGTATAGCCAAGGCAGGAATATACTGTACCTCTATACTAGCCCACTCTGGTCTAAGTGTTTTGGTTTCAGTCTCAACACACCTGTGTTCCAGTTCTTCAAATTCGGCCTCAGCAAAGTTTTTGTGTGAGAATCCCCACACAAGTTTTTTGATATTGATGGTCATGGTCCACCCCGTTTTCATTCATTCAATAGTCTGCATGTGTATGTGTGTGTGTGTCCATGTGGAGGTAGTGTGCAGTAAAAACTTGGTCTGATCATGAATATTTGCCTGCATAACAGATGGACAAAATATAACTGTCCACTTCATTCATTCATTCTAGTTTGTATTTAGTTTGATGTTATAATTGCTGGTTATATGCCATCAGAGGAGGGAGAGACAATGAGAGAGAGAATGGCAGCAAATTGTTTCACAGTTTGGGAAGTATAGGCTATTTGTTAGATTTCTTTCCTCTTGTTAAATAATGTCAAAGACATTACCTTTAATAAATAAGACAACTGGCCTGTTGGCTGTGGCCTATACAAAAATACGGTTTCATAAGGACTGAAAACAGGTGAAACAGTTACAGTGGAAACACACATGACATCAACAGGTCTCTGCTCTGTCTGATGCAGCCGCAAATATGTGACACGCACTTCTCACACGGCCAGCGTGTCCACTCTAACCTGTTAACATGTTAGCAGAAATGAAAATCCATCCGCTCCCCGGCCTCCACAATCATGCATCCAGTGTTCCCAGCTTCGTAACCAGGCTCATAAAACAAAAACTACATTGTTCCTCTCACTTGTTTTTTAGACACATTACCATGTTTTCATTAATGACTTTATTAATGGAGGCTGTGAGAGAGCCTGGAGCCAAAATGTGAGAAAATCCCTGTCTGTTTCTTTGATATGGTTTATCTGGTGTATCCATACACTCAAACAGAAGAATAATAACTATTTTCCACAGAACTTGTGTGTAGCAAACATGATCATAGTTTCCAAATTATGTATTTTTGTCACAGATTAAGTTAGAAAATGCTAATTAGTGAGCAGTAGAGGTGTAGGCCTATAGGCTAATCATAACCACCTGCTTCTAGTCTATATGCTAAGATAAGCTAATTACGTTCTAGCCCCATATGGAACATCAACATGTCTTATATATGTCCATCAGTAATTTTAAGGTCTTGTGAAATCCTACTGTCTCACCTCATTTGTTCACACACAGTTCCTTTGCTTATAGACAAAAAAACATCAGGTCAAAAAAGAATCAGAGACAGCGACTCACCTCCATGATTACACTCCTCTGACATTTCCTGTGAATGTGAGTTTCTCATCCTCTCTTGTCATTTCAATCAGCACAGAAGATTGAGTAGTGACAGGTTTAGCAGCATCTAACATTTGATGCAGAGGCCCACTGACCCACTGCAGCAGCTTTAATATGTAGTAAATGCAGCCACCTTTCTGGCAACTACTGGAGAGTCTTTTATGAAAGAGCAGGAATGCGAGGCGAGGCCTTGTAAACGCCACCACCTGACGTTTTAGAAGCGCACTCTTCCGGGAGATTCTGTGAGTAAAATAGTTGAGGACTGGACAGACAGGCGCACACACACACACACACACACACACACACACACACACACAACTTGTCAGCTTCAGTTGAAAGTTTTAAGAAGGCGGAGACATCTGAAGTAGACAAAACAAAGTGAAAGAGTATAATGCAGTTGGAATATAAATTCAGTTCACTTTTATAACAGTTTGTAGATTGACCATGTCAGTAGAATAATCTTCATGTCAGGCTAACTTTATATTTGCCCAATATTTTAGTTAACATACCATCACCTTCAGCTGCACTTTGCATTCAGCGTTTTCTAGCACAGTGTTTCTCAACCTTGGGGTCGGGACCCCACATGGGGTCGCCTGAAATGTCTAGTAATTGATAAAAAAAAATATATATTTTTTAAACAAATTATTGTTCTTTTAAAATTATGATTAAAAACACCACACTCAATCTTACACAACTGTATTCTATAGACCCTTTCAGAGAGTATAAACAAAGACAGGTGTTACCAAGGATACTAATTAAGGCTCCATTCCATTTAGTGTAGCAGAGCGTTTTCTAATGAGCCACACCTGTCTTTGTTTATACTCTCTGAAAGGGTCCATACTTTCTCGAATATAAATCAAGTTTAAATAAAATGCAGCATTTAAAAATATCTGAGCTGGTGCATCTTGATTGATGGCCATGATGATGTGACCGTACAAACATTTGTGATGTCAAAATGGGGTCACGAGCCAAAAAAGGTTGGGAGCCACTGCTCTAGAAGTTACCATGCTAACGATCATGAAGATATTAATATAACCTGATAAACATTAGCACGTTAGCATTGTAATTGTGTCATTTTTGCACATAACATACATAAAAACATATGGGATGCATGCATAGTGTCAGTAATGTAGGGTAGGGTGTGTATGCTGGATGACATTTTGTGTATGCATGTTGTAAGGTGCATGAGGAAAACACATGCCAACATTACTAGAGGGGAGGACTGCAGGTGGAGAGAGGGAGAGAGGGAGCCGAACAGGAAATATTATGCTAATATATTCAGCCACTCTGATCTGCCACCCCCTCTGTGTAGTTAGAGAGCATCATTACAATGAATTCCGCTCCATTTATGTATTGACCACAGTTGTGTTCATAGAGTTCACAGCAACAGAAATGTTTTTTCTTCCCTTTTCAGAGAAAATCCAGTGGCAAAAAAAGCTACCTGTTCCACTGCACCTCAAATTTGCCTCCTCCTGTTATGTCTAAAAGTTGACCACAGTTTTGTCACGGTGGAAAGACTGAAATGTGCTGGGTGCTGAGTGAATGTCAGGGTTTTGATTCTGCAGGTGTTAAGTTGCTCTTCATGATAATGAGGGTTATTTCAAACCTTGTTATCATGCCATACTGGTTAAAAGTGTTGGTAGGAAACAGAACACCACCCTCTGGTGTTGGGAGTTAAATGTGTTGTCTGTCCTACTCTGCTGACCATGCAGGGCCAGAAGGAGAGAACAAATTACACCTTAGAGTCATTACATTGGTCACTTGTCAGCTTATGTTTTTATTTTATTTTAATTTTTAATTCTAATACTTGTTTTTAAACCACTGCATCGTCTTGCACCAGCATATTTAGGCCATGCTTGCAGCATATGAACAAGATTGTTATTTGTTCTGAATGCAGGATTCAAACCTCCTAAAAGGCAGCTTTCAGCTTTAATTTAGGCTAATTTAATAGGTTTATCAGGGACAATGTACAAAATAACATTAGTCTCAAGATGAGAAAAGATGCCTTGTACTGGATTTAGCTTACTAGCTACTTTCCATCCGTAGTCCCTAAACAGGTGAATAAGAACAATAGAAAGATTTAAAAAATAAAATCAATTTACATAGCAGACCAAACATCCATACATATGTGCATATATACACCCACTCACACGTCACAAACACTCAAGACATATTTCATATCAGAAGGAGAAACACACAGTTAAAATACTAAAAAAACTTTAAAAAAAATTAAAAAAAAATTTGGCTCAAGATTAAAGCTGACATGACTGGTTTCTTATGATCAATTTTTTGACTTCCCAAGAAAAAACATTGAAGTCTGTACAGAGTTTCAGATTAGTTGGGAGATTGTTGATGATGATTTGACAGATTTAAAAGAAAAAGCAGACTGAGCAAAGGCAGAGCTACGCTTTCATTCTCCAAGCTGACCTAAGAACAGTCTGCAGTGTTGAAACATTCAAGCATAAGCTCAAAGCACACATCTTCAGCCTTTTATTAAATGTCTTCCTCGTCGTTAGTCACTTCTTCTTATTGATGAATAAGTAAATTGCAAGTAAACAAGTGTAGTTTTTATTTTTGCATAGCCTTAGCCATGGCATAATTCATCCATCATTCTTCACCTCTCTTTATTCTGCTCTTCTCCTCCACCCCCTCCCTCGCTCCAGGTGTGGTTCCAGAACAGGAGGATGAAGGACAAACGGCAGAGACACACCATGCCTTGGCCCCACCCTCTGGTCGACCCCCTGAGTGCTCTGTTGCTGGGCCGCGCCTCTCCTTCCTCCGCCTTGCCGTACCCCTTCATCCCGCCCCCGCTGCCCCACCTCCCGCTCCACCAGTACTCCTCCCTGGCTCTCTCCCTGCCAACATCCTCGGCTCACAGTCCCTACAGCGCGCCCATGAGGCCCCTGGATGCGCTCCGCCTCTTCCACTACCACAGCAGGCCGGGGGGGTTGCCCCAGACGGCTGCAGCCCTCTACCCCTCCGCCAGCATCGTGCACCATCCGTCTTCCTGCCCCTGTCCCCTTTGTCTGCACTCGAGACCAGAACAGCTCCTTAAAACCGGAGGGGAGGCGCTGGGACTCGGCCAGCCACCACGCCGTCTCAAAGCCAGCATCCAGCCTGCTGGCGTGGACTGGACAGAGGAAATCGTGTAAAAACCGACAGGAACTTCAGTGTGATTTTTTTTCCAAGGTTGTTGTCAAATAAGTTGCTGTAAGCAGATGGCAGTTCAATCACTGTGACTTCCGCCAATGCCATCTACAAGGAAGACCATGCCAAGCTGCAATTGCAATGGACAAACAATGTGCAATGTGCTCGAAATACTCTAAATGAGAGACAATTCATAAGCATCTCAAAACACTGGAACTGGAAGGTCTCATCTAAAACAACGACAAAAAAATGACACAGAGCTGTAAAATGTGCAGCGTACTGGAGAGTGCAGCACAGTTTGCCCACTTCACAAACTACTTTCTTAAAGGGATAGTTCACCCAAAATTCAAATTTCACTCATTATCTACTCCCCCTCATGTCGACTAAGAGCTGTGAGAATTTTCAGAGTCCTCCATGCCCTCTCTGAGTTACGGGGGGGTTCCGCGCAGCAGTATTTGTCCATATAATGGTTGTCAATGGATACCAACTTTCTTCGTCCAAAAAGACACACCAAAAAACATCCAAATACCTCCATAGTGCTCGTCTGTAATGTCCCTCTTGTATTGAAGCCCCGACATGAGAAATTATTCCCCAAAAAATTAAATAAGTCTATATTTTAAGCTTGTTTGTAGCGGAAGCTCCCAGTGTCTCGGTTTACTGCTCTTCCTGTGTCCGTGCGAATCTCGCGTGATTTGCACTGACCGGCGGAACAATTTCTCATGTCGGGGCTTCAATACAAGAGGGACATTACAGACGAGCAGTATGGAGGTATTTGGATGTTTTTTGGTGTGTTTTTTTTTTTGGACGAAGACAGTTGGTATCCATTGACAACCATTATATGGACAAATACTGCTGCAGCGACCCCACCGTAACTCAGAGAAGGGACGGAGGACTCTGAAAATTCTCACAGCTCTTAGTCGACATGAGGGTGAGTAGATAATGAATGAAATTTGAATTTTGGGTGAACTATCCCTTGAATAATGGCACACCAAACTTTAATTTCCAGATGGAATGCTGCATAGGTTTGACTCACCTTGCTTTTATTGTTATGTTCTGCCAGCCGCGGAGCAATCAGTCATATAAATGTTACCCCGATAGTTCAGACACATGATACCACTTCTGTCTAATATTTTCCTCCAGTCTCTCTTTGTATTTTGATGAAGCCGTACAGGCTTGCTTCCATTCAAGCTCAAACTTATGAATTGCTGCACATTGATATTCTGTTAATAAAGCTGTCAACTAATCATAGCAGCTCTGCGCTAGGTCACAGTTACATTGACCTTCAACCTTTGACCACCAAAATCTAATAACTTTGTCCTTGTGTCCAAATGCCTCAGATGAATTGAAACAATTGCCTCAACATTTGTCACATTCATCTGTCCAGCATAAAAAGAATGGAATAAATCCAAATGTTACGCTCAGGCTGGGACAGGGAATAGGGTTTAGTTTGATTTTCACCATCCTCTCTGCTGTAACAGTACTACTGCTTTTATTTATTTCTGCAACTGTAAAACTTTAAGTAGCATTCACTGGCACACTGGGATATTTCAGGGTAAGGAGAGTAGTTTGTAGGTGTTTACATTTCAAAATCTTAATTCCTGGTTAGAGCAGGAAACTAGAGGATGAGGACGGGTGATGTACGTCAGTGTGCTTCAAGCAGGGTCTACGTTGTTGTATTGTGATGTTAGAATGCATTTATTACTGTAATAGAAATGAAGATACAAAATGTGTTTAAAAATTGTATGAAATCAAGGAGCCGACCAAACGTGTGTAACAGTAAAGTCTTCCTTCAGCTTCTGCAGAAAACAATTAGCTTTCTTTGTTGGAAACCGAAAAGAGTAGAGCATTTTCAAATGAATGCTTGCAGGTGATTGGATGAACTGTCCGTCCATCAAATGATGTAGAAGGTAGCGCCAAAGATCAAACAGTCAGTGCTCAACAAGGAGCCACAGTGAGAGGAGCTTTGGAAGCTAATTAGCACATCAATAGATGACTGTTTCTGTCTGCTGCTGTGATTGGATGCTGCTGGTCTGCAATGACTGTAGTTCAGCCAGAAGTAAATAGATAGAGTCTGATGAGATGGATTCTTGCTTGTGAGAAATTCACAATTATCAGCAAATCTCCAGCTCCAACATACAGCACACCACGTAAACCTCATCCAACTGCAAATTGTTGTTCTTACACTTCGTTACATGCTCACAGTTTTCAGGCTAATCACACCCAGCTTTGCACTAAACATACAGGCATGAGATTGATATCATCAACATTATCATCTTATTCCCACAAAGGAAGTGAATAAGCATCAAATATTCCAAAATATTGGGGTTAATCCTAACTTCTACTCTAACATTGTATGACTTGAGATGATGAAATTCGATATGTTCAGTCTCCTGGGTCAATGTTTTGAAATGATGCCATAGCTTTTTGTAAAATAATCCTGATATGTGACTGATATCTAACAGATTCTAAGAAAAATTACTTGAAGGATGTAATAACGATGCATTCATGTGTTTGTATGATGTTCATTTTTTTCAATTTGCTGACCTTTGTTCTGAGAACAAAAACACGCACATCCCAAAAAACGTGAGGCCAGGTGCAGGTCCACAAAAGGAGACACAAGTAGAAAAAGAAGAAGACCGCACACCAGCAATTGCTCCCGTGACAATTTATTGTCAACCACAAGAGAAGTAACGTTTCGGGCTCAGCCCTTCATCAGACATGACCTTTGTTCTGACATCAGACCCCTATCACATTACAAAGCCATAACACTACAGAACACATGGAGGCTTATAGCCTGCTAGCACCACACACACACACACATCCCTAGATACACACAACCTATATGTTTGGTCAGGTTGCACAGAAAACATCAAGATGCAACGCTGGGAGTGAAAAGACGCATTTTGTCTGAAGGACACACAGCTGTTCAGCTGACTCATGTTTCTACAATTGAAAAGTTCCATTCAAAAATGTTGTAATTTCATTGTTCAGACTGTATGTTGATGATTAAAGGAAGTCATTTAACTGTTGCAATTTTGCTAAAATTGTCTATTGAATGGAAAATGACACCATTTGCATTCACACTAAAAAAATGTTTTACTGCATCAGAACATGTGAAGGAATGAACAGACTGTCACTCTGTGATAAGATGTGAAATGACTTAATAAAGAGCCCACACCGCACATGTTTGTCTTTGTTATGCTATGTAGTGATTAACAGAAAAATAGATAAAAAGAAACCGAGAGAATGTTTTACCATCACCACCATCACCTTTGCTCAAGCAGGGGAGAAGTAATGGCCCCAACCAAAGAGACTGGCAGCTCCTTGTTGACCTATCAAAAAAATCAAAATCAATATCAAATGAAACATAGTGTTTCATTTGATATTCTTAGGTATGTGTAGGTGCATGTGGGATGGTACAACCTTACGCATGTGTTGGATTTTCATTGTGTATTGTTATGCATACGTGAGTGAAATGGGATGTATTAGTGGTACATGGTAACATTTTTCTCCAAGTTTATGGTTTAACACATGTGCCATTGCTTCAAGATCTCTGTTTCCTGTTACTTTGGTGACATCGCATGGATTTTTTTCTATTTCTCCTTTTTTTTCTTGTTTATCACCTGATATGAACGAACCAAGAAGCCTCTGGTACTGATCACATGACTGTATGATGGTGTTTTATTTACCTGATGATTATGTCATGTTACTTACTGTTACCATAGCATGCTTGTGCACACATTTTCTGTATAATTATGTAATGATGTAATGTTTTTTAATACTGTGCATTTACATGATGTGTCACCTGATTGATCATGTGACCTGTGAGTACATTAGAGGCTCGTTGTTTTCACCTGTGTTAGTCTGAGGAAGGGTCTTGAGCCCGAAACGTCACTCCCCCCTTGGGTGATAATACATTTTTGCTCTGGAGCTTTTGTTGGTGTGCAGAATTTTCTTTTTCTTATCATTTACTTATTTTGTCCGGCACCCAGCGTTTAGATTTAGGGATGTGCGTGCTTTTTCAATTTTTTCTGCAAAGGAGAAGTGCCATCAAGAAAATGTTGTAGAGAAGTCATCCTGGTGGCCCTGAAGAAAGAATGGAGATGGACACAAGTTGGGTCTTATCACCTATAGGTTTGGATGTCTGATTTTAAAAACCAACACTCCCGATCATCCTCAGTAACATCACTCACAGTGTGTCCAGGTTGCACCACTGATGTAATACAGAACTACCCTTTAAAGCAGTACTAAAGAACTTTCAGTTTTGGTTGAGTTTGGCGGCGCCTGTGGACCAAAGCGGTAGTGTTTTGCCTGAAGGAAGACTCCATTTCCCATGAACACTAGCGTGAAGCCCTAGCTGTAAATATCCTGCATTAAAATTAACGAAAGACATCAAAACTAAGTTTCTGTTTCCAGTGGATCATTTCAAAGTGAAAACACAAACATAATCCATTGCTAAAGTGCTGTTTTGCCTGTTCCCTCCTTGTTGTGACTCGCCAAAGTGAAAGTGAAACTTAAGTGAGAGCAGGGTTCCTACCATGCTCCTCAAAGCTGCTTAGTGCCAGAGAAAGAGATACAGACCCCCTCAGACCACGACAGAGGTGTCATTCAACTTGTTGTAAGTCGATGTATCATCACAAAAGTTATGAAAATATTTTATGAAGGTTGAACAGTTCCTTAGTGTTGGTTTAAAGGGACAACGAGGAGTTTCTATTTGGTTATAAGAAAGTCTCACGTTAATGTGGATGAATCTACGTTACCCACACTTGTTAATGGGCCCATTTTCGATAAATATATAGTTTTGTCTCTATCGTTATTTTGTTATTATTAGTGGTGGTGGAAATGCTGGTCGAGCCGACCAGCGTTTCTTTACTTTCGGTTTCGTGGCGAGTCATGAGAATAACGCCGCCGAATCGCTGTTTATGGTCGGAACTACGACGGTATCTGATCGTCTTCAAACCTCTGACTTTCATTTATGATGAATGAAAACATTCTTGACAAGACGTCCGTCTTGGGCCGGTCCAAGAATTTCACAGTGCGCACGGAGGCTCATGGTAAATGTAGTATGAAAACACTTCGCTTTCCAAAACTCCTCGTTGTCCCTTTAAAATCCTAAACCTAACCTCACCAATAATCATGTCTTGTAATACTGCCTCTTTCAAATAACTTTGTATGCAATATACACTAATAAAAATGCACTTCAGTCAAAGTCCTGTGTTACATAGATGTATAGGCCTACATATGAGAATAAAAATCTACTATGTTCACTCCTCTTTGGCATGAGTTGTAATACTAATTAGTTATAGTTCTCAGTGGCCTGATGGGATTTTACAATAAGACCACTGCTGAAGTAATAAACTGATTAGTACATTTAAATGAGCAATCTGTGTGTTAGAAAGAGAGAACAACCAGGAGAGAGTGAGAGTGTGTACTATCAACAGCACTGCGCACCAACATCCCATCTCTCATCACTGCATTTTCTATCCCTCTATGACTCAATTAAATAAAAAGCAGAAATGCAAAAAATAATTCATTAATTAAAATGTGGCGCTGTGTTAAACTGTGTGGTGTGTGTTTGTGCGTGTGTGTGTATGTGCGTTTCATTGCAGCTGCCTTCCTGTTTGTTGATGCCTTGTGGTTGATATTTGGTCCCACAGAGTGCAACAGCCTCGATCCTGTAAATGGAGCAGAGATTGTAAAAAGGTTTTAGATAGAAAAGTCAATCTGTCTGTTGGCTGCTGGTTCCTATAAAACCAGGGAGAAACATGTGCAGTGTTCACACTGCGGCTTCAGCTGTACCAATTCCAAAATTTCCTCTCTGCTGCTTTTAGCCAGATCTAATCTCAACTGCGGTTATGTGACCGCTTCAGCCCGAGCTGTCTGTGGCTGGCATTGTTTTGGTCCATGTGATCAGATTATCCAGCTAATTAGATCAGAAACTTTACTAGAGCATTGACAGTCGGCCTCCTCAGTGTATCATTGTAAATCTAACTATGGTAATTTAAGCAGTATAATGATAAGTACTTGAAAATGCAAGTAAGTAATTCACGGTGGTTTCGGTACACTGTGTCACTCCAATTCAGCCGCCTGGTAGTAGTGGTTGTATAGAGAAAAAGAACACAGAAACACAATTGTTCTTCAGTGCAGCAAAATGTCACTGTAATATTAAAGGGACATTGTGTAACTTCTCCTGTTATCTATTCACGAAAATTGATTATTTGGTTCAAAAGTATGTTTTTCATTAATCAGTAATCCCCCCCATCAACAAACTGAAGTGTTCCTTTCAGCTCTGAATGAGCCGTTCATATCATTCATATCTCCATGGAGCGGGTAAGCTCGGTGCTGCTGCCATGTCGCGTCGCCATTTTTTTACGTTCAGTGGCAGCGTGACGGTAGGAAACCACGGAAACTCAGCGTAGACTCGTCGGCTCAGGTCGAGGTGGCATCTGGGAAAAGTCACCGTGGTACCGCAGTGGGGAGGAATGGAGCGTTACACTGATGCTGCATTCACCTGCAGTCGGGCAGACGGCCGTCGCTAACAAACCAGATGTAATTTTAGTCACAGAAGTCCAGAGAAAGCCGGTAAAACGTGGGTCAAGTAAACAGTACGACATCGCCATGACAACATATTGTCACGTGTATTGTTTTGCCTCGTGCTGACGGACCACTTGTTTACATAGAGGCTTGTTTATGCCGTTACGTGCAGCGGCTGTCGTCCGTCTGCCGTCTGTCCAATTTCACGTGAATGCAGCATGAAAAATATGACTGAGTTGCTTGCGATATACAACCGCAACGCTAGATGGGAGTAATTCCTACACAATGTACCTTTAAAAACAACAGGAAAGGACTGAAATATTTGTAGAACTGACAACATGAAGGCATCATTATGAAAAGGGAGACAGAGAGAACCAAGCTAGCAAGTACAGAGGGATTCAAGTGGACCAGGAGGCCCCGTCACCTTTTATTCATAAGAAATGAGTCTAAACAGAGAGACACGGACAGAAGCTCCTCCTCACATGGTGACGTCCCTTCCAGAAATTAAATAAATTTTGCATTTGACTATTATATAGCAAGCACAAGCAGCAGCAGAGATACAGCCAGTGTGCACACATACATCTTTATAATCAAAGGCTCTGTTTTTGTCTGCAGAGTATAAGGAACCAAATAAATATTGTTGGCCCATAAAATATGACCAAGTTTGTACCTGAATGATTTTTCTACAGGACAGAATTGACCCTCATCTCTCAGGGCCTGTGTGTTGTCAGCCTCTAGCTGAGAAATGATTTGCACCAAGCAGCAAAATGAGATGTTCTAAACATAGATAATGCATTTTCTCATGCATTCTCTCATTTAAATAACAGATAAATAGCCTACTTAAAATGTGCTTGATAGTGACATTTGGTATTTGGTATTTAGTATTTACTTTTTATGTTATGTTTCTTATGCAGAGACAGGGCGGGTTTAGGGGGTGGAGTGTTGTGGGAGGGATGAGGTGTTTTTTCTTTCTTTCTTCTTTTCTCAAACAATTTGTAAATGTGAGCACTGTTTTATGTCTATCACATGTCTCCACTCTTGTAATGTTGATGCTCAATAAAACATATTATTAAAAAGAAGGAAAAAAAAAACTTAATACAATCATCTACCAAAGCTGATTCCTTACTGTGCCCCAGTAAACATGGATATGTCAGGCTGATACATTATTTTATAGTTTCCCAACAAGTGAGCCCACAAAACCTGCACGAGGACACTGATGAACATTTCAGAGATGGACATTCAAGTTTTATGGTCATAAACATTCAAGAATGAACAAATAAGAATATGAATGATAAAACCGAGTGTGTTCATTCTGACGGCTTTTACAATGCAACAGTTATGCTTCATTGACAAATCAATATTAGCTTTAAAGAATCAAAAACAAAGCCGTAACTGAAGTATATGATCTCCTCGAAGGATTTGTGAGATAATTCATTCCCTTTAACAAAATGAATTCCACATCCAGCGACAAGTCATAATGCTGTTGTGAATACAGTTTAGAGACAATATGGGAGTCCCGGGCTGATTCCACGCCAGCAGGTGTGGCTTTAAACCTCAGCTACCAACACACCTGAACAGGTGCACAGCCATACTTGCGCAGGCTGAAACCAGGAGCAGCTACAGTAGCCTACTACACAGGCTGTGTGTAATAATGTAGGGCAATAAACAGAGGGGTTAATTACAGGTGAGTGCGTCTGAACGGAGCTCAGCACAGCAGGACACACAGAGGGTACCGCTGGGATAATAATGTGGTATAATCATGTAAAGCCATGAGTCGAGGAGGAAGACAGACTGAGACTGGCCTGTCTGAACCGGCTCTGGTGGGATATAGAGAGGTATAAGTGGTGAATGAAGGGCTTATATGTGATATAATTTAATGTCTAGAGCCTCTCAGCTCTGTGTCTGTCTGTCGGCAACGTTGACCAGAAATCACAAGTCACTGCAGTTAAATGAGAATATTAAAACCTCATGGCTGTATGGTATGTAGCCTGAAGCAGCAGTCTGTTAACCTAGCTTAGCACAAAGACTGGAAACAGGGAGAACAGCGCTAACCTGTATGGCTGGGAAGCAGATAACCACATATACTGAGTCACTTTAAAGGGATAGTTTAACATTTTGGCAAATTCGCACTGCCATAATGCCTATAGTCTTAGGAGTGGGTTTGTTACCTTTAATTGTTGGTGCAAGCTATTTTCAGGATAGCGGAGCAGAGCCGTGAGCTGCTCAGAGCTACGCTACGGAGGCTAATGGAATTTCTTGGTTTCCCTCATCAAATACACAATCCAACAACTCCAAAACACTCTGGTGGACAACTTGTGACCTGCACATTCACCACGCTATGAGATAATAACGGAATGTTATGAGACGGAGCTGTTTGCGAGGTAAATTCATGCAAAACTGCTGATGCGCATTCCCATGGAGGGCAGTTTTTCAGCAAGCAGTCTCTGCATTTGCCTCGAAAACAACTCCGTCTCGTAACATTCCATAATGAACCTACTCTTAAGACTATAGGGATCATGGCAATGGACCAATTTGCCAAAATGTTAAACTATCCCTTTAACATGTACCACAGGGTTACAATACATCGTGACTGAGCATTTGCCCTTATTCTCAATGCGATAGAAAGAGCCATGATGGTCTTTCATTTTATTTCATGTAATTAACAGACTGGTACCAACAATCACTTAACCTTGTGCTTGTTCATAGGTGAACATTTATTTGATGCATAAATCAGCTAAGCAAATTATTTACCTTTTAATTTTAATTGGCCTGTTAGACGTGAAACTAAACCAGCTTAAAGGGGGAACGGGCTTCAGTTTACTGATCCACATCGGTCACAGGTAAAAAAAAAAAAATGCTGACTGACAAATACAAGGCAGTACCGCAGCAGATCTGAGAACAGCCACTATATGCAACACATTGTATGTGAGAGAGAGAGTCACCTCAGGAGTCAAGTTGAAGTTTATACGGTACAACTACGTCTTTGAGGAAGTCAAGCCACACAGTTTAGAGAAGAAGCAGGAGTTACGGCACAGAAGCTGAGTGATGAGCTGCAAAAACGCACCATGGATAGTGCTGTATGAATGTGTGGTGAATGGGTGAAGCGCTTTTAGTGGTCCAAGTGACTAGAAAAGTGCTATATAAGTGCAAGTCCATTTACCATTTCCCATTTACCTTCAGGAACATAGTTCAACAGTGCATCAATGGAGGTTAATTTTAAAATCTGAAATTTAACAGAGGATCAGTTTAATAACCTCAAATTGAAGGATTTTTGAATCATGTAATTTAAATATTTTAATAGCAGAGGCCTCTGGACAAATTTTCTCCATATCAAGGTATTAAAACTTTCATTATAGGGTTACTGCCAGAAATGAATCGTGGTTAACAAATGAAAGAGCCGCTAGTGGTGGTAGTTTTAGTCTCATTTTATGGGTAGATAGATTTTTTAGTGTAGGGTAATTTTGAAGATATTAATGTTTGACGATTGAATTTGATGCTACAATATCTAAGAGTATCTTCTGGGTGTTGCATACCTATATACAGCACTTTGTTCTTAGCAAACAATTAATCAGAACCTTGGTATAATTAGGAAAATCTGTGATTAGAAATAAGATCCTCACTGCCCTGTGCACAGAATGTGCACACACTCTGACTCCCATCCCTGAAATCTCCCCCTCATTTATCTGCTTTAAAACATCACAATTTCCAACCTTTATACACAATAAATAAAAAATTATTTATGATCCAGTGTTACTCAAGCCAGTTAATGTTGAAATTAAAGTCAATCTGAGTTTTAGAATTCCTGTTAGGGATGATGGGAGTTTGTACACTGCAACTTCATGTCAACCATAAACAGTAGGAACATGTACATCACTCTCTTTCTTCATTGAAGACTTTGTTAACAGGACTTGTGTATCTCCATCTAGGAGGCCAGCAACTCCACATGTTATGATAAGGACCAAATGTAATGTTTTTTAATATATTTTTCACATCCATGAATTAATCATCATCAACACCTCACTATGAAATCTTTTAATGTTCTTTTAAGGTTTTATTCTGTATTTACCTGTGTCATTCTGTATCTATTTGCTGTTTGTTTTATGTTATGTTAAATTGTGTTTTTTTTAACTTATGTTTCTTTTATGCACACGTCTAAGAAAAATTTCCACTGCTTTTTGCAGGGGACAATAAAGGTTTTCTGATTCTGATCCCAGAGGGGCGCTGAGTATATCAACATAGATCAACAAATCAAAACCAAACTACCTGCATGGCAACAAACCACAGGAGGAAACTGAGAAACTGTGCTACTTGTTGTAATTAAAGTGAACCAGCTCTTTAATGACATCTTAATTAAACATGTGTAATCAGCTCTTATACCACTGACTTTTTATTACTAGTTGCCACAATGTTTGTGATTTGAAAAAGGAAAATTAATCTTATTATGGTCTGTACTGTACATGGCTGCTGTATGAGATTGGGTTCTCTTAGACCCCGACTACAATTAAACTAATGTCTCCATCCACCCCCACCCCCACCCCACAACCCCGCTGCAGCTTCCTCATAAACTGAGCTAGAGAGAACTCAATACTAAACCAACCGGCCCATATCATTCACACGGAACTGCTTGTGTGTGTGTGTGTGTGTGTGTGCACGTGTGCGTGTGTGTGCATGTGTGTATGTGTGTTTGTGTGTGTGTGTGTGTGTGTGTGTGTTCTGGTCTTTCTTCACTGTGGTAGGGTAGTAAAAGTAGGTGTGCACCACACAAAGCAGTAAAGAGATTGCCTGTAAAACTCTCTCACAGCCACCACACACGCACATATGCACATACAGAGGCAATGTAATAAGCACCACATGAACACACACATCCAGCAGGCATCCAACACAAACACACACACACACACACACACACACACACACACACACACACACACACACACAGAGCCAGACAGACATAGGGCACCGCCATTCTCAATACTGAGGAACTTAAAGTTACATGTATTTGAGTTTAAAATAGAGGAATTTGGACAGTGGTGGAGGTGAACAGACACAACCAGCCTGGTGGATAAAGGAATAAAGTAAACTCACTCAATAAACTCACTTTTCTTACTTGGTCATCTATACTGCCCTACACTGGCAAAGTGCAGTATCTGTAAAATTGCCAAACTGAGACAGCTTTTTGTGTTTTTCATTTAATTTCTGACCAATGTTGACCGTTTTATGGCAGATACTGCACTTTTGCCTTGGTTTTGGTGCAGATACTGCACTTTGGCTTGGTATTAGCTACAGATACGACACTTTGCCTTGGTTTTACTCCAATGGAATTAGAGTAAATTATAGAATGTAGGGAGTACAGTACTCTTTGCAGATACTGCACTTTGCCTTGGTTTCACAGTGCTTTTTTGGATGGACAGCAAAATAAAAAGCCCAATAACTCTGGAAATATTTAGCAGTACCAATATCGAATTCTACCAAATTGAAGAGAATATGCCACACTTTTGATTGGTCAAAATTTTTTTAGAAAAAATGCAGATACTGCACTTTGCCTTTGTAGGGCATAGGAGATATAAAAAGATATAGAAGAGGGTCACAACTGGGCGCTGATTCTCTGATGTCACATCACAGCTCATTTCTGATCTGAGCTGAATGCAGCATCTTTGATCCCCAGCAACATTCAAATATGTAACAAATAGGAATTGTGTAGATTGTATCAAATAAAAAGAATTAGAAATGAAAAAGGATAAGTGTTCATCCCAAAAAGTGATCTCAATAATCTAGTCCACTCACATCAGCTCAGTGAATTCCTCTGAACCTTTAAAAAGCAGCAGACACATTCATGTGCCTTTAGTTGTTCCACAGTTGTTGAAGGTGACTGATGTTGGTCATGACGGACAGGAGAGAGATTCATTTTCTCAGACATGTTTTCCCAGGAGGACACTCGTGTGCTTACTGTTTTGGAAAGTTTTTGTTTGATTTCACAGACTGTAAAGATCAAACCAACATAAGACCGTCCACTCTGTTCTATTAGCCTAGAGATTTTTTTTACCTTTTGTAAGTAGTAGCTATCACAAAACGCTATATTGTTACAATATGCAACAATAGCTTAAGGTTTTCAGGCTCATGGGTTCAACAGTTGTACTGCAAGAGCTGAACTGAGCAGAAACAGATCTTAAACCGTCTTTCTGACCGTCCCGTGCTCCATTCATAGAGACCTGCTGGCCTGAGACAACCATGGAAGTTAAAACACTTGAATTTAATCATGTGAATATTATAAATCATCAAGAAATGTAAAATAATACTTTCAAAGCACTGCAAGAATGTGACAAAGATGCCTTTGCTTATTTGTGTTATGGCTGCTCTTTCTTCAGGATGTAGGAATCAGGAAATTAATTTGAACTCACGTTTCACCTGAATTAAGATATTCAGAGTTTCTGGCTTGATATACAGATGTAACAGATGTGGTGATATTTTGTGTCGGCCTGTGCTGACAATGTGTGTGTATAAATACTGTATTTTGTAATGCCGCTCTTTTGTAAAGAGAAATATTTCTACTATATTTTACACATTATATATACTGTATATGTGTTTTTTTTTTAAGTATGTTTCATATATAGAATACATAGGGAAAATAAGTACTGAACGTGTCAACAGTCTTGCATGGTGAGTGTGCATAGAGGCCATGACTGTTGAGTGCATAACTCAACTTTTTTAAAAATAATTAAAAAAAACACTTGTATCTGCTGATTCCAGGTCTGTCTACAGCTATCTGTGAGTTCTCCTTGGCTCATAAGAGTTTTCTTTTCACACTTCAGTGCATTCAGGGTTTTAGAAACAAGTCTGTAACGAACGCTCACAGTATGTTTTTCAACATAAGGTTGTGAGGGGCTTGACAGAGCTTTTTGCTTTGACCCCTTGGTGATGACAAACCTTTTTATAGGCGTCAATTAGGACTAAAGCAGCTGATATCAATGAGCACTGACAGATTCCTGCTGCTTTCTTGTCTTTCTGTTCCTTTTTGCACCTCTTCTTTTTCTTCATGTCTTCAATACCAATTCCCTAATTCATTTCACTTTATTACACAGAACTTCATTTATGGACATAATGTTTTGATTTCTTTGTATGTGTGGATTACTTGGGTTGTTATCGCCATCTGGTAAAAGATTTCATGCCTATAGCCAAAATATTTACTGAGAAAAGTGTGTGTTGTGACATGTTCAATACTTATCCTTGCTGTATATTACATTTTGCATACGTGAGCTGGAGATTCGTGTTAAATTAAGCAGGAGAGGATGTTTAGAAAATTGTTGGATGGACCTCAGGGAGGGAGGAGGGAATTTGTTTCATCGTGCTATATCAGCTATAACAGATCTAGAAATTATGGCTGGACCATAGCAATGTGTGTGTGTGTGTGTGCACGTGTGTGTCTGCGCTTGAATGTATGTGTTAACCAGGCTCATCTGTCTCCAGTCTATTGATCCCGCTGAGGTAGGTCAACATTACTAGGCTACTGTGAAGTGGAATGCTGAGGGTGTGTGTGTGTGTGTGGGTGGGTGTGTCCGTATATCCGTGTATGTGCGTGTGTGTGTGTGTAGTCGTGTGTGTATGCATGTCTGCTTCACCTCTGCTGGCCAATAAATCCAGAGGCCACATCAGCACTCAGCACTAATGAAGATGGCAGTCTCTCTCAATGTGTGTGTGTGTGTGTGTGTGTGTGTGTGTGTGTGTGTGTGTGTGTGTGTGTGTGTGTGTGTGTGTGTGTGTGTGTGTGTGTGTGTGTGTGTGTGTGTGTGTGTGTGTGTGTGTGTGTGTGTGTGTGTGTGTAGCCTGGGTATGTCTGGATAGTAAAGAGAAGGCGGATTCAATCTGTCTGCCTCAGATTTTTCCTGCTGGCTGGCTAACATTAAAAGTTGATTTATTTTTCTGCACTGACTGTACCAGCTCCAAATGAAACTGACGTCACTCTAAGTTTGGCTGCTGCAATATCTGTGTTGTTGTAATATTAATTTAATCCTAGAGGCCACAGTGGCAGGTAATCAGCTGGGTTTGAGCAGAACAGAACAGCAACAAAAAGTCTATTTGACTCAAAAAGCATTTTTTAAAGGGACATTGTGTAACTTCTCCTGTTATCTATTCACGAAAATCGATTATTTTGTTCAAAAGTCTGTTTTTCATTAATCAGTAATCCCCCCCATCAACAAAGTGAAGTGTTCCTTTCAGCTCTGAATGAGCCGTTCATATCATTCATATCTACATGGAGCGGGTAAGCTCGGTGCTGGCTGCCATGTGGTGTCTCCATGTTTTTACATTCATTGGCAGCGTGACGGTAGGAAACCACGGAAACTCAGCGGAGACACCGGAGCTGTCGGCTCAGGTGGAGGTGGCGTCTGTGAAAAGTCACCGCGGTAACGCAGTGAGGAGGAATGGAGCGTTACACTGATGCTGCATTCACCTGCAGTCGGGCAGACGGCCGTCGCTAACAAACCAGATGTCATTTTAGTCACAGAAGTCCAGAGAAAGCCGGTAAAACGTGGGTCAGGTAAACAATACGACATCGCCATGGCAACATATTGTCACGTGTATTGTTTTGCCTCGTGCTGACGGACCACTTGTTTACATAGAGGCTTGTTTATGCCGTTACGTGCAGCAGCTGCCGTCCGTCTGCTGTCTGCCCAATTTCACGTGAATGCAGTATGAAAAATAGTTGCTTGCGATATACAACCGCAACACTATGGGAGTATTTCCTACACAATGTACCTTTAAAAAAGTAAATAACAATTACAACCTATAAAATTACTGACACGTCAATTGTCACGGTTTGTTTGCATTAGGATTTTCATCATGATGAGCATTTTATGTTTGTGAAACTTTTCCAGAGTCCAGAAAATTACTTTGGCAGAGTGGAAACACTCTGGAGCTTAAGCAGTGAGCTGCAAGACTGAGAAAGCAAGGACGCATCTCCATGTCAACACCTATGTGACTCCATGACTATCCAAAGTAAAACACCGCACAACATACAGAGTGCTGAGGTTACCCAACTGCCTTCTGATGGGACTTCTGACAGTTTGATAAATTGTTTCTGTTGGTTAAAATACAATAATACTACCCAAAGATAAGAACATCAGGACGTGTGCAATCAGAGATAGATCAATACAATCATTATCAGTCAAAAAGAAATCCATAACTTTATTATACAGTAAACTAAAGTAGAGGGGCCTCGTTGTCTGCTTTCAGATTTAATTTTTCAGGTTTTGCTGAACAGCCTCTACTTTTTGTATTTGAACATACAAGGATCATGTCCCAGTGATTTGCTCTTAGAGGTGTTTGTTTTCGCATAAAAATAAAATATATATATATTCAATAAATATTGTTTATCAAAAATGTTTATAGAATTAACTGTAATTTAATTTAATTTAAAACAACATTCAATCATCAAAACCAAAGTAAACTTTTTTACATGTTATGTTCTGGCGCCCCCTGCTGTTCTGAAGAGTACATAAATTAGTTCTGTCCATCCCTCTCTGCATCTCCATAGAGGAATCTATAATTTTTTTTGCAGGTTATAATGAATATTTATGAGAGGGTCCCTGCTCTGATCTCAGCCAATCAGCCGACAGCATGGTCAGCATAAATCCTGTGACAGCTTGCTTCCTCTCTTCAGGGCTGCCAGTAAATGACATTGAGTTATTTACATTTACATGTTTAACATTTAGCTTTTCATGTGGGGGAAGCTGAAATGGGCGCACTGGTGGAATAAGCTGCAGTTACTATAGTTGGGCAGCAATATAGCTCAGGGGAGGATTCAGGTGTCAGAGGTCACAGTGTTTAATAATGGGTTGAATGAAGGGATGAGGGATGGGTAAAAGAGTATCGATGATTAACACACAAGTAATTTGTGTAGTGAAATGCACTATGTATTTAAAGTTGTGCTGTGCAGTGGTAACAAAAAAAGGAATTATGCAACACCTTTTATCATTATTGCACCTCTTCATTATTGTGCTGAGCTAGGGTTAACAACTGTGTACCAGTCATTCCATTCATTTGAAAAGTGACCTTCTTCTATTACTATTACATCCTATTGTGTGGTCTTTAATTGTGAGATCATTATTTCTTAATTTCACCTTCAGATTGTTTTCCCCTGACACCCTGTCCTCCTATACTCAAGCAGTACCTGCAATGCAAATCTGCACTCAGATTGTCAATGTGCTGCACTGCACTTTGCACTGTTCTTTGTGCTCTCAGACTCAGCGTTCAAAACTCCTGTTGTCAGATGTCCTACAGTCCCATGCAGCAGCACATGCAAGCAGCAGGGGCTGGCTCAATTTGCGGCATCGGCACCTGGCTGCGGCATCTCTGGTGGCAACCACAGATGCCGCAGCCAGGTGCCGCGACGAGTCGCTACATGCCGGGAGGTGCCAGTGAATGTGCCGCTACATGCCGAGAGATGCCGGGGCTTGCCGGTGCATGCCGAGAGGTGCCAGTGCTTGTGCCGTTACATGCCGAGAGATGCCGGTACATGCCGGGAGGTGCCAGTGCTTGTGCCGCTACATGCCGAGAGATGCCGGTGCTTGCCGGTACATGCCGGGAGGTGCCAGTGCTTGTGCCGCTACATGCCGAGAGATGCCGGTGCTTGCCGGTACATGCCGAGAGGTGCCAGTGCTTGCGCCGCTGTTGGGAGAGATACCGCGACAGTTGCCGGCAACTTGCCGCGGCAATTGCCGGCAACTGTCGGCAACTGTCGTGGCAACTTGCCAGGCAACTGCCGGCAACTGTCGGCAACTGTCGTGGCAACTTGCCGGGCAACTGCCGGTATGGATGTCAGACTACAATCAGAGCTACAATCCATAGCAATACATCCGGTATCTCACTCAAACAGCGACAGACCTACCGTGTTGGCAGATGCCGGGCACTGAAAGTAAAGTAGGCTAATACAAATCTCTTCTCTGACGGCATGTGCAATAGGCCTCCGTGGATTAGTGGTCAGTGTCATATGCCCCATAATTCGCTGTTACCGAGTTCGATCCCCGTCTCGGAATAGATCGACTTTTGAAATAATTATCATTTTAATCTTATAGTTATATTCCAAGTTTGTGCTGCTAGCCCTGTCATCTGCCGTGGCAGATGCCGACATCTGCCGACATCTGCCCCGCCGCCATCTCGCCCAAACACAAACAGCGACAATTGGCAGATGCACTAAAAGTAGCCTGAATTAGAACTGATACACATCTCATCCACAACCATATGGTTGATGCATGGTGTAATGGTTAGTGTCGCTGTTTGTGATGCGCTGGTTTTTGAGAGTGTTTAGGTTTTTGAAAAAAATATTTAGGCTACTATTAGCCTATTTATATTCCAAGATTGTGCCGTTAAATATAGGCCTATTTATTTATTTATTTATTTTTGAGCACATAGCCTACCCCTCCAAAGGTCTCTGTACGTGCCTGTGCCTGTGTAGCTTACTGTTGTGATTATCAGTGCCAGAGATGACAGATGACGCTGTTTGGGACAAAACAAGCCCTATTTAGCCTATCTTTACAACAGGAAATGACAATATCCTTTAAAAATTTTTTTACTTGATTATTTGTTGTTATATACTTTCCTCCTTTTCTCTCATTTTATTTTATTTTATTTATTTTTGTTATTGTTGAAGCAGATGTCAGGGGTAGCGACACAAACTTGGAATCTAAATATTATATTAATATATTTATAAAAAAAAAAAAAAAAACACTTCCACGGTGGGAACCGAACACGGGGCCTCTGAACGATAGACGGCGACACTAACCATTACGCCAAGTCTCTGGGATGTCAATTATAGTGAGATTTGTATGAGTGGAGAGCATGGATGTATTATATTGGTGGAGAGTCCTATTATCCTACTCAAGGTGCCGGAATTTGCCGTGGTAACTGTCGCTGTTTGGGTGAGATGCCCGGCAGATGGCGGCCAGGGGTAGCGCCACACCATAAATAGGCCGGTATAAGATTCAAATAATAAAACTTTCCTATATCATCTGTTGATCATGATTCATGAGGAAGGGATCTAACACGAACCTCCGCATTGCATACAACTATTAACGTTACACCACGCGTCTTTGATGAGAGTACAGGAGAGATTTGTATTAGTTTATTTTCAGTGCCGGCAGGCAGTTGCCGCGACAGTTGCCGTTAGTTTCCGGCAGATGCCGCGGCCAGTTGCCGCGACAGTTGCCGTTAGTTTCCGGCAGATGCCGCGGCCAGTTGCCGCGACAGTTGCCGGTGTTATGCCGAGAAGTGCCTGCTTGCCGAGATCTGCATGCACAACAAATGTGGACCTGGATCATTCATTCATTACGGGGACGGGGATGCAGTATTCGGCACAGCAGTTTTTGGACCTGCCGAGATTTGCATCCCCTGGCTGTTTTAGCCAAATACACTACTTGCTACATGTATGAAATGCATGTTCGTATGTATAAACACCTAAACCGTATTGTGCGTAACCCCAGCAGAGCAGGCACTTCTCGGCATGTGTTGAAAAGTGCCTGCTTGCCGAGATCTGCATGGGGGATGCAAATCTCGGCAGGTCCAATAAACAGCTGTGCCGAAAACTGCATCCCCGTCCCCGTAATGAATGATCCAGTTCCACGTTTGTTGTGCGGCATGCAGATCTCGGCAAGCAGGCATTTCTCGGCATAACACCGGCAGTTTCCGGCAGATGCCGCGGCCAGTTGCCGGCAGATGCTGGGCGCTTGTCGCGGCATTTCCCCCAGCGGCGCAAGCCCCGGCATCTCTTGGAATGTACCGGCACAAGCACTGGCACCTCTCGGCATGCACCAGCAAGCACCGGCATCTCTCGGCATGTACCGGCACAAGCACTGGCACCTCTCGGCATGTACCGGCAAGTACCGGCATCTCTCGGCATGTAACGGCACAAGCACTGGCACCTCTCGGCATGCACCGGCAAGCCCCGGCATCTCTCGGCATGTAGCGGCACATGCACTGGCACCTCCCGGCATGTAGCGACTCGTCGCGGCACCTGGCTGCGGCATCTGTGGTTGCCACCAGAGATGCCGCAGCCAGGTGCCGATGCCGCAAATTGAGCTTGCTGTCTCTCCATGCAAGGCAAGGTCAGCTAATAGGCAGGGCTGAACTCTGGTGGAGTATGGATAGCCTATAAAGACAAACAGCAGCATCTGCTGGATGACTGCAAGAAATGCTGAACTTTCCACTAAGGTATATTTGAAATAGGCTATGGGCTACAGTATGTGCAATGTATTACTATTCATATATTAGAAGATATTGTTGGTTCTGTCAAATCCATACTTTTATATTTGTACATTGTGGCATATTTAAGTAATTTATTAGGGCCGCGGGCCATCGCACCGGGCACTGGCCCCTACAGCTATGAAATAGCCAATAGCCCTGTTGTACTTAATTGACTTCTCTCTCAAAGCTCTGTGCTTATTATGGGCTGCTTTTTTCTTTAAAAAAAAACAAACTTTTATACCATTGCTTCAGGCCCCTTAGTTCAACCACACACACTAACACATACAGGTAGCTTCATGTGATTACAGTTACAGACACACATACACATCAAAACACACAGGTAACGTACATATGCGCGCGTATGCACGTACTCCTCTCCCACACACACACACACACACACAGGTAACTTCATGTGATAAAAGTTAGAGATACACGCACACGCACACGCGCACACACACACACACACACGCACGCACACACACACACACACACACACACACACACACACACACACACACACAGGTAACCTAATGTGGTTACAGCTCCTCCATATCAGTGCTTATAGAAAGATGATCATGCGTCTGTCTGATCGGCTCTGTCTTGACCTTAAGGTCGTGGGTTTGATTCCCATGTTGACAGAGATGGCAAAACTGGCCATAGCTCCCGTGGCCCTCTCAACATTTCCCAGAGGAAATTTTCTAGTTTAATATTATTAGATATGATATGTTATGTATGTATGTATTTTTCCGTCATCACCATCTTTTTGACAAAATTTTACCATTCATCGACTGTGATCCTTAAAAGAGGCAGATTCTCTCATTCCTCTATAAACACAAGTGAGACTAATATGTCACTCTGCATATTGTGTTTACCATATCCCCATCCTCCTGTTCAGAGCTGAGAAGAACCTTTTCTTCTGTGGCTGTTCTCCTTGTTCTTAAAGACACCAAAGAAGTACTGTATCATCATATCAGCTGCACATGAACAAAAGGAAGTGGTGAGAACTCAGGTTCTTATGATCACAACAAATAATTATTGAATTGGATTAGGTATCCCAACACCTACACCAGCAGTACCTGCATTGTAGGCTATTAAACCTGTTGCAAAGCAGCAGTGTGTCTGATTTTTTGTTGTATGACATCAACAAACAACAATAAATAAAGTTAAATGAAAAATAAAATAAAAATCTAAATGAATAAAGTAGAGAATTAAATTACTAATTTGGATGTCAGCTGCTTGCCTCCTTGTGACCCTGCACAGATAGGCTATTGCTGGATGGATGGATGGATGGATGGATGGATGGATGGATGGATGGATGGATGGATGGATAATATTATATTTTGTCCACAGAAAAGTTAGTGAAATGTATTTTTTAAATGATCTGGCTACATTTAATCCATCCCCCCTAGTTTCTGTACTTAGCCTATGTTATATTCTTCTGGATGGAACAGTAGCCTAATTAATTTAGAATTTCTTCATGGGAAAACAATAGGGCACGAAATTGTATCTTTATTTTACATCTTCTTATTTTAGAAGCTTTCAACCCTGAAATGCAAACTGTCTGAGAGAAAAGTAGGCCTATTAACAAGTGCCATGGTAATGTTGAATTGCTTAAACGACTGACAAATCAGGACCATTATAATCTACAATGCTTAGAGGCCTAATTGGATATTTGAATATCTGAATTTGAGAATGAGCCCCGTTTACTGTCATTGTTTCTTGGGCTTATTAATCGTATTGTCCATACAGTTTGTTTGCTTCCATGTGTGATCTTTGAATAAAAAAAAGCTATAGAAGATAGAGTGATTGAAGACGGACGGACCTTGTCGCGTGGGCGGGACTTCCCATACGCTGACCAACAGCTACAGAGGACACTGGATGTGCTTTGAAAGGTCGCTCCTGGTAAGCTCATCGTTCCCGGCAATATTGACCAATGAAATTAATGAAAGTTCATTTAGTCCCGCCTTTATATACCCTACGACCAATCAAAAACCTCGTGGTTTAGTAAAACGCTTTCCGATAGGCTAGAAGGACGAGTGTGACGTGAGGGAGGGCCAATCGTGAACGGAGGAGGGTTCTCTTTGGCCAATGGCCGCTTAGGACGTAGACGCTGATCTTATAAATGACAAGGTGAACCAGCGCTTCATCCTACATTCATTGACTGCCGCTGTGTGCAAGACCAGCTAACCCCGGACCCTCCGAAAACCGAAATAAACCGGTAATATTTACGTTTATTTCTCTTCTACGCTTTCATCCACCAGCATTGGATAGGTTTTGAAGTCATGTGTCTTTCTCTTGACGCACTGTCTGCAGACGCTCGACTGTCATTGCTAACATAGCTAGCAAGCCTAGTCGGCCATTCAATGACTTGGTTCTTGGGAATTACTTAAGAACTGACTGACGTGCGTTGCTCTCGGTGTATCTGCGCGACATTTCACGGTAGTAGCGGTTGAAAGGTGAGACTTGTCCAGCCGCTGTGGTCGTGGAGCTAACGCTAGCAACGGGTCATGCATCGGACACAGCGCGGCCAGTGCTCCGGTTGACAGGCAGCCGCTCGTAAAATGTCTGACAGTCCGCCGGGCCTACCCGTGCACTGAATGAGTCTGCTGCCGCTGCAAGGACGTCACTGACGGATACATGCGTTGCCATGTCGCACCATGTCACTATACTACAGCCCACCGACGGGTTATTTCAGTGGGGACTGCACTGTGCCTGCTTTCCAGGGCCCATGTGACCGTCTGTGGTTCATTTTTGACCTTCACAGCTGCGGGGTGGTTAGCTTAGCAACGTAGCTTAGCTCCGGCGCCCCCTCTTATATCACGACAAGGAACCAAACCCGGGTCTGAACAGGTTACACGAGCATGCTCGCTAACATTGCTTCTACGTTTTAGTGGGTTGGTGATTTTTTCCCACTAGGTACTCTTATTCACAGAGCACCGCGCCGTGGAGTAAGCGGGACTTTGAAGCAGAAGTGTCCTCCGTGTTTTAGCTAATGGCGTCTCCAAGTGGGAGTGATTATTACTGCCGTTCATTCAGCAGCTTGTGTGTGTGGACGTTCAGTGGTTTTCCCGGAGATGATCCTTCCAGCAGTCGGTGTAATTGCATTAGCCTCTTCGGGTGGACTGGCTTGGGGAAACGGATTAGAGTATGTTACTTGTTGCTAGACCTCACCGTATACTCCACAGTCCCCTACCTGACAGTTAATGAAAACGTACACATTGTGCACTTTGACCATGAACTGAACTTTAAGCAACCACTCGCTGCAGTGAGTGTACCATAGCAGCAAATCTTAATGTCAGTGGAGAGGACACTATGGCACAAGCTGCAGCCTTCACCCTTGAGTCCTCTGCTCTGTTCATACACTGACTAAACCTATGGTACATAATGGGCTGAAAAGTTGCCAGAGTTATAACCAAGAAGGCACTATGTCCTTTTTAAGTGGATGCATGTTGCACACACGAATCTTAAAGAAATCTAGATGTTCCCTAAAGTAAATGTTTGCAATAATAGCACTGAAATACATTGTGTACTCTGTTGATCCAGTGTCACAGGTTCACCTTGGCCACTAGATGTCCAACTTTCTGTTGCTCATAACCTCTTTCCACCTGTCTCTTAGATATATAAGTGTCACTGACATAAGTTCCAGGTTTGATTCCTGTGAACATGTGTTCTCTAACCAGGGCACTGAATATGCTGTTTTGATGAATTGAAGGCACTATTATGAAAACAGACTAAAGTTCCATGTTTCCCTTCTCTACAGGTTCCAGCCATGTATGCCTGCGCCAAATTCGTCACTTCTCCAGCTGTGGTACGTCAGCTTTCATCATTTGAATCGGATGATTTTTTAAGACATGTTTATAAGTGAAGTTTCTAGCACTGAAAATAGGATGTCAAGGACACTCTAGTTTCAATTGTTGCAGGTGCCAATGGACAGCAGCCACTTGGGTTTATGCTCTTTGGTGGCATTTAGCTTGCAGACCCTGCAGCATGTTGGGCATCTCAGCCATGGAGGTGTTGTGAAGGATAATGTTCCATATTTACATCTGACACACCAGTCACCAGACTCCCTGTTTTCCACAATGTAGTTCTAGTGGTTGGTGGCTACATCAGTAGGACAGATATGCAACTCAAAATTGGCCTAAATTGATATTCTCCTATGTGGCATTACGTGTATTAAATAATGGTTCAGGAATGGAATCGGTTTATCATAGGTATCTGTATGTTTATAACTAAATCATCATATTCATATAGACTACTTAACATCAGTCCAGGGACAGCAGATTGCCTGTTTACATATGTTAATGTTTTATTAATGTGCATTGTCCCTGATTATCAAACCTTTAAATAATTAAATAAGAAAAATGGCGTACACTATATTGATGACTAATTATCAGGTATGCAAACGTGCCTAGTATTTTTTTGGTGAGCATTTGCAGTTCACTAAAATTATCATGAGCACATCCAATATGTGTAGAGGGGTTATATAAAGAGACATTGTTTCCATTTGAGGAGTGAGAAGCTAAAATGGGTTAAAGGATTTAAGTTAAAGATTTAGTATTAACCAATTCATTTTATTTTTGCCAATGATGTGGCAGAAGTGCAGCAGTGAAATTGTGCTTTGCTGGAATTGTGCAATTTGCTGATCATTTTACTACTTTCTACAAATTGCTTTAAGTAGCTGCAGAGTGCAGACTGTCCTCAGGTCATAGGTAGTAGGAGTAATAGGTTTATGAGTTAGGACGACGGTGTGAACCTACAGTTTAATCCAGTTTCCCAGGGTGCATGTCTGGTTGTAATGAGTGCGCTTGTCTTGTCTGTAGCTGCGTGGGGGGTCCAGAGTCCTTGCCCGGCCAGTCTCAGTCTCCCTCTTCAACAGACCTGAAGCCACAGTGGAGCAGCAGGTGAGTGGTTTCACTTCACTTATCCTCCATTATTCTTTTTAATCTGCTTCCGTTTTCTTCTCGCACCCAGTTAATATAGAAACAGGCAACATCTATCCAGTATTGGTTTAAACACAACTGTTCAATGTCAAAAGTTTAAAGCTCCAACTCTCTGGATTTCAAGGACAGACTCATTCAGCAGCCAAACACACTTTTTGGGAAACTTGTTTTGGTAATCGAGTTGAAGTTTTTATCTCAACCGAATTGCAGAAGATTCCTCAAGAGTTGCACTTGTAGGTTCCTTTACTTTCACCCTCTGTCCAGTCGATCCCCAGCCATCGTGTACTGAGACTTGAAGCATTCGAGACCTGATGTCTCGTCTTGTAAGGTTATTCTGACACAACACATTTGAGTTATTACCTCAATAGTCAAGTTAAGCCCATGACCAATGTGTCTTCTGTGGGTTTATTTTTGAATTTTCTTGCTGTTGGATGGAAATATTTTTGCCCCATTAAAAATGTATTTAGTGATTTTCATAATTCTGTGTGCAACATCCTGCTTGAATCTTTGGTTTGATATTTATGTGGGCCACATTGATTTTGTTTCCTTTACTTCAATCAGGGTTCCTACACATTTGACATTTTTAAAAACACCATACTTCTTCCAGACCCTAATTTCCAGACTCAAATTCAAATAATTTGTGACATTTCAGTAAATAGATGTGTATCATGTAAATAAATTATGCAATTAATCATTTGTTTTCATTATTCTGAATTTGTATGCCATTATGTCACCAAATAATTTCCAGGAGATTGTAGCTAGGTACAAAATAATTAACCCAAATAACATCAGATAAGATCCAGATATAACTATTAAGATAAATACATTTCCATACTATATCCTTTTTCCATACTTTTCCAGACCTGGAAATGTATAAAATCCAATTCCATACTAGCGTACGGATGCTGTTCAATGTTCTGTAAACAGTGGAGTCATTTGATAAATGAAATTTCTGAAACTGTCAGACACTCTTTGCTGGTGTGTTGCCAAGTAAGCTTATACTCTCTCCCTCCTTTTCCAGGCCTTGTTGCCAGTCAGCCAGTCTGTACTCTCCACCCGCTCCTTCCAGACCAGCGCCGTCTCCCGAGACATCGACACTGCCGCTAAGTTCATCGGTGCTGGTGCTGCCACAGTGGGCGTGGCTGGCTCAGGAGCTGGAATCGGAACAGTGTTCGGCAGCCTCATCATCGGCTACGCCAGGTGACTTACTATTGCATTTGCTTATTTAAAACCACCTGTACCAGGCCTGTTTATCTATCATGTGTTTTTAAATCAGTCATTAAATCTTAGTATATGAAGGTATAGACCTGGATGTTACATTGACTAGAGATGTGACAAAATTATTTGAGTGGTTCTCAATATATTTAAAATACTTTAAAGGCAGTTCATAGGTTCAAGGCTACTAAATACCCTTAGGAAAAATTGGTTTGCAGTGAGTCAGCCTCCTTTAACACAAGCATTTACAAATGGCACAGGATGAGAACAGTGCTCAAGGCTAAAAGGAAAACCCCTTCAAACAAGATATGAATAATAATAAAAATAAAAAAAATCAAATGATTAGGAACAAGATAAAAGAAATGTCATAGTCAGAAAAGTGGGAAACCAAGTTGGAAGATAAGGTATGCGAGCTATTGGTAGGAAACAAGATTAGATGAAGCACCTTCTCTGTATTCTCAAACTGCTACTCGCGTTTCTCCTAATAGCAACATGTCAATAATAGAAGTGCTTTCCACTGTGGTTTAAATTATATCAATATTGCGAAAGGTGCATCTGATGTTACATGTGCACTAATGGCCTCTACCGTTAGTGTGTCGCACAAACAGGAAATTTTTCACAGATATGTGAAACGATATAAGTGTTTTACAAATGTAATGACCTGCAACAAATGGCCTGTAAAAGGCCCACTTGATTAGTTTCTCAGCTTGCTCCAGCAGGGCTTAACCATGTGAACATTTAATCAGATATGCTATCAAAACTAAATGTGCACAAACATGATCATGTTCACATGTTGCCAACACAACAATGGCAAAGGCACGATCTCTGGGCTAAAAATCCTGCTACTCCCTCGTCGGTGTTCTGCTCTGGTGTGGACCACTGAGATCCTTAAAGGTGTACAGAAATGGCCGTGTGGTGTGTCCTGTTTGTCGCGCCGAGTTGTCACGAGCTGCAACACGAGTTTACCCGAGTAAGGAAAACAAATTTGATTGGTCGTTATCGAGGGCGGGATATTCAAAGCTTGGGGCGAGCCCGAGCTCCGTGTGTGTGTGTTTCAGACGTTTGAATGACGGATGACGGATCCAATAACAGTGGCTGATGAATCGTGCGCAGGCTGACGTATAAGCCGTGCGCCTGCATTATCCAATGCGGGGGAAAAAAAATACCACACTTTCATCCCGGATTTACTCAAAAATAGAATTTTGCACAAAGTTTGGGCTCCATCGTCTGATAGATGCGTTATTACACTAATTTTATGACCCAGAGAGGGCTCAAATTCAATTTTCCTTTCTGTACACCTTTAACACTCTGAGCAGACTTCAGACCTTCAGAGCTAGAAGTTCCTTGTTTAAACTGTTCATGTAGTGAATACAATATGAAGTTGAACTTGTTTTGGCCACACACCTGTCTGAGCTGCGTAAACTGTGGTAACTGGAGACTTTTCTGTGCACTGCTGCCTAGCTACTGTCTGATAGTGACCCGAATTTGAGGCATTTGGAGAAACTGTAGCATCCATTACCGTGTCCAACCATTAAAATCAATGGTGGGATATTAAAAATGCCCTTAATGATCTTTAATGTAGCACAAATTGCTCACTCCAGACTGTTATTATAGCATCAGTGTCCCATTGACACAATATCAAGAGCAGCTGCAGCAGCATGAAAACCCTCATAAAGGGAGGATTTATTGCAGAACTGTTCTGAATTGTTGTTGCCTCTGTGTCGTCCTCCACAGGAACCCCTCCCTGAAGCAGCAGCTCTTCTCTTATGCCATCCTGGGCTTCGCTCTGTCTGAGGCTATGGGTCTCTTCTGTCTGATGGTGGCGTTCCTCATCCTGTTCGCCATGTAAACCTGGAGACGCATCACCACCTTTCCCTCGCTTTAACCCCATTTCTACCTTTCCCCCTCCTTGCTCCCTTCTCCCTCCCTTCCTTCCACCCGGAGGGGGGTTTCCAGAACGGGAACTCTGAACGAGCTGATAGGCCATTCCAATCAATCAACGGAAGAAATATTAAACATCTGGGGTTAACAATCTCCAATCCTACATTTTTATGTTCCTACACTTATTTTTGTTTTTCTGAAGTTTTATGTCAGACCTCACTTTGGTTGAAATAATCTGTCCAAAATAAATGGTTGGGATAACTAAACAGTCTGCAGTGTTTTATCCATTTTCTCTCTTAGGAGTGTTAATGACATTATACAACCCTCTGCTCAAAGACGGTGTTGGAACAGATTACTGAACCCTCTGATGCAGTAGCAGGATAAAGCCTACCTATAAATGAAAAAATTAAATATTTGTTGTAGCATTTGGTGCCAGTGGGATGGAAAGTTTCTCTTAGGAACCCTCCCTCCCCCAGCATAACCGGACTCGGTGTGGATGGCCAGACAACTGTACTGTCATATTGGTTGTTAAAATAAATAAGTATCACTTATAAAATAACTTTAATAGCGGTGTGAATAGCAGCTATAAAATCCAAGCTGTTGGACACTGATGTATGAATGGGAGATCCTAGAAACACCTCGTGGAGGTACTGGCTGTCTGATGCAGCAGGCACACACAAGATGCAGACAGACTTCATGCCTGCAGCATCACTACACTGTTGGTATGCTCAGACGGAGCTGAAGGTAGAAATAAAGTAGGTTAGACTAGATAGGTTAGAATTCAGTTAAAACAAACTGTGGCAGCTGTTTTTTTGTTTGGGGCTTTTTGCATTCGTTGTGTCCGGGGAAAAAAGGATGAGATGCAGCAAAGGACCTCAGGTCAAAAGAGTCAAACCCAGGCCACTGTATGCACTCTACCAGGTGTGCCATGGAGCTGGATTGTTGTCATGATCATGGCTCCTGGGTGAGACTGAAGGGGTTTGGGACTCTGGATGCTGGAATGCAAAGAAAACCACCAGAAAACTGATCTACTGCAAGTGCACAACTGTCTGAAATCACTCACTAGT
The DNA here is from genome assembly GCF_905171665.1 of Trachurus trachurus. Lineage (NCBI taxonomy): Eukaryota > Metazoa > Chordata > Actinopteri > Carangiformes > Carangidae > Trachurus > Trachurus trachurus. Next base: position 30,508,757 of record NC_139905.1, on the reverse strand, counting down.
CCCCCTTAGAGTAGTGCTGTCCAATGGCATAGTGAGATTTTTATACCTTATATAGTGGACTGTATACCATCATGCATCATGAAAATTAGTAAAGCAATATAATGTACGTATACCGTCATCATGCACTGCACTCTAACAGATAAAACAGTAAAGAAGCAATGACTCACATAGTGTCCAAAAGTGTTATTTTCATCACATCGACCTCCTTGGATGGTGAGTAGGGAGAAATACATGAGTGTCTGTTTTATAACACAACCACAGCAATAGCTTTTTCCCATTACACAATCACTTGCACCCTGATGACCAGCTAGTACTGTATGTACAATTACGTTTTAAAAGAAAATGTGCACCTTTTTTTTCCCAAATATTGATATAAATATTTACCGGACTGAAGCATTTTTCCAACATTTTGCAGCTAATGGGCAAATATAGACAAATTGCAGCCGAGGACCTCTCTCTAACTTTCTTGCACAGGCAGCAGAGCTGAAAGCGCTCACAGAGGCAGAAAACAGACAGTAATGGTAATGATTCTAGCACAAAGACAGCTTGTAACATCAACATGGAGCTGTACTGTGACCAAAACAAATCGCGACATGCAAGTAAGATGCACACACCAATTAGTTTGACCCAGTTTTAACAGGGTAACTCTAGAGCGACTGCAGCTACCAAGACAATAGACAAACAACCTTTAATCACCTCACAGCTCGTCCAGGCCTCTCTAAGAGACACACAGTCACAGTGGATTTACAGAAACTACAGAGCAGAGCTGCACCAGTACCGGGTAGTGGTTCACAAATTTTGCTTAATGGTTTTGCGAGAAAAATGTGTATGTATGGCGGGCATGTACATAAGTCTACATATACATATACTATACTCCACTGATATCAGTGGATATGTATTGCTGCCCCTTTTATTTATTCATTTTGCGTTTTCTCCCGATGTGTTTGCATGGTTTTGTATTCCGTAAAAGTCCAACTGTCACTGATATTGTATCAGGATAGATGTTCTTTTGTCGTCTGTTTTGCTGAATCATTGCGAAATAAAAAGACATTTAAAAAAAATAAAAATAACCTACAATATATATATATATTTTTTTTTCTTTTCAAGAAAGAAAAAAAAACAGCACTGGTAGTGGCCATTAGTTTACACCCACCATCAGATGCATCTTTTGCAAATTTGGATTTCAGTGGGCAAATAATGAGCTCATCATCTCATCAGCTAGTGGAGATGACATGTAAAAAGAAAATGGCACATCTCTTCAACTCACCCATTAATCTTAATGTACCTGAAGGTGAGGGGGTAAGCCAAAAGGATTGTCCCCCGAGATAATGTTTGAAAGGCCGCTGAAGATTGGGATACGGCCCAAAGAGAAGACATGCAGCTGTCCGGTACAGAACAGTGTGAGGACAAACTGTTACATTACTGTAATATTCACAGACAATTGCTGCAGGGGGCAAAAGGACAGAAGGAGGAGGACATCCTCAAAAGCTCCCAAGGGGCAAAGGCTATCCTAGCTGCTTCTAACCACAGCTTCAGCAGAGAAGGTGGTGGAAGAAGCCTGGTGAATCCACAACAGCTACTGTAAGAAGATCCCAAAGCTATTTGAGGAGTTTCCACACCAGCACACCAAATAAAAAGAGGAGGGGAGTAGTCCTGTCTTCAATGGCACATGCCTTATCTCTTGTGAAGTAACAAACAGAATCCTTATTTTAGGAGGCTGATGTTGCTGCGGACCCCACCACAGGTGGCACAACCTTTGCACCCCTTCAGCTGGGGTTTGGCTCCTGCATGACAGTCACTGTAGTGTATGTGCACTGCCCATCATCATTTTATTGTGTATCAATGCAAATGGAACCAGCCATGAAGTCATCTGATCAAAAAAACAACAGTTATCCCACAATGACCAGCACCATAAGGACTGTTGCAGGCTACATACTTGTGTGTAGCTGATATGTGTGTTTTATGTAATACATTCAAAGCAATTTGTTTAAATTGTTGTGTAAATACAGAAATAAGTATTAAGACAAAGGAGGGGTTGAGTTCTCTCCTCTATTGACTTGTGTGAATAGGGACTTTAATCTGCTACTGTACATGATTTTATACTAGTCCCAGTTCTTTTCAGATTGTGTCTTTTATGATTAGTCTATGTAAACCTATAATTATCAGATGGGAATTGTATGGGAAAATAAATCAGAAAAGGATATGATGATGTATGGTCTCTGTGAGAAAAATGATGGCTCTTGCTATCTGATTCTGTCAAATTGCAAGAGAACTGCAACTAAACATGATAAGTCCTGTAGCTACCAATGATGCAATGTAGGAGTTATGAAGTTAAGCTGCTGAATAGCTCTAGCCTCTAACACTTGCACAATATCATCCACATACTCCTGCACTGTGGTAGCTTCGTCTGGATTAGAGGTTAGAGAAACATCATTATGCCTATTTTTCTTCCTTTAAAGTATTTAACTTCTTTCTTTTTTTTCTTTTTTTTACCTTTGTCCTGGTTTATTTTTTTACTACTATGTGACAGTTTGAGGGGTCAATAATAGGCTCCTGTAGATTCATATGTGTCTGTAGAATTGGGTGTGGCTGAGACTGGATATGAACATGATTTAAAATGACCTTTACTGATCACAATTTTCCCATATTTGGTTTAATTTTCACTCTAGTGCATTCGATGACATTCAAACACCCAGTCAAAGAAGACTTTTACTTTGAAAGTCCACGCCGGAAGTCACCGTGTGTTATCGTTTCAACGCAGCTTGATTGGTGGGAAATCAGATCCTGAAGTTGGCGTTACATTAATGTAGTGGTGGGGATGTGGTGGTCGGTATTAAACATAATACTCTGACACTATTTTCCGTGAAACCGGTAACAACCGGCCGATGAACCGACTCCTAAGCCGATGGTAGGTTGAGCAGGTAATTTAGCCAACGACTTCATACTTTTTAGGGCCTGAGGAAAACACAGTTAAGCCAGCGATAAATAGCCATGTCGTGGGAAGAAATGCCTTGTTTTGTGGCCTCGCCTCGGCACTGTGTGACTGCTCTCTGATCCCGCAGGACAACAAAACAAGCAGAGGTAACTTCGCAGCTAACTGTCAGCACGGCTAACGCTAGTCTAGAGTTAGCATTATAAATTAGTCAACACAACCGCTTGTGCTCTAGCTCGTTAGCTTCCGAGCCATGGCGGACAGCCTCGGAAAGGAGTCCAGCGCTGGTGCCCTTGGCTTAGGCGTTACCGGACAGGGCAGCGGAGCCTCGCTGCTGCCGACTTTGGCTAACTCTCTTCCGGGGGGGAACTCGACAGTCGCCGGTGTGCTCTCCGGCTCTAACCTGGCCTCCGCTCCTCCTCCCGCCGCGGCCGCGCCGAGTGGCCTAACCGCTGTGGTGGCCCCCGTGTCCGCTGTCAGCGCTACCCCCGCCGGGTTTGGGAACACATTCACCCCCGGCACGTCGCCACCGGTCGTGGCCGTGGCTCCGACCGTACACGCCTCCTCGCCTCTCCCGGGAATTGGTCTCGGGGTCGGCGGGGTGGCCGGTGTGGCAGGAGCGGGCCTCCTGTCCCAGATCCACGCCACCTCCTGGGACCCGACCCTCAGCACGGACTGGGACAACGAGAAAGCCTCCCAGCAGTGCATCCTGAGGATAAAGAGGTATTAAACACAACATACAGCGGCAAAAACCCGCATTGAAGTAATGATTTAGCCTTTTCAGGTGATCAGACCGCTAAAACCTCCGTGGAGTGTGTAAAAACGAAAGTGAAAGTTTTTTTTATAATCATCACCAGAAAGATGTGGGGACTTTAAATGATACAAACCTCATGACACTTTAGTATTTAATTACATTTAGACAAATACACATTTTAGTTTGTTAAAGTATGGGTAATTGAAATGACAAAAAGACATGATTCACTTGATTCATGATTCACTTGATTCAAGACATGATTCATGTCTACTCAGGTATTCACAAGCAGTGTCACAGTTACCTAGAGTCATACTCCTACCTCCTACCCAAGTCAAGAATGAGCTAGTCCTTAATAAAATATTTAACAGTAAAGTTGTCTTTTTAAAGGTATTGGGAATGTAGCAGCAGAGGTTTCATGGACAGATATCTGTGTGCCCTACGAGGAACCTCATCTGTCTCTCTCCTGCTCCGTCTGTCTTTGCAGGGACATCATGTCGATCTACAAGGAACCTCCACCGGGGATGTTTGTCGTCCCTGATCCTCAAGACATGACCAAGGTAAAAATGTTAGGTTCTGACCGAAGCAGCGTTTCACACCACGACCCCATTTACATTTGTCTTTGTCAAGTGTTCTGAACATTCAAATCCAATTCAAATCCAAAATAAACTGTTAGGGAATCAGATGAATGTTACAGCAGCTCGGTGCAACTTCTAACTTACGGTAAGTGTAAGATCAGCACTTGAACTATATGCAGCATTAATGTTATGCACATCTTGGAGATGGATCACTACCTGCTTAGAGTGACAAGCAAACCACCTGCAACAGTGGTTTGAACAGCCGGACTATATTCTGACTTGGATGTTTTCTGGATGCCATTACATGTACACACAAGGTTTTAAATGATATCCAATTGTCAGTAATACACATGCAGTAAGAATAATCCTTTCTATTCAAAAAACACAAAATAGAATACAAAGATGAAATTGATACGATTACTTGAGCTCAAGCTCCACACTGTTACTTTCAACCGCGTATCACTGTCTTTGGAGTTTGCCCGGTTGTCATGGAGATAGGTCAGTTGTCATACTCGTGTCGCATAACCTAGACATCTCCACGACAACAGAGCACACCCAATACGCATGTAAAACTTCCTGGAAAAAGCTTGTAAGTGACCCTTAAGTAAAGTCCTCGTTATCACGTTTTTCCAAGGTTCAGATTGAACTTTGATGCTGAAAAGAGAAATTGAGCGTCGAGTGTTACTGTTACCATAGATGCAGCTATGAAACCTGCAGTCAATTTTCATGGTTAAGTTATTTATAGATTTGTTTTAACAGCATGTAAGTATGACGAGTATTATTTAGTTTGGCCGGTAGTATCAGGGTGTGTTTTCCAGGATGTGCCACTTTTACTGCCGAAGTGGGCTTTTCCAGTTTATCTAGTATTCAACACAGACCAGTGAGAGTGATGTTTTCAGGTCATGCATGGACTCACTGATGCTTCACGTTCCTGTAATTTTCTACATTGGTTTCTGGCAGAGGGAGCTGGATGTTATCAGTTGTTTACTAGGTCAGATTTTCTGCTCCACGTCCTCCTCATCACTGGTTTTCCTTTCTCCCAATGTCTTACTGATCCCCCTCTCGTCTCCTGACACCCTTCCTGTCTGTCGTTCGTTATTCTCACCACCCTGTGACATAACTTTTTGTCTTTCTTTCCTTTCCCTGCAGATCCATGCCCTGATCACAGGGCCGTTTGACACACCGTACGAGGGTGGTTTCTTTCTCTTCTTGTTCCGCTGCCCCCCCGACTACCCCATCCACCCACCACGGGTCAAACTCATCACCACGGGACACAATACTGTCCGCTTCAACCCCAACTTCTACCGCAACGGCAAGGTGTGCCTCAGCATCCTGGGGTGAGTCAGGGTTCACTCCGTTTTAGGGATGCACACGATTAACCGTTTAACCCATAATATTCTAACTTCCATCTGAGACAGAGCACAGTGGATCTGGTGCTGATCAGCTGTTGCAGTGCATGTATTTTATAATGGCAAAAAAAAAAGGAATCTTATCCGTTAACGGTTAATTATCTATCTATATAGATCTATTATCTATCTATATTTGCCCGTTTGGAGACACGATCTCAAAAAAGTGTAGCAATCAATTAAGGGAGTGAACAGACTTTTTTCACCTCCAGGCGTCATAGAAGGCCACGGGAACACATAGGACTACTGCAAAACCCGTAGAAAGTGGATTTTGCATAATATGGGCCCTTTAATTAAGTTTTTACGTCGCATAACTAAAACCTAGATCAATGCCGACCGTTATCATAACCGCGATATATTATTATGGTATAATATCACTTGCTTAATGACCATTGGTTGTACACTACTTTTCACGTCTTACTTTGACCGAGTTACATTCAAGAACCTGTTTTCAATGACGGAAAGTAAATTCACTCGAGCGGTGATTTCTTTCGATCAATCATCTGTGTTTACAGTTTCAGGTGTCATAGTTATGATGGTTAGACAGATGAACTAGTCCTCTAACACATCCTGAAGTTTGACATGTCAGAATTTTTCAGTATAGAAGAAATTCAGGTTTAAGTGTCGGGAGTCACTGTCCAGGCGAAAGTAACAGCTGTAATTTTGTCCCTCTGCACATTAACAGTGAGCCTTTCTGTCACTCTGCCGGTACCACGGTCACACTGTGTGTGTGTTACAGGATTGATTAAAATTCACAACATAAAAAATGTGACTACATGGATACTACAAGAGGAGGGCAGAAACAGTGGTTAGCTTTAGTTTCTGTTCAAATCTAATGGCTAATTGAATATATTAATTTTGAAATGATTCAGTGCTTTCTGGCAACATGTCAGTGTCCGTGGACCAGATGGTTTTGGGGAGCTGGTACGGATCATTGTCTTCTGGCCTCAATTAGTTTTGATACTACATGTTTTACCTGATTTCGCTGTGTCCACCGTAGGGATGCACATTTAGATTTTTTTTCTGACCATAACCGACGCTCGTTAACCGATTATTAACTGTTAACCGATACGATTACAATGCTGGCGGCGCACGTCTGTATTAAACGGCAAAAAAAAAATGACGCATACCCTCTATATAGTGAGTAGTGAGTGATTTCGGACACAATAATCAAAAACAGAAAAGGACTCGCAACACTGTATAAGCTCCCCAAAGTACAAAAATTTATTAGAGGACTAAAAATGACAACGTTTCGAGCAGTGCGCTCTTCGTCAGGTCAATCAAGACAAATGCGAACACCTGTAAGCATTTGTCTTGATTGACCTGACGAAGAGCGCACTGCTCGAAACGTTGTCATTTTTAGTCCTCTAATAAATTTTTGTACTTTGGGGAGCTTATACAGTGTTGCGAGTCCTTTTCTGTTTTTGATTATCGTTTCCTTGGACTCAGCACCTGGCTGCATTTCTGGATGTGCGCGAGCCTTTTTTTGTTCATCTGATTTCGGACACAGCCATAGTTTTTATTTGTCTCACTAGGAATCTATTGAGGCTTGTTGTCATGGTGACAAATTTCATGTGATCCTTTCTTTGAACTTGGAGTTGGTGTACTGTAAACTAATGTATTATGTGTGTGTGTGTGATTGCAGGACATGGACAGGCCCAGCATGGAGTCCAGCACAGAGCATCTCATCTGTCCTCATCTCCATCCAGTCTCTGATGACTGAGAACCCCTATCACAATGAACCTGGCTTTGAACAGGTACTCTGTGTGTTGCAGCTCACTGCGTCTGTATCCCAATGTGCCTGGTTTGGATGTTTAGTCTTGCTCTGTTAAAGAAGTCATTTGCCGCCTTTTTTTTTTTTTTGTAGGTTCACCTGCATTTTAAAAACTTGCATATACCCGCTAGTAGGGGTGTCCCTGACTAAGAATTTTTATAGTCAAATCTGATTTGTGAGATTTCTTTCTTTAGTCAAATAATCGTCACATCATCTTGTTTTTTTTTCCCTCACTCAGGGTTTCCCCCAGTGTATTATAAGCCTGGCGGCCCGCCAGGCCTTACTTGACCCTCCGCCAGGCTAAACATTGTTTATTCATTTTTTTAATCAGTTTTTATACTCAATAAACACGTGATCAGGTGTCTTTTTCATCACCTGACAACGTTACAACTTCGTCGCACATAACGGGACACGTCACAGACATCATGCTCATCAGACAATAGACAGCATCAGACCGCTGCTTCACCAGCTGACCGAGAGGAACGCACCGAGTCCACGTTAACGTGAGCCGAGCCGCAGCTCTAGAGGCTCAGTCAGCTGCTGTAGCAGCTGTTAGCTGGTAGCTGGTAGCTGGTAGCCGTTAGCACGTCGTCCCCTGCAGCGTCAGAGCTCCGGACTCCTGTGAGCCGCGGGGCTTTCACCTGATGTGAAAATGATCCATTGTTTCATTTTTCAGCTCGTAAAGTTCGCGATCACACGCGTTTGTTCTAGTAGATCCGTGAGTGTCACGTTTCCATGACAACTGACCGGAAAAAGAGCGTGGTACGTCATGTGCACGTGATTCCAGATGTAAAAAATATCAAAATAAGCAAAGCAAAATAAATAAAATAAAAAAAACATGGTTAATGGATCTATAATACATCCATGGAAATAAGGCTAGACTTTAACAGTGGAGACACCAGGCAGTTGTTTTTTAGTTTTTAATGCAAACAGTTGATGTTATTTATTTAAATATTTTTTTATAATTATAATTATTAGGCCTACTTTTTTTTGTGGTTGATTGAACAGCATTTCAAGAGTGCCTTTCTGTAAGACTCTGCTATAGCTGGTGTTTAAATATGTTACATAAAGTCTTATAATAACAGATGTTTATGATAATATTTTCAAATTTCCAGTCAACTTTTAACATTGATCTTAAGGCCTTATGGAATCACACCTGCTAAATGCTACTGCTCCATTAATGAATCTGTTCCCTACAGGGCCCTGCCATCGGTCAGGGTCAGGCCCCTGTCACAAAAAAACACGCTTGGGCACCGGTGGCCCGCCGATGGGCCGTTTTCTGGGGGAAACCCTGCTCACTGGTTCATGACCTCATTTGCATCTTTTTCTGCTCTGGAGAAAATAACTAAAACACCCAAATAAACAAATTAATTCTTCAGCTGGCGTAAGATAACAACAGGACTTTCTCCATCCAACATTTTCCTGATCACATCACTGTCATGCTGACTGACATGCATCACTGTTGGACCCCCAGCCCGTCATGGGAATTTGGGCCAGGCTTGGACTCACTGAACCCAAGTTACATTAATAACTCCCGTACTGCACAGTGATTCTCACAGGCACGTCCCAGCATATATGCTTAATAGGAATAGGAATTTATTTATTTAAAACAGGGACAATGCACAATGCACAAAACCATTAATCTTGTGAGACAAGAGAAGATGCCTTGAGCCAGGTTGTAGCAACATTTGCTTATTTCCAGTCATAGAAGTCGAGAGAAAGCCGGTAAAACGTGGGTTCATCGCCATGACAACATATTGTCACGTGTATTGTTTTGCCTCGTGCTGACGGACCACTTGTTTACATAGAGCCTTGTTTATGCCGTTACATGCAGTGTCTGTTGTCTGTCTGACGTCTGCCCAATTTCATGTGAATGCAACATCAAGAATACATTCCGATATGCAACTGCACCGCTAGATGGGGGTAATTCCTACACATTATACCTTTAATGTCAGTTTATGTTACGTGAGAAAGCAGAGGAGATCTTCAGATGCCCAGTGACCAAAATGTCTGTCTGCCGTCTGCCCAATTTCACGTGAATGCAGCATGAAAAATACGATTGAGTTGCTTGCGATATACAACCGCAACGCTAGATGGGTGGAATTCCTACACAATGTACCTTTAAGGATTAAGTGCTGTCCATTTTTGTTGTTTGAATCCACTCTGTTTTTCTTCCTGGGACGTTTTGAATGCAGCAGTGAAGAAAGACAGAGACACAAATTGACACCGTCATGGCTGATTGATTGACAAGTGCACTTATAAAGCAGACAACAGTAGAATAGAATAAATGGAACAATACTTTATTCATCCTCATGGGGGGAAATCACACACATAAGACTCATGATACACACACAGACACATATAGAGCAATAAATAACCTACGCAATAAAAGTACATGGCCTAACAACAATTGTAGTGCCACTAGTGTAAATGTATTTTGTAGGAACACATACAGTTACTGCATCATTACTTCAGTATTATTCAGATAAATGAGACATATGTGCAGGATGTGATGTGCAGCTGTGTTTTGGCTCTTGGTATTGGTTGGGTTCAGCTGCAGCAGAGCAGCGACACTCTCGCTCTCTCTCTGATGCTGAGTTTCAAAAAAAAAAGAAGTCACTGCAGGAGACATTACGTCATTCTCAAAATATCCACGCTAGACAAACTCTAAACACTGTGCACACACCAACCTACATTTTCCAAACATACAAAGGGCAGTAAAACAAACACACTGGAAAAAGAAGATACTTATTTGGAGGTAAATTGTTACAAATTAGCCCAATCATGGCATCAGGCAGCTGTGGCTCAAGAGGTAAAGCAGGTTGATCAGTGATTCGGCAGGCCAGGACTACTGCTGGTGGCTATTCCATCAGTGCTTGTGTGTGTCGTAAAAACACTGTAATGAGTAAGTCAAAGTCAATCAGACATCCCAAAACTAGGTAGCGTCTATGACGACTTTCACAGATGGGAAGAGATTAATTCCCTGGAAATCTTTGAGCTGAGAATTATCTATGAGACATAATTAGCTCAAGTTCAAGTTTAACTTTATTATACTCAAAGAGGAAATGCATGTGGTCATTGCACAGCCCATGTCGGATAGATAAAAAAGAAACCACTCCTTCGGAACCTTAGATGGAGAGGGTGTGTGTGATCATTCAGGATCTGTTCAGCCTTTTTTAAGATCAGATCCCTGTACAGTTGGGTTGCCGATGCCTGATCGATCCCAATGATCCTACTCGCTGTCTTGATCATACGCTGCAATTTAGCTTGATCCTGAACACGCATATTACCAAAAGTACAGAGGAGGCCAAAGGTAAGAACGCTCTGCAGGACAGTTTTATAGAACATTTGGAGGATACGTCGGTCTATCCTGAAATAGTTCAACCAGGACAAAGGTCTGCATACGACCGTGTCGCCGCTCGCGCACCGCTCCATGACTTAAAGGGGAATTGCCATCCGTTTTTTACAATCTGGACCTTATTGTTAGGATAAAATACAATCATTTACTCACCCAGATAACGAAATTAGATCAATCCGAGAGCCGCGTATATCCATATAATGCGAGTACAAGGGGCAGCGCAATGCAGCCTCTAAATAACACATTATCTGCTGCGAAACTTGTTCATTTCACCAATATTTTGTTATGATACGCTAGTACTACGCATCACTAAGCGCCGATTTCATCCAGGTCAGAGGGTAGTAGGTCAACCTACAGACCCTGGATGTTGATAACAGCTAACCCCGGACTGGAGAGGGGAATAGCACTAGCCTATCATAACAACATATTGGTGAAATGAACCAGTTTCGCATTATATGGATATATGCGGCTCTCGGCCTGAACTAATTTCGTCGGAACGACTTGTAATGACACCAAAGTTATCTGGGTGAGTAAATGATCGTATTTTATGCTAGAATGAGGTCAAGATTGTAAAAAACGGCAAATCTCCTTTAATTGAATTCAGATGGTTCAATATGAATGTCACTTCTGAATCCTGCAACTACTTTGTATGATCTGAAAGCAGCGGTGCACAGCTGTACCCGATTCATCATCGTGAGCAGCACCGACGACATTCTTTGTCTCTTTTGTCAGTGTGCTTTCATTTAATTCACCTGAGGCTCTGCTGCGTCTGTGTCTGTGTGTGTGTGTCTGTTTGTGTGTATCAGGAGCGCCACCCAGGAGACAGTAAGAACTACAACGAGTGCATTCGCCACGAAACCATGAGGGTGGCGGTGTGTGACATGCTGGAGGGCAAAGTCCCCTGTCCCGAGGCCCTGTGGTGAGACCAACATGACTCTCCCATTCATCCTCATGTTCCTTGTGTCTGTGACATTTTTAATTGCCTCTGTCCTCTTCTTTCTTCTTCACTTACTCTTCTCCATCTGCTAATTGCTGTGTGCTTGTGTGCTTTTAGGAGTGTAATGGAAAAGTCCTTCCTAGAATACTACGATTTCTACGAAGGAGTCTGCAAAGAGCGACTGCATCTACAGGGACAGAACATGCAGGTGACTACATTTGTTTCCATTCATCTCTATTTTCCTCATTTGTAGATTGAAGATTAAACCCTCAGTATGTAACTTATTTGGCTTTTTATTTGCAAAAATCAAATATATCTTTCATAAATGCGTATTTCACTGAAGTGGAATCACACCCACATACAAATGAAAGCTTTCTGGTACCTTAGAATGAGTTGTTACAAGTCGTTACAAATACATAAGTGGGCGACGCACCGAACCGAGGCGGCCATGTTGCATCGCCATTTTTTAAGTTGAGTGGGTAAGGTAGGTAACCACGGAAACTCAGCGGAGCTGTCGGCTCGGGGAGAAAGTTTTCCAGGTAGCGCCTGTTAAAACTGTTATCACTGTGTAGTGTAGGGGTGGGTATTGCTAAGGACCTCACGATACGATACGCATCACGATACTTGAGTCACAATACGATACGATATTGCGATATCCAAATTTTGCGATATATTGCGATATTCTACGATATTCTACATAGTTCACTGAAAAATGTAAAGGGCATTATGCATCTTAAAGGGCCCATATTATGCAAAATCCACTTTCTACAGGTTTTGTAGTGGTCCTATGTGTTCCCGTGGCCTTTCTATGACGCCTGGAGGTGAAAAAAGTCTGTTCACTCCCTTAACTGATTTCTACACTTTTTTGAGATCGTGTCTCCAAACGGGCGAATTGGAAGTGCTGGCAGACTTGACGTCAGGATGCGCTGAACTCAAGTGACTCCACCTCCCGGTACTTCCTTATACTCCCCCTGGGCCAGTCTGGAAAACCCTGAGCTCCGCCCGCTGACACTTTCCGGAACAGCGACCCCCCCCAATCCACACACACACACGCTCTCCCCCCCCACCCCCGTCATTTGACATGAAGCGGTAGGCCTACGGGAGGAGCGGTCGGTACCGCGGCGACCTGATGATCCTTTTGAATCATTGACTGAGAAACAGCCGCCTGTCATTAAAAATGAAATCGCGGATCAGAGAATATCGGAATGATACCGCTTCTCATCAGCGCAGCGGTCCTCATCACGGAATGAGAGACATCTGAACGAGGAAGTCTCCTCTACCGGCGCAAAACCACGTCAATATTCTCATCAGTCCATACAACAGTGCACCGTTTGTGCTGCTCCTCAGTTTCACTTGTTTTTTTTCTTTCTGATGGTAGTAGGAGTCTCTCCATGTTTCTCCTTCTGCCACAGTAAAAAAAAAAAAAAGAAGGAACATTTTCATTTTTTCAGACAAGATGCCAGTCTCAGAATTTTTTTTTTTTTTCGGAAATCAATGCCCGACCCCTGTCCCAATGTCAACACTGGCACATGTACCTGTAGTGAAAACCACACCCTCTCCCCGTGACAGGTGTGGAGTGGACGTGGTTTACACATCTTATTTGCATTTCAAGGTGCAGACACAGAAATGGCTCGTTCTCAGCAGAGCTCTGGAGAGACACTTTTAGATTACTGAGATGTAGAGCTGCAGATTGATTTGGGGACAATACACTAGGAATACTATATGGTTGGACAACTTAGAACCATGTGAAATAGTTGAAAAACAGCATAATATGGGACCTTTAAAATCCAAGTTGTATGTACATCAGATGATAGTGATCATTTATGGGACAAACTGAGTCAAAACAATGTAATTCAAATTATCCATGCCATTTTATTGTAACTATACAAGCGCAAGTTACAACAACATATTTGCATGAACAACACACTGTCTGAGGTAGCAGTACAGTGACACCTCGCGGAGCAGAGGTGCGGAAATCGTACTGGATTTACGTCTGAAACATGAATTATTATTTGAAAAAATATCGATATTGGGGGGCATCGAGTGGAGCAGGAGGTTAAGCAGGTGCCCCATGTAGAGGCTACAGTCCTCAATCCCCCCTCTCTCTGTCTCTCTCAACTATACTATCAATAAAGGCATCAAAAGCCAAAAAAAATTATATTAAAAAAAAAAATCGATATTTAAATATTGAATATGGATATTGTATCGCAATATATTGCCATATCGATATTCTTGCCCACCCCTAGTGTAGTGTGAGGAAGGACGGAGGCACTGAAATTGCATTCAGGTGCAGTCAGGCAGACGGCCGTCGGCAAACCAACCGGATGTCATTTTACTCGACGAGAGAGAGGCGGTAAAACGTGGGTCAGATAAACAATACGACATCACCATGACAACATATTGTCAAGCCTGTATTGTTTTGCCTCGTGCTGGCGGACCACTTGTTTACATAGACGCTTGTTTATCCTGTTACATGCAGCGTCTGTTGTCTGTCTGACGTCTGCCCCATTTCACCTGAATGCAACATCAAGAATACGTTCTGATATGCAACCGCACCGCTAGATGGGGGGAATTCCTACATGTTATGTCAGTTTATGTTATGTGAGAAAGCAAAGGGGATCTTCAGATGCCCAGTGACCAAAACTCTGTTAAACCTCTCTTCACAACTGGCCTGGTTGAACAAAGTATGCTTAACTCTAACTGAGAAGTTTGCATCCATATTGCACAGCTCATTAACATTTTGAATAATCAATAGTCAGTGACAATTAATTGTTTTCAATCTTTCAAGTATAACAGAACTTTGCTTGAGAGACACAATAACAGTTTGATTTGGTTTAATTTGTTCGTAACACGGTTATCTTGTCCCAACTACAGGTTGTATACACTGTTACCTGTTCATGTTTATCAAGCAATTGATTTTTTTTTTTTTTAATCACATCAGGGTTTCCGCTACATGTAATTGATTGTGGTGCACCACCATGGCAAAATCAAAGCCACCACACCTTCAGAATGATGATTTTTTTGTTAAAACAATGTAAAAGCAGGGTTTCCACTACCAGTTACCATTTACTTTGCACCCCTTTCCACTACACAGTTACAACTCAAGTCATTTCACAGCAGCCGCCTCGCTCTCTTATTTCGATCCTCTCGTCAGCTCCAAACTCACTCGTCTGCACCTAGTTAACGGGCCACAGTGTGGTTTTCCACACAGCAGTGCACTCAGGTGAAAGAACAACAACAGTCTCAGTACAGATTCTTTTTTCTTTGATTCTTCTGTTGGACGTTGCGCTCGAGTGCTAGTGGGGAAAAAAAAAAAAAATGAGTAGAGACGTGTCCAGCTGAGTCGCACTAGTGGAAAAGGGCCATAAATAATAACCCCCTGAAGTGAGGTTAAAGGGGTTGCCGCCACGACTTTAAAAAAAATCCTAAAGGAAACACTGCACATGAATCCCCATTAGTTTAGTTTAGTTTAACTTCATTGTCCACCTAAGTGGAAATTTGTCTTTGCCTTCCCCACATAAAATTACAGTACACACAGACAATCCATACAGCTGATTAGCTGATGACTAGATAACCAGCTATTTTTCAACAATAACCTTAAAGGCCCCATGGCATGAAAAATGTGATTTTGTGATTTATTTTTTCGTGCTTGGGGAGGTCTCTGGGCCACGTATATATACTGCCCCATGCATCAAACTGGTCATAAACAGAGAAACACACACCGCCCATTTGTAGGAACTGTCTCTTTAAGACGAGCGGATAGCACTTCCTCCTTTGTGTGATGTCACACACAAGGTAACTCCGCCCACCGCGATTAGTTTTTTTTTTTTTCTTCTTCAATTTTTATGAATGTGGCTTAGGTTTCAGTTACTTGCCTGTGATTGGCCCGACCACACGCCAGTCAGCCAATCAGAGGAGAGGTTCTCATTCTCTCTTCTGATTGGCCAAATGACCTGTGCCTGCTAGAGCTCCAGAAAGAGGCAGTATAAACGATATTAAGCAGATCACAGGTACATGATACATCTTGTTAGGGATATCAGCAGGTAAATAAACCCAGAGAAAAGTGCACAGCATGAGGCCTTTGTTTAGCAATACAATGAAGAATGAATAATAATACAATAGAAACTCACCTTTGTCAAGCACAAATTCCCAGAACAGGTGGCTGAAAAGAAAGACCCAGCTGAGTGTTATCTACTAACATAATATTTGGGTAGAACAAGATTGCTCTTCCTCACAGCCTAATTTCTTAGTTGCCTACAGTACTGAATGTGCTCACACTTGGTTCACTCCTCCACCCCAGGACCCATTTGGTGAGAAGCGCGGCCGGTTCGACTACCAGGGCCTGCTGGCTCGCCTCGGCGCCACCCACAGGCGGATACGGGAGAAAAGCCTGGCAGAGGAAAACCACAATGACGACGATTCAG
Organism: Trachurus trachurus; assembly: GCF_905171665.1. Classification (NCBI taxonomy): domain Eukaryota; kingdom Metazoa; phylum Chordata; class Actinopteri; order Carangiformes; family Carangidae; genus Trachurus; species Trachurus trachurus. Next base: position 30,492,597 of record NC_139905.1, on the reverse strand, counting down.
ACTCAGACACCAGCTCCTCAGGGACAGACCCCGACAGCCAGGGAAGCTCCCACCCCTGACTCTGTGGGATGGCGCTGGACTCAGACCCAGGCTAAGAACTAAAGACAAAGGGACCTATTTTGTTTTGTTTGCAGTGGAGGAACAAAATCAAAGAAGAGATCACAAGTCTTTAAGGCTGTGAGTGAGTCCAAGGTTCAGGTTTGCAATCAAGCTTCTGTTGTGTGGATGTTACAGAGAGAAGAGATCGTAGCACTCTCTTGACATTGAGAAAAATGAACATCAACTGCTGGCAAATTGGAACCAGAGTGGTGTATTTGTGCCACTTCTGTGGTTTCCTAACCAACTGTCGTGTTGATGTCCTGTTTGATTCGAAAACTTAAGACGATTGCCCAAATGCCTGATAGATTTTGAGATTAATCAGCCAATGTTGCTTGTAAAATGTTAGTTTCACATCTCAGACCTTTAAATTTACAAAAGGAATGGATAAAATAAAAGTGTATAACACCCTAAAGTAGCTGTTAAACTTTGATTCACGAGTCCAAACTGAAATTTAGTCCGTTTTCTCTTTTTAAATCCAGTGCTCCCAGAGGAACAACTGTGTGGGATCTAAGGGACATTGACTTGAGTTAAAGCAGTGAGAATATGATGGTATTTATCAGAGCTGGCCTCGTTGTCTTTGATTTCAAGCGAGGAGAAAGGTGGAAGGTAGCGGGAGAAAGTCAACATTGCCAAGGCCACACGCCTCGTCTCCTGGCCAGGGTCAAACCTGCTTCCGTCAGACAGGACCGACACAACCTGGCCTCAGAAAGCATCAGCCTCTGGTTTCTAAATACTAAATACAATTCCTGTGTAATATACAAAAACTTCTGCTTAGCCTTCAGTTCTTAATGTCCTGTCGAACTGACAGCAAATCTGTTTAGCACATAGGAAACCGTTAGAGCAATGTCAGTTTCATGGACATCCATCTTTAAAACCCTTCTCATGTTGTTTTCTCATTGTCATGCTGAAACTAATCCTAATTTACTGTGTGTAGGGTGCGTTGTTCGTTTGGAGACCCTGTTGTTCTTCAGGTCTTCTGATTAACCAGTAAAAGATACAAACCAAACCAAACCAACCTTTTGCGTAGCAACGTTTCCTGGGCTTCAGGAAAACCCAGTGAAGTCGAGATGAGGGTAGCGTCTCATTTGTTCATAATACAAGTAACTCAGTCGCTCTGCTCCGTCAGAATGAGGCTCTGAGGAATACAGCGGTACACACGGATGTTCAAAGCAAGTCTTATGTTTTTACATTATTTCTCTTAACGTTCGTCAAGTACCTTTTTTGTTGAAAGGAAATGCAGCTAATAGCAGTAGCTAGAGGAACCCCTATCCGTTAGATGTCAGAGTCAAAAAATAAGGAGTGACGAAACCTGAAAGGTGGGCTTTTGATTAGCCCGATTTGTACAGCCAACAGTTTACCCACTGACTGCTCAATAACACGGGACGTTTTTAAAGGGATAGTTCAACATTTTGGCAAATGTTGCTATAGTTATAGCAGTAGGTTTGTTAACTTTATTTGTTGGTGTAAGCTATTTTTAGAACGGTGGAGCAGAGTGGCAGGCTGCTCAGAGCTACGCTATGGAGGCTAAAGGGATTTCTTGGTTTCCCTCATCAAACTCATCAAATACAAAATCCCAAAACTCCAAAACGCTTTCGTGGACAAGTTGTGACCTGCACATTCACCACGCTATGAGATAATAATGGAACGTTACGAAACGGAGCCGTTTTCGAGGTAAATACAGGGTAAATACAGAGTCTGCTTGCTGAAAAACGGTCCCTGAACGCAACGCGCATCAGCGGTTTTGCATGAATTTACCTCTAAAACAGCTCTGGTAACGTTCTATTATTATCTCATAGCGTGGTGAATGTGCAGCTCACAACTTGTCCACGACAGCGCTTTTGAGTTGTTGGGTTGTGTATTTGATGAGTTTGATGAGGGAAACCAAGAAATTCCCTTAGCCTCCATAGCTCTGAGCAGCTCGCCGCTCCGCTCCGCCGTTCTAAAAATAGCTTGCACCGGCAATTAAAGGTAACGAACCTACTGCTATGACTATAGCGATTATGACAATGGGCCAATTTGCCAAAATGTTGAACTATCCCTTTAACATTGTTCTTGTTTGTTGGGCTTTCAATGAAAAAAACACTCGGATAGGTTCAGATCTGTCTCAATTACACACATTTTACATTCAAAGTTCTACTCTGATCATTTTGCCCGTTCAGATTGGCTGAGATTTCTTTCCTCATTTTACTCAACTCTAAAATGTGGGAGAAAATCTACAGTTTTCAATCCATTTCAGTTGAAGCTAATGAGCATGTTGCTAATGTTAAGTTTTAATGGAGGTGGCATCCTCTCATCCAACTCTAATTAATACACAGTATTTCCCTCGGTGTTTTGTCAACTGATCCTTGAAGCCCAAGCCCCCAAAATCAGCCTTTTTCAGACTCTCTTCAAGACAACCTTTCAACAAGAGACAGCTGGACAGATGAACAGCCGTCGTGCTTGTTGTAGCTTCTTTTCTGCCTTCCACTGCCCTCCAGTGTCTTGCCTTTAGAGAAGAAGAGCACTTTGGGCTCTGCTGTCAGCATTTTCGTCGGACCCCCACGCCACTGGCAGCGGTTAGCTTGCTGAAGATTCAAACCGTATTACCAATGTAGGGCATTCCTTTATCTTTTATTTTATTATGTTATAAGGATGTTTATATGAGGAGCGGCTCCTAAAAGAATATATGTGATTGCCAAAATGTTGATTGCAGCAGACTTCCTGAAGTGAGGAGATCATATCCCTGTCTGGTTGTTTTGTGTTGTGCTTATAGCAGGGTTCTCCTGTGGCTTTGTAAAAGGGTTAAGTTGCTAACAGAAGTGATCATTTCCAGCTCATGGAAATGTTGGTATTGTACAGAAGTTCTGGAAAAGTACAGAATAAAATGTTCAGTCCTAATATGTGTAATTGGTGTGTTTTTTTCTTATACATGCACAAACACTGTCAATTCAAGTACAGGCAAGTTATTTATGCACTAGCATTTGATGGGGGCTTCTTGAATAGCTGAAGCAGGATCGTGTCAGGTGTCCACAGAGACAGAGTACAATCTTGATTAAAGGGATAGTTCACGCAAAATTGAAATTTCACTCATTATCTACTCACCCTCATGTGGACTAAGGGCTGGGAGAAGTTTCAGAGTCCTCCGTGGCTTCTCTGAGTTACAGGGGGTCTCGGCGTAGCAGTGCATGTCCATATAACGGTTGCAAATGGATACCAACTGTCGTCGTAACAAAAAGACACACCAAAAAACATCCAAATACCTCCATGCTGCTTGTATGTAATGTCCGTCTTGTATTGAAGCCCCAACATGAGAAATTGTTCCGGAAAAAAATAAATAAGTCTATATTTCAAGCTTGTTTTGTAGCAGAAGTTCCTCTTCCTGGTTCGTCAAATTTGGACGAACCGGGAAGAGGAACTTCCGCTACAAACAAGCTTGAAACTACTGTTAACCATATTTTGTTTATGTGCATTATATACATTCAATTAAGTTGGTTTATTGGTTTAACATTTAAGTATTGAAATAACTCACACACAGGTTTGGTTGCATACAACATACTTTATTATTTGACAGTACATTAGTTTCTATTTAGGCGACCTTGAGTGCCATATTAAACAACTCAGGCTTCACTTGCAGGTTTAACAGCTTAGTTGAATAAAATCAATGTATGACTTGGTTAGATTTGATATGTTTTAATGCATTTGACTTGTCACACATGTAAGTAGTATTCTAGTAGTATTCTATTCTATTCTAATTAATATAAATATTTTTGTATGCGCCTTTCAAGAGACCAATCAGACGACAGTTAATTGGTGCTATCTTGAATACATCAGACCCCCAGCTCACTCTTTTCCCAATTTGTAGTTTCTGGTGGAATAAATTGGATAATAATAATGATAATTATACAATTTATTTGTAAGCGCTTTTACAGATGCTCAAAAACACATTACACTTTAAAAATCAAAAAATGGAGCAAAGTCAGAGTGGAATTCAGATTAAAAACAGCAATAAAACAGTATAAAACACACAAAAATCAGTATACAGTAAAACACACAAAAATTATGTATTAAAAGCCTAAAGAATGGTCTTTAATGTTGGGAGAGGTGTGCAGATGCGGATGGGTTTGGGGAGTGAGTTCCACAGGGAGCGGGCAGCGATGGAAAAGGCTCTGTCCCCCAGGTTCGGTGCTTGGTCCGTGCAGGCGGTGAGAGGATGTTTCCTTTGGATGAGCGGAGGTCCCGGGAGGGGATGTGGTGGTGGTGCTGGATTAAAAAACCTGTTCCTGATCCCTCCCTTTAATAAAATGACTTTACTACTTGAGTAGGCTATATCTTCTTTTTCACTTGCCCCTATAATTTCAGCACCTCAGGGACGATCGGTCTAAAACTCTTTTTGGGATATCCAGTCTAGACTGATGAGGGAAAAATAATTCTGAATGATGTTATCATATGATGTTTGTTGTGACTGCCAAAGCTTAATCATATCCACTGTGTTGCTCTATCTTCCCTGCATAAAAACATTTTTCATCATCACAGTGTAATCATCGCTGAATGCTAACATAAAAAAAAAAAAATCTCATGTCAGGTTTTACAAAAGCTGAGAAAAGACACATTTAGATTTTCATTTTATAGTAATTTCCACCTAAGAGAGCATGTTAAAACAGGCATGTGTGTATAGAGGTTCGTGAAGATGGATGTTGTCTGACTTCTCAAGCCATGACAGTGGCGTAGGGCGGGGGCTCGGCCCCTGGTTGTTGTGGGCTTTTAGGGTAATTCATCTGCACCTGCAAAACAAAATGGGTTGGAATGAACTTCTAAAGCTGCAGGTTAAAATATTTCTCTTTTCAAGTGCTTATACCTGAGCACGTTTTAAGAATTTTGAACTTTATCTATTTTCTTTTCTCTCTATACTTTTTATTCGTCTTTGTTCTTTCTTTTAACTCTATGTTAAATGTATTTTTTATGTTTCATTTTTTTAATTGTTTGTTTTTATGCTGTTTTATGCTATTCTTTTTTTTTTTTTTTTTTTTTAATTCATATCCATAGTGCAATACAGGTGATAAAACAACATGAAGCAGGAAACAATACAAGTGGAAAAGTGTGTAAGACAGGGGTGAAAAACAAACATATATAACAACACAGGACAATAGTCTACTTGCCAACAATGAGTACCCGGAAATGTTGAGTACCCCAAAGTTTTATGTTAGAAAAAGATAGTATGGGTCCCCAGTATTCAGAAACTGCCGGATGCTAACTTATATATATTGGACAATTAGCATAATTGACATAATTAGCATAAATTAACATAATTGCCTATATGGGCAATATTTCAACAAAATTGACATGGCTGATCTGGGCAATATTGGAGTGGTTTTAGGGATTATTGATGATGAAATGGCTGTCTAAACCGGAAGTGACCAGATTTTGAAATCCATCAAAATTGGCCCACTGGCGGTTAAAATCTGGTCACTTCCGGTTTAGACAGCCATTTTGAATTTTGAAAATGTCAGAAATGGATTCAGCATCATCAATAACCCCTAAAACCACTCCAATATTGCCAAGATCAGCCAAGTCAATTTTGTTGAAATATTGCCCATAGGCAATTATGCTAATTTATGCTAATTATGTCTGTGTTGCTAATTGCCCAGTAAGTTAGCATCCGGCAGTTTCTGAATACTGGGGACCCATACTATATATTTCCAACATAAAACTCTGGGGTACTCAACATTTCCGGGTTCACAATGGGGCCCTATGGGCTGGCAAGTAGACTACAAGAGGGGATGTTATGCTATTCTTTTTAAATGTTTTGTCTTTATGTGAAGCACATTGAGTCGCCTTGGTATGAAATGCGCTATACTGTATAAATAAAGATGCCTTGCCTTGCCTTGCCTAAAGACAATATCCACCGGTATTCACAACTTCAAAGATTTGACCGACCTGTGCAGGGTGCTGAGCCACCTGGACACCTGGTGCTTGGGGAGAGGGCATAATCACTGAAGCTCCTGCGTTTTCAACAACCAGTTGTTGTGCCTGCAAGTCAAACACACAGATTCATTTACAGAAAACAAGCAACAAACAAACAAACTGTTTGACAAGCATCTGGACATTCCCTGTGTAATTAGTTCTCAGTAGCCAGATATCAAACACTAATTAGGGAGATGGTCCAATGAGTGAGTTTAGATGTAAAGACATGTTTAGGCTGATTTACTGTAGTCAAATAAATAAGAAATGATAATAACAATAAGATAACTATGCTGTGTACTTGTACTACAGATCACAACACAACAATGATTATAGTGGAGAATACTGAATTTGATGTCATACTGTGGCCGACTCACCTCGCAGCAATTGCAAGTAGCTCTGCCGGCATATGCTGTAACGGTGATTGAAGTAATGAATTCCAACAAACTCAAAATAGCCAAGATCCCTGAAAATCCTTGCATCCGTACCTAGCAAAAACAAACAAGGAAGTTGTAGTGAGTGCAGACACAGGTGTTTTCTCAGCACAGACTATTTTCACACAGCAACCGGTTTTCGCTGATGACAAACAATCCACAGCAGCTGATTCTTCCTTCTGAGTCATTATCTGTCTGCATGCTGTAGCTCTGGGTAAAAATAATAAAGTGAATACCCGGTAAATTGAGCAGATCCAAGAAGGTTCATAAGGAGGATAACTATTGTAGCAGCGGTTCAATACTCCTGCAGCGTCCAATGAATAGAGGATGGTGCCAGTCAATGAAAATACAGCTGCAACGACAGAGACACTCAAAGCGCCGTTCACCTAGCAGAGAGACAGGAAACAACACATGAGGACACCTGGACACCTATGTCCATCTGCATGCAGGACATGCTGTCAACTGTCATCCACATCAATTTTATGTCTTACTGTACTAAGAATTGGATATCACAAAATCACAATGTGATCCAATTCAAAGTAATGCAGGAAAACATTCTCCCTTGTTTTTAATGAGGGGCATTTTGAGCATTACTGAATAATAGCATTTTTTTTTTTAGAACATTATGGTGTCACAGTAAAGTTGATATTTTACCATTTGGATATAAAATTTCATCACTTTGTTTTACCTGTATATTTAAATTATATTGTGTCATAAATGGTGAATTATTTTTTAAATTGCAGCCTCTGAACAATGAGACCCCTGAATTGTGACACCGCTATTTCGTCACAACACCATCATGAACCTAGTAACCAATAAGTATTCAAAGACACTAACCAGACAGCGGGTCAGATGTTTCCCAGCAGCCACTGTCAGACTTCCAGCTGCGACATACTGCAACATAGAAGGACACAATTATTATTTTGATACATATTCAACATCTGGAAGATGAAGATCACTTTCTGAAACCATGTAGGTGATATCCTGTACAACCTGCAGTGAAGCTGCAACAACCCTGTCATTCTTGTTCATTAGTGCTAGTTAAGTTGTGCTCTTGGTGATGTTTACCATGATGACGTACTGTCCTGTTCATTACTGGAAGAATCAGTACCTCTGCACTAAATTACTCTGCTCCCAGCTGTGTAACCCAGTCAGAGTGCGGCATCACTCCCTGCTGCATGATCCGAGGGTGTGTGTCAGATGAATAGACCGTTGTATGTGAACAGTAGGAAGCCAGGGGGCGCTCTGTTCTTTACTCTGCAGCTTTAAAGGTCAGAGCTCACTCATTGCCCACTTGTGTGTTAGTTACCGTTACTACTCCTCCCTCCTGCCTAAGAGCTGCCTCCCCCGTGGCTTCACTGTGAGTGATAACTCTGCTTTATCTGGAACTCTGTCAGGCAGTAGTTTCAGATAAGTAGTTTCCAGGATATTATAGCTGTTTGTGTGAATGGTTAACTGAGAATACAATAGAATACAATGAGAATACAATACAATATCCATGCAGCCATTTACATCATGGGAATTCCCCCATTTTTCTTATACTACAGTTGACTCACCGTCAAAGCTCCCCAGACGAAAATGCCACTGTATACCCCGAATGAATCTGCATCAATCGCCATCACAATCCCAAGCAACAGAAACAGCAGGCCAGCTATGATCTGGATTGTCTGAAGGGACAAACACAGTCAGAGGTACAGTAACACAGTGTTGATGGTTAAACAAACAGATGGATCACATGAAATATCCAGTGCATGAGGCATGTATTCTCAAATGGGTAGATTTTTTTTTTTTGCCTTTATTTGATAGTACACAGTGAGATAGACAGGAAAGGCGGAGGCAGAGAGAGGGGGAATGACATGCAGGAAAGGTCTGCCCGACGTGGGATTCGAACTGGGGCCGCCTGCGGTGAGGACTGTAGCCTCTACATGGGGCGGCCGCTTTACCCACTGCGCCACGCACCGCCCCAAATGGGTAGATTTTTCAAGAATTTTTTCAGCCCTGAAGTTCTGCTCAAGTTAAAGGTTCATGAGGCAAGAAATTCACATGCGTTTTAAGTTTTTTACTGCTAATGGGCGATGAAGCGTTCAAAACCAAAAAGAATGAGCCCACCCGCGTATCGAAACGATTTAACAATCATATAAACGACCGTAGTAAACCTACGATCGGCCGTCTTGCTTTTTAAATCATTATCTTTGTTTTAAAGTCTGTGTGAGTCCTGTAAAAGTCTTAATACTCATTCATTAAATCCACAAGTAACACATACATGAACGCGCAGCGCCAAAACTAGAACGGCGGTTGCTCGTTCTCATTGCCCCAGGGCATGATGGGAGACCGCAGAGCATTATGGGGGGCGACTCAACTGCGCATGCTCTATGGGCCGCGTAACGCGGAAGTAAACCCGGAAGTCAGAAACTTTTTCGGCGTATGCGCCAGGCGAGTAACTTCCATTGAAATGAACGGCGGCCATTTTCCGGTCCGGTATCCAGTTAATATAATACATCCATGGCATTTGTCAGTGACAGAGAAGATCGAGTTATACATGCAATAACCTGAAAAAAAGTGATTTTCAGGTGATGGATCCTTTAAAGCAGAAGTGAGTGATCCGGTCGTTTTCGCTAATGCTGCGTTCCAGGCAGGCTTTTGAAATCGTAAATTACAGCTTCAAGTCACAACTTACGACTTTGTAGCGTTCCAGGCAACCCACTCGTGTTTTTCCGACCTGTTTTACCGGTGAAAGTCACTATAACGGCCACTCGTAACTTCCGACCGGTGAACTTGTACCAGATCGAACTGGTACCACTTCACGGTCGGAAAAATACGAGTTTCCTTGAACGCACCATAACAGTCCTCGTCGCTACGTCACCACATTCACGGCGTTCCTTGGCTGCACACACAGCCCTGCATGCCGTTCTCTCTCCTCATTGGATAAAAACTGTAGGATACGATAAATGTTTTCTCTTCGGCTCAGAGCAGAGCAGAGGGACTGAGAGACCCGTGTTTCAGACCAAACACTCTATGTAAGTGTTTGCTGTCGGAAGATATAACTATTTAAGACTTATATTAACACAAATATATCACTCACTTCTGCTTTAAGTAAAACCTTCTACGTAGATCACATCAGGTTGAAAACATCTTAGGGGTAACACCTGTGATGATCCCTAGGATCTCCTGGAGGCTGCATGTGATGGCTGACCTAACCACTGGGATTGTTTGAGGTTTGGTTGTTTGTCACACTCTCTCTGTTTAGACTTTTTGGTTTCATAATGCCTTAATTCGAGTGCTACGTTTCGGTTTATGGCACCTCACGCCACTGATTCTAGTAATTTTCACACTAGAATGTTTAATTTGGTCTTCTAAATTGGTTTGATGTGTTAGTCTTTTTTAATCCTTACTGAGAAGTCTTTCCCTTTTGCTGTGGCCACTTGAACCAGGGCCATGAGACCTCAATAACTCAGGTCTAGAACACCTTAGATCTAGAACACCATAACACTGAGTCTGCTGCTCTTGCTCCAAATACTGAAGAGCTTACTCTTACCCCAAGCACCAGTGGGCTGTTCCTGCTGAACTTGTTTATCCCGACATAATGTTGTTGTCCATTATTTCCACCATTCTGAGGCACTGGGTGGACATGGGTGACCACCACCACACCTCCCACCGTAGTTGATACAGACGATGACATTTTTCCAAAATTTCCCTCTGCTGCTCTGAGCTGCTGCTTCCTGGTCAGTCATTTATATGCCAAGTTAATTTAAGACCTGTTAATGATTGATCAGAAGACTGATTCCAAAGGTCAGCGTTGTTTTGTGTGGTAAACATTTCTTTATGAGGAGGATACAGTTTCCACAGACACAGAGGATGATGAAGTAGAGGCTGACGAGGATTCCTGGCATACTGGGTCATTTATGTTTATAGCTATCAATACTTCCTTTGTGCAGCAAGGAAGCACCAGACAGTTCAACTGTTGCGCAGTTGAATTGCCTGTTGTACTTATCAATGAAGCCAGGCGAGACTAACCAGTTGGTTAAACTTCAGCAAGACCTGGATGATCAGCAATTCTTCACATAGTTACTTCACACAATAAGGATGGACAACATTACAGTGTGGCAAGGTGAAGAGGGCCCGGGCAGGGATTGAACCCTCACCTCCCGGGTAAGAGTCACGCGCGCTTACCAGTCATGATCAAGGGGGCAGTTGTGGGTCTGAGAAGTGAAGCTCACTTCCGCGTTCAAAAAACTGCAATCCCCCCGGCTTCCTCTGGGGGCTGGTGTCAGAAGGGAGCATTCCCCATAGACCCCCATGTTAAAATCGCCGATTTTACATCCTCAATAAACATGTTAAAAGCCTGGTGTCAGAACGTTTTTTTTTCTCAATCGATAGTTTCTACCCCCGCACACACTCTGAGGGGGGTGAATTTTTTTTTAACTCTACCGTTTTACTGTTATTAGGTTAAAATTCTGGCCAATTAGGGAGCGGAAACGTTGAGTGACAGGTCCGAGCAGCTCCGTGGACAGCTGCTTCGAGGCCAGTGGGCGGGTTCTCGGCCGGCCAATCCAACATGGCGCTGTTCAGGCCGCCATATTTGAGTCACAAAAACGACTCCCCAAAACCAATGGGTGACGTCACGGACGCTACGTCCATTCTTTTTACGGGCGCATGACGTCCGTCCGACTACCCATTTCTCCGACCATACATTTCTTTATTTTTGCGTCCATTAGTCCGACCTCCCATTTCTCCGACTTAAGTAGCCCTAACCCTTAACCTTACTCTAAACCTAACCTTAACACTTTAGAATGGGTAGTCGGAGAAATGAGCCGTCGGACTTATGGGCAGTCGGACTGATGTATGCTCCCCTCTTTTTACAGTCTATGGTCATGATCAATTGGAGGCATAGTGACAGGAACCGTCAACTGTCACAACAGCATAACAGTAATAAACTAGATAAAGTAGCATTTCCTGATGGAAATGCGTGTGAATGCTGAAAGCAGCTGAACGCTGTTGCAGAGTTAGCAAATAGTGCAAACAGTGACTGATCACCATACAAAGGTCAGTAGACTTTCACTCTGCCTCTAGGCCACAGTGTACACACAGTTGCAAAGACTGAGAGCAGCAGTTTCAACATGAAGCAAGTTATCAGAAGTCAACAGAGGACGAGTGGGAAAATAATTCACTATAATTGTTGTTGAGGCAAGATTTGAACAAGCAACCTTCAGGTCTTGAGCCCAGCAAGCTAACCACTAGGCTACAGACACAGATAGTATGTGAGGGGCAAAGAAAACCTTTAAAGGTGTACAGAAATGGCCGTTTGTCCTGTTTGTCGCGCCGAGTTGTCACGAGCTGCAACACGAGTTTACCCGAGTGAGGAAAACGAATTTGATTGGTCGTTATCGAGCGGGCGGGATATTCAAAGCTTGGGGCGAGACCGAGCTCCGTGTGTGTGTGCGTGTCTCAGACGTTTGAATGACGGATGACGGATCCAATATCAGTGGCTGGTGAATCGTGTACAGGCTGACGTATAATCCGTGCGCCTGCATTATCCAATGCGAAAAAAAAAATACACACTTTCATCCCGGATTTACTCAAAAATAGAATTTTGCACAAAGTTTGGCCTACAACGTCTGAAAGATGAGTTATCACATTAATTTTATGACCCAAAGTGGGCTCAAATTCAATTTTCTTTTCTGTACACCTTTAATAAGAGGATCACTGGCTTCTGGCACTGTGACTATTTTTTGGTGAATTAAAACGAATTAAAAAGCACTTAACAGCAAGTTACAAAGTTGAGCACCTTCTCCTGCTGCTGTGAAAAAAATGCATTGGGCTGAATGAGAGCAGAGAGCTCCCTGGCTGCATTTAAAAAATATTTTAAATTATTATCTAAGTCTCTTTGCATTTTTGACCAGAATTTTTGCCAGAGGACAAGTGTGGCTACAAAACTGGAGAAAATAATGTGTCTAGAGTTTAATTTGTGGCCGTGCTGACAGTTTAGCCAGAAAAACTCTAGAATGTTTTTTTGCCTCTATCCACTCTGGCTGACGATGTCACCACTCTAGCTCTGCTCGTTAGACGCAACACACACCCATTATTATAAAGCTGGATTTTGTCAAAAAACTTAATGATTTTAAAACTGCCAAATATCAGAAACTGTTGAAGATATCAATAAGCTGAGTCATAGAGGAACACTTAAAGGTGTACAGAAAAGAGCATTGAATTTGAGCCCACTCTGGGTCATAAAATTAGTGTAATAACTCATCTATTAGACGATGTAGGCCAAACTTTGTGCAAAATTCTATTTTGTGTGTATTTTTTTTTTCGCATTGGATAATGCAGGCGCACGGATTATACGTCAGCCTGTACACGATTCACCAGCCACTGATATTGGATCCGTAATCCGTCATTCAAACGTCTGAGACACGCACACACACACGGAGCTCGGGCTCGCCCCAAGCTTTGAAAATCCCGCCCGCTGGATAACGACCAATCAAATTCGTTTTCCTTACTCGGGTAAACTCGTGTTGCAGCTCGTGACAACTCGGCGCGACAAACAGGACAAACGGCCATTTCTGTACACCTTTAAAACGTTTGTCTAGCTTAGAATTTGAATGAAGTCTCTAGCAGAAAGTATGGTGAAGCTTTAGTGGCTGAAAGAAGTAAGAAGAGTTGAAGAGTTTGAAGACTGTTCCAATGTATTTCTAATGCAGCATTCACACTAATAATAAGTATAAAGAAAATGGCGGAGAGAAAGAACAATAGTGTGAATGCAAAGCAAAATATCTGCGTAAAGCAGCACTGAGAGCAGCTTATTTGGGTGCAGTTACGCCTGGCTCTATCTCTGCAGCGGATTGGTTGATTCAAGTGATTGACAGCTCATTCGAATCGTTAGAGCCAATAGAATGAGGCTATACCCACGTTGATGTGATTGACAGTAGGCTACTGGCAGCCAATCAGAATCAGAATTCTTCTCATGAGCCAATCAGAATCAGCAGAATCCTGAAATGTGTGACGCGCAGGCTGTTGTGTGCGCGCTCGTAAAGGTTCCTAAAGCCCGTCCGGAGCATACTGGGTGTATCTGCAAGGGCACAAAAGGTCACATCCAGCAAAAGCCATATTAGAGGAGTGTTCAGAGCACAGCAAGACAAACTTTTGGAGCTTGGGCTGGGTTGGAAACGTAAAAGCTGAAAGCATTGGTTTATGTAATGTGCAGTAGTGCAGAAATTCCTCCTTGGGTATTTCAGGAGCCATGGGTGGATTTTGGTATTCAGAGCAAACTCAAGAAGAAATCAGGACAAAGTGGTACAGGTGTAAAGATATATTGAACAGAACTATGTAGACAAGCTATTGATATTTACAGATGGGTCAAAAGATCCAGAAACTGGGCGCACAGGGGCAGCTGTTTACATTCCAGAGTGTAGACTGGCAATTACAGTAAGGAGAGAGCTACTGCATCAGTTTATGCGGTGGAGCTCTTAGCCATAACACTTGCTCTAAGGTGGTTAAAGGGAGGCAGTAATGTACTGTATATGCACTAACAGCATCAGATAGTTGTGCAGCTTTAACCCTCCTGTTGTCCTCCTGGGTCAGGGAAGGAAGGAAGGAAGGAAGGAAGGAAGGAAGGAAGGAAGGAAGGACGAAGTGAAGGAAGGAAGAAAAGAAAGAAGGAAGGAAGGAAGAGGGGAAAGAAGGAAGGAAGGACAAAGGGAAGGAAGGAAGGAAATAAAGAAAGAGGGAAGGAAGGAAGGAAGGAAGGAAGGAAGGAAGGAAGGAAGGAAGGAAGGAAGGAAGGAAGGAAGGAAGGAAGGAAGGAAGGAAGGAAGGAAGGAAGGACAAAGGGAAAGATGGGAGGAAAGAGGAAGGGGAAAAGGAAGGAAAGATAGAAGGAGGGAGGGAACAGATTGGGTAAAAAAGGAAGAAGTAAGGATGAATGGAAGGAATGAGGGGAGGGGAAAAGGATTGTGGAAAGAAGGAAGGGAGAAGGGAAAGGAGGAAGGGAACACTGTTAGAAATTACCAGCATTTCACAATAATTAACAGTATTATTTTACAGTAACTTGTTGTAATTACGTTCCCCTGTAATATGCCAATGAATACCTGTAAAAACTACAGTATCCTTGGATTTTATAGCATTTAACTGTTATTTTACAGTTAAATACTGCAATAAAATAAACCCTGTTATATCACAACAAGGTCTGTAATATCACAGCAACACAGTAAAAAATGCAAGGATTTCACAGCATTCAACAGTATTATTACAGTGAAATATTGTATTTTCAAATATTCCCTGGTAAGTCACATGACATAATAACCGAACTCGGCACTGAAACTGAAGACACCATTTCCCTTTTCTCTTCTGGGCTGAATGAAGGTGAGCTACATGCATAACACCCATGTTATTTTTAAATTAATGTTTATCTCATGGCACAGTTCATATTTTGTTAGCAAGTGCCTGAAATTGTCAAACGTTCTCTCACAGCAGTGATAGCTCGTTTCACTAATGCTAGCTAACTAGCTTAGCTAGCTAGTGTTTGCTATTTAGGCTACTAGGGCTGTCAGGCGATTAAAAAAATTAATCTAATTAATTATAGAATTTGTAATTAATTAATCGAATTAATCGCATTTTATTCTTATATCTGCTAAAGTTACCAAAATAAAGAATTCAAATTCTAGGACATTACAAAATTGTATTGCATGACTAATCAATTGAATACACCTAGAAGAGAAGATTTGAAATCCACATTTTTATTGGTGAAGTGGTTTCATAAATGAAATTTAAAAGAAAATGGTCAAGCACATCCCAGCAAACCAATGGGCTCTATGCACAGCTCCAGCACTTGCTGAATTTAAGGCAGGTCCTTCATTTCCTGTCTTACATTATTGGACACACTGATTAATCCAGGTGTGTCTGAGTAGTCACAATGGTCAGACACACCTGGATTAATCAGTTGGTCCAATAATGTAAGACAGGAAATGAAGGACCTGCCTTAAATTCAGCAAGTGCTGGAGCTGTGCATAGAGCCCATCATAGAGCCGATTAGGTCAGGTGAGGAACCGAAACGCAGCGCCCTGGAGCGGAGGCAGTTTCAGATCACACACACAAAACACACAAACAAACAGGGAAAGAGCGAGAGAGAGAGGCAGAGACGAGTGACGAAGTGGCAGAGACGAAGTGGAGGGAGTTTTGACCCACAGCACACGGCATTATAATTCTATTAGGTTATTTACTTATCCATGATGTAAAAAAAACCAGCTCTATGTGAGTAAACAACAGCTGAGGGGCAGAGGCGCTTGCGACCGCCGCGGAGAAATCAGCGTCTGGTGTGAACTGGAGGGACGCGGCCGCTCCACTTCGCAGGCTTCGCCGTCCTGGCCGCACATCTCGGGTTGCGGCGCCGCTGTCTGTTCTATATTTCACACGAGCCGTGAGCGCTGTTGTCGAGCTGGATAGACGTACCAGACAGGAAGTCGGGCTCAGAAAAGACGAGAGAATCCGATCAATTTTCAAAATAAAATATTTAAATGATGATTAATGATGCGAAGCCTGCGAAGCTAGTTCAGGCAGACGACTCAAGCCGCGCCCATCCTGATCAGCTGATCGGTCACATGCTCTCCTCGCCCAGAGAGGGCGGGTTATTTAAATCTCCCAGCTCACCTGCTCGCCCCTGGCTATGCTTCTGCTGCTACGCCACTGCTGCTCTGCTTTCGCTGCTGCTCTGCTTTCGCTGCTGCTGCCTTGCTGCCTTGCTGCCTTGCTGCCCATGAGGTTTTGCAAACCCACCACCTCCCCAGCATCCACCTTGGGGCTCTGTCTCTTGATCCCTTGTGGGGGGTCCGCTTCATTCCCTGTAAATGTCTGGCAAGGCAGATCATTCAGGGAACGAATATGAGTCAGAGCCTGACGCCAAACCTGCTGCAGCCATGCTCAAGAATATGCTATCCATGCTGTGCTTCAGCTTGCTATGCTTATGCTCAATAAATGATTTCTTCTCATTCCAGAGTTGTCTGATTGAAATTAAGTTGTTGCTTTTCCGTCTATTTGTCAGTTGCGTCTGCACGCGAGACACACACATCCATTCATACAGAGCTAGAAATAGACCTGTGTGCAGTGTTGCCAACTTGGCGACTTTCCAACCCCTCTTGGTGACTTTTTTTGTCAAAAGCGACTAGCGACAAATCTAGCGACTTTTTCCCGTGATATTACAAACGTTTCTGGACCTGAAATCACGTTATCACAGCTGTTTTCAACGAGCAGCGGCGCTGCCGCGGGCACTCACAGGTATTCAGCCTACACACAGTAGTGTCACGGAGCTGCCTCCGCTGCATTCAGAGACGCTCTACTCCACGCCCCCCCCCCCCCGCTGAGATCATGACGTCATTTAGCGACTTTTACGACAGCCAATAGCGACTTTGCTTACTGAGGAGTTGGCAACACTGCCTGTGTGTGTGGAAAACAGAGTACAGACGGGTATAGATGCGAGTGGAGTCGATGGCTGTGTTCGAAACCACATACTCCATACTACATACTTCCATACTGCATACTTCCATACTCCATACTACATACTAATCGATCATACAGTATGCAGAGCGTTCACACTGCTGCGTACTATGATAACCCACAATGCATTTCGCTCCTGCCCGAGCCGAAATCAGCCGCCCTGAAGCTGATTTCACTTAAGCTCTAAACTCTGTAAATATATAACTTCAGCAACATTTGAAACATTTTCAGGCGAGAAAGTACTACTTCGTATCCCCATGGTGTTGAAAAAATGACAAAATAACACCTATTTACAATTTTAGTCGGACGAAGTCGGACTTCTCTGGCGTTAGTAAAACCAGCCGTAGTGAGCACTGTACTTCCGGTTTCTGTGTCAAAATAAAGCACCCGTTGCAATTGACCATAAAGAAAGCCGTTACAATGACGTCAGTGCTCTTACTTTATAAACAGGAAGTGAACCTGTCCCCACTGTGGCTAGCTTGGAAACGCCGTTTGGACCGACCTCGTGCTCCTCCTTCTCCGTTCTTTTTTTTTTTTTTTTTTCGCGGCAAGGAAGAGGCGGTCCTTGACGTCACGTTGCGTTGCATCTTGGGTAGTTTGAGTATGAGTAGTGACCTCATGATGTATACTCAACATTTCGGCCAAATCTAGTATGCATCCGGGAACTTCTCGCCTACTGCAAATCGCATACTGCGCAGTGTGAACATACTGCATACTCAAATCGTTAGTATGAGTAGTACGAGTAGTAGGAGAAGTATGCGGTTTCGAACACAGCCGATGTTCGACCGGCGGGGAGAGAGCAGGAGAAGCAGTTCCCTCCCGGACAAGTTCCTCGGTGCTATGCTACCGTGACGTGCCACTGCCAAGTAGCCAGGGTCATTCAATGGGCCAAATTTAAAGTGCTGGCGCATTGAATTGCCACTCAGAATTAATTGCGTTAATTTTTCTAACGCGTTAATTTGCGGTGTAATTAATTAATCTAATTAATGCGTTAAACTGACAGCCCTACTATTTACTTTAGACATTTTATGCAAGTTTAGACCACTTAATGGGCCTGAGATGAAGGATAACCTGTGTTTACTGCAGAAAACACATTTATTGTCTGTGAACCTCATGTGAATGTCAGGGTTGTAATGTTACTGTGGCTCTCTGCCTCACTGCAAACTAGGGCTGCCACAAACGATTATTTTGATAGTCGACTAGTCACCGACTATTTTTTTCGATTAGTCGACTAATCGGATCATACGTAAATTGAATGTAAAACATACAGCTTATCGCACCAGCATGCAGCTGCTCTCATATAACCATAGCTTTCAGCTTGAAGTGTTTAAGGTAGCCTATATGCTAACTAAAAATAAAGACAATTAAGATGATAGTTCATTAAACTTTTAATGAAATATGCAGCTTTAACTGTAGCATAAAGTGCAAACAGCTGAGTAAAATAAGGATAAGGCACTGGCCTAAACAACACCAAAATAAATACTTAAAGGTTTTTTAGGTTTTTCTTTCCTTCATTTGTCTCTGGCATTAAACATAGCTACATTTAAATTAAATGAGGTGGACACCTGAAACTAAGGAATTATTCACAATAATAAAGTTTTGGTAGGCCTATCATTCAAATATAACTTGTGCTCAGTGTAAATAATAGTCGTTCTGTTAAAAAAAATCGAATAGTTTATAAGACAATCGTCTTGTCTGAAGAAATGTAAACGTCCCTTTTTACTATCACAGAAGGAGAAACATGGAAAGACTCAACAGAAAGTTCTGTGTGAAACTGTCAAGTGAAAACAAGTGAAACTGAGGTGCAGCTCAAACTCTGCAAGGTGCGGACTGAGATGAGAAGCTACCGGAAAATATTGACGTAGATTTACGCCGCGAGAGAAGACTTCCTCGTTAAGATGAGCGCTCATTACGTGACGAGGACCGCTGTGACCAGACGCGGTAACGTTCCAATAGGCTATAAGTCCGCGGTTTTATTTTTAAATGACGAACGGCTGTTTTTCAGTCCGTGATTTAAAACAGTGGAGCGGCGGTACCGCTCCTAGTACAGCTTCTCATTTAAAATGACAGACTAGAGAGAGAGAGAGAGAGAGAGGGAGGAGCGGTGGTGGTGGTGGCGGCGGCGGCGGCGGCGGTGGCAGGGGGGAGGGAGGGTGGGGGTCTACACCGGTACAACACATGTACTAACTCACCTTGAGTGAGTGAGTGAGTGTGTGTGTGGTGGGCGGCTGCAGCGGCGGGTGCGTGTGTGGAAGGTGCCGCAGCAGTTTTGAGAGAAAAACAAAGTTAAAAAAAAAAAAACGACGCATCGACTATTAAATTAGTTGTCGACGATTTTAATAGTCGACGTAGTCGTGACTAGTCGACTAATCGTGGCAGCCCTACTGCAAACACAGACTGTTTTCATGCCAGACATACTAATAGACCAAATTGTTACTTGGCTACTAACAATACATTTGTATGTCTGATTTACCTCTGACCAATGAACAATATTTATCCTTTAATGTTAAATCTATGCTATTGTGTGTTACTAGCCTATGTTACAGCCATGTGCCACTGCTGTGGACGTCAATACTGCAGAACTCCCCAGCACCGCCTGCTTGAGCATTCAAGGTAATGTTACTTTGTTACAGTATTTTGTTTTGATTCTAGGAATTTACATGGCCACAATAAATAATAATAATTACATTTGTATAGCACTTTATATCTGAAACAGATCTCAAAGTGCCCATAACACATGATGTTGTATCTGTTCATTTCAGGTGACATGACGAAGCCCTCTGGATGGCTTAAATCCATCGCGGGACATGTTGTGATGGGCCCACACCCTTTTTTTTTTTTACATGGAGTAGCTGCTCTCTTCAGTAGCTATTACATCTTCAACCTTGAGTATCCTGCCGCTGGATCGTCGACGCTGGAGTTCATTCAAAGGTAAAGATCACATTTGATCTTGTAATTCACATTATAGTATAGGCTTCCAACTTGATGATTGTCTTGAGATCTAAAATGCTGACAAATGAGGTACCTGAGGCTAGCCTGGTGAGACCATCCTGATCTTGCAAACTTGTATTCAATTTCGCTCTGCAGATCAGGTCTGGGTATACACGTTACACTAACTATGGTCCAACAAATACCGACCGGTCCAGTCACAGCTGTTAATTTTGTTTTGTATTTTTTGTTTTGGTGCTGCCTGCAACACATGCGTCTGTTTAAAACTGAAACTATCTTTGCTTGTTAACAGGTGCTTCTTGGGCATCAAGGAAGAGGCTCAAAGACCAAGAAGTGGACAACAATGACCCCCCATGTGAGGACCTTTTGAGGAAACTAATTGACTGTGAGTGGGCATCAGTCTTTTTGCAGCAGCAGAGTAGTTCTTTTTTTGTACTTTTTTTGAAGACAACTTTGCACTACAAGATTTTGTACAACGCTGTTGTGCATGGATATTGACTGATTGAGTTATTATTAGTAGGGCTGTCAGTTTAACGCGTTAATTAGATTAATTAATTACACCGCAAATTAACGCGTTAGAAAAATTAACGCAATTAATTCTGAGTGGCAATTCAATGCGCCAGCACTTTAAATTTGGCCCATTGAATGACCCTGGCTACTTGGCAGTGGCACGTGACGGTAGCATAGCACCGAGGAACTTGTCCGGACGTGTTGGTCACTTCCCACCTGCGTCGCTAGTCAAAGCAGGATGACAACAGACTGACCGACATGGACGCGACTCACAGCCCGGACGCACTGCCCGTGGAAGCGGAGCGGGAGCAGCGCTCGTCCTCGCAGGCGCTTGGCTGGCTTCACAGGGAGCTGCTTCTCCTGCTCTCTCCCCGCCGGTCAAACATCGACTCCACTCGCATCTATACCCGTCTGTACTCGGTTTTCCACACACACAGGTCTGTTTCTAGCTCTGTATGAATGGATGTGTGTGTCTCGCGTGCAGACGCAACTGACAAATAGATGGAAAAGCAACAACTTAATTAATCATAATTTAAATATTTTATTTTTAAAATTGACCGGATTCTCTCGTCTTTTCTGAGCCCGACTTCCTGTCTGGTACGTCTATCCAGCTCGACAACAGCGCTCGCGGCTCGTGTGAAAAATAGAACAGACAGCGGCGCCGCAACCCGAGATGTGCGGCCAGGACGGCGGGTCCATGCCTATGTTCCCACAGCCCTATGTTCCCACAGCCTTATGTTCCCACAGCCCTATGTTCCCACAGTTCTAAGATTTTTCTCAAAATTAGGGCTATGTTCCCACTGGACTCTCTCTACCTATCTGGACTCTATCTATCTGGCCTGTCTAGCCTCTACCGGGTCTTTTTACTAAACTTAACCAACCCTTTTCTTCATTGCCTAAACCCAACCAATGGTGGGACCAAAGGGCTGTGGGAACATAGGGCCTAATTTTCAGTGACAACAAAAGTTAGAAATGTGGGAACATAAGGCTGTGGGAACATAGGGCTGTGGGAACATAGGGATGACCCCAGGACGGCGAAGCGCTGCGAAGCGGAGCGGCCGCGTCCCTCCAGTTCACACCAGACGCTGATTTCTCCGCGGCGGTCGCAAGCGCCTCTGCCCCTCAGCTGTTGTTTACTCACATAGAGCTGGTTTTTTTTACATCATGGATAAGTAAATAACCTAATAGAATTATAATGCCGTGTGCTGTGGGTCAAAACTCCCTCCACTTCGTCTCTGCCACTTCGTCACTCGTCTCTGCCTCTCTCTCTCGCTCTTTCCCTGTTTGTTTGTGTGTTTTGTGTGTGTGATCTGAAACTGCCTCCGCTCCAGGGCGCTGCGTTTCGGTTCCTCACCTGACCTAATCGGCTCTATGATGGGCTCTATGCACAGCTCCAGCACTTGCTGAATTTAAGGCAGGTCCTTCATTTCCTGTCTTACATTATTGGACCAACTGATTAATCCAGGTGTGTCTGACCATTGTGACTACTCAGACACACCTGGATTAATCAGTGTGTCCAATAATGTAAGACAGGAAATGAAGGACCTGCCTTAAATTCAGCAAGTGCTGGAGCTGTGCATAGAGCCCATTGGTTTGCTGGGATGTGCTTGACCATTTTCTTTTAAATTTCATTCATGAAACCACTTCACCAATAAAAATGTGGATTTCAAATCTTCTCTTCTAGGTGTATTCAATTGATTAGTCATGCAATACAATTTTGTAATGTCCTAGAATTTGAATTCTTTATTTGGGTAACTTTAGCAGATACAAGAATAAAATGCGATTAATTAGATTAATTAATTACAAATTCTATAATTAATTAGATTAATTTTTTTAATCGCCTGACAGCCCTAATTATTAGTTATACTAATTGAGTCCCCTTACTGTTATTGTGACACAGCTAGGTGATAAATTGCATGTTTCTGCACAATTTCTCTGCATTTTAAGATGGCTTTAGAAAGTTTAAGACTAGGAAGTTGAATTTCTTGAATTCTTGAATATCCTGGCATTTACTGTATGTTGAATAACCTTTATTTGTAAATAAATATGCCATTGGGCTAACATTGACTTTACCTCAGAGTTGTGTGTTGGGGGGCAGGGGTAATTGTACAATGATTGTAAATTCACAGTAAATGGAAACTTTGCCTGCATTACTGCATTACATGACTTCCACAGTATACGTTGTAGATTCACAGTAAATTACTATCAACTTTCACAGTACACACTGTAAAAGTACAGGGCCTTGTTGTAATGATATACAGCAAAAGGTTGTAATTCCCCAGTAATGTACTGTAATATCACAGTAATTGCTTTGGCATTGAAACTGTGAAGTTACAGTACAGAGTTGGTAGACCTCGGCTCAATCCAGGCGGCGGGATGAAGGCTGTCTTTCAAACTGAAAGAGGGACCCTGGTCACTCTCACCTGTGCAGTGTCTGCAACTGGCAACACAATCCCCCCCTTCTTCATCTTCCCCCGGGTGAACTTCAAGAGCCACAGGCTAGGACATGCCCCCACCAGAAGTGCAGGAGCATTAAACCCCAGTGGATGGATGAAGGAGCACCACTTCCTGGAGTTCCTCAAGCACTTTGTGTCCCACACAAAGTGCAATAAGGAGAGGCCATGCCCCCTACTCCTTGACAACCACAGCTCCCACCTGTCAGTGGAGGGGCTGAACTATGCGAAGGAGAATGGTATCGTCATGTTGTCATTCCCCCCACATTGTTCACATCGCCTGCAGCCCCTGGACGTGTCCTTCTAAGGCCCTCTGAAGACATATGTCAACACTGCCACCACTGCCTGGATGCAATTTAACCCTGGGAAAACGATGGTGATATATGATATCCCCCAAATCGTGGCCACAGCCTTCCCCCTCACGATAACCCAGAGCAACATCCAGGCAGGATTCCGGAAGAGTGGAATATATCCTTTCAACCGAGATATATTCCCGGAGACGGCATTTGCTCCAGCCTCAATGACAGACCACCCCTGCCCAGCTGATTTCAGCCCAGCTGCTGAGCCAAATGCACCCCAGCCCAGCAGACCAACCCAGTGCCTCTCATGCCCACTCAGCTGACCAACCCAGTGCCTCTCATGCCCACCCAGCTGACCAACCCAGTGCACCTCATGCCCACTCAGCTGACCAACCCAGTGCACCTCATGCCCACCCAGCTGACCAACCCAGTGCCTCTCATGCCCACCCAGCTGACCAACCCAGTGCACCTCATGCCCACTCAGCTGACCAACCCAGTGCACCTCATGCCAGCCTAGCTAACTCGCCCAGTGCACCCCAGCCCAGCTGCCCAGCTCAGATAAGACCAGCCCAGTCCCGCCCAGGTCCAAAGCCTAAAGCACCGCAGGCTACTCCAACACACACCTCTCCTTCCACTAGCTCTGGACAGAGGAGAGTGGCGCCAGAGGAGCTACGTCCTTTTCCAAAGGCTGCGCCTAGGAAAAATGCCCAAAAGAGAAGGGCTCTCACAAGCAGCATCTTAACTGATACCCCAGTGAAGGAGAGGATTGAGCAGGAAAGAAAAAGAAAAAGAAATCTCTCTTCCCCAAAAGCAGCTGCACCACCTGTGGAGAAGAAGAGAAAGAGAAAGGCAGAGTCCTCATCCGATGAAGAGGAGAACTACTGCCTTATGTGCATGGAACCCTTTTCCAACAGCCGACCAAAGGAGAAATGGGAGCAGTGTATATTATGCAAGTGGTGGGCACATGTCTGCATAGATGGAGTGCGCATGCAGACCCTACATTTGTCATAGCTGTCTGGAAGACAGTGACAGTGAGTAGGCTAACATCAATGGGCCTAAAGATAACAATCTGGTCAATTGACCGAAACGTTCACAAATGTACAGTTCAGTGTGTGCAGTTCAGTGTGTGCAGTGTGTTCATGCCTACATTTCAATGAAATAAAACGTGACCTTGTAATTTTATATTGGTCTCCTTTGTTCCTCTTTTTCTGAATAGAATCACATTGTGACAACTTACAAACTTACATTGCAACCACAGTGAGGTTCTTTTGTACTAAATTGAGTCAGTTGAATAGTAGTGAACTAGAAAGACATGTTTTGATGTAGTATGAGCTGTCACAGCGGTGCTTACTTTGTGATTTTTCATTTTTTTGGTTGATCTCCATTTTTTAAAAAATCCCATTGAAATAACATTGGGACAACTTACCCCATAGTATGTGACAACTTACCCCAGGGTCGGGGTAAATTGTCACAAGTGTGCATGATGTATTTGACAGTTCACATCTTTTCATAAGAATAAGCTGTGGGAGAACAAAGTAATTCCATTTCTACCTAACATTCTAGGCTACCATCACATGTTGAAAGGAAATCTGTTGGGCTCATACTTAGTAAGAAATTCAACTTAGAGTAAAAAGTGTGACAACTTACCCCACTCTCCCCTAATATGACTATATTCTTTCATAATTAGTGCAGTGGTGGCTCTGTGGTTGTTCTGCATGTCTTCAAGTTCCCCATATTCCCCCCGCATTGTTCACATCGCCTGCAGCCCCTGGACGTGTCCGTCTACGGCCCTCTGAAGACATATGTCAACACCGCCACCACTGCCTGGATGCAATTTAACCCTGGGAAAACGATGGTGATATATGATATCCCCCAAATCATGGCCACAGCCTCCCCCCTCGCGATGCCCCAGAGCAACATCCAGGCAGGATTCCGGAAGAGTGGAATATATCCTTACAACCGAGATATATTCCCGGAGACGGCATTTGCTCCAGCCTCAACGACAGACCGCCCCTGCCCAGCTGATTTCAGCTCAGCTGCTGAGCCAAATGCACCCCAGCCCAGCTGACCAACCCAGTGCACCTCATGCCCACCCAGCTGACCAACCCAGTGCAGCTGACCAAAGAGTCAGTGGTCAGTGGTGGCTCTGTGGTTGTTCTGCATGTCTTCAAGTTCCCCATATGGGGGACTGTGGTTTTTAGAAGAATTTTCCCATTATATTACTGATTATTGTAATGCAGCTTTTTGTCCGCTTATCTGGGAATTCCTCAAAACCTTAACAAATTGTATCAATCAATTTTACCAGTGCATTCATTACAAGCATGAGTGATTGACGACATGTACATCTGCGCACAGAGGAGCATGAAAAGAGCAGTGCACACCTTTGCTGAGGCTTTTTTCTTAAGGTGCTCCAAAAGCAACATCAGCAGCAGCTTGTTCGCTGGCAGTCAGATGTCAGCTCATAGGGAACAAGTGAAAAAGAGACGCCATGTTTTGGAGCGAGTAGTGGAGAATGAGGCCGCATATACACTTTGGATGATAACACCATTGATCATGGTAACTAGTATGATATCTGCCTTAGAGAACATTTGAAGGACTGTGTCGAGAAAAGCAAGAAGTTGCATCAGTCCATTGGATCAAGAGGTAGAGGGTCTCTCATCACCCCACTGTCCAAAACAACCATTAACTCGGTTATGATCAGTGTTCAGTAATCCTTAGGTATGTTACTGAGGCTGTGCAGGAGAGGCTTGTTGCCATAGTGAGGTGTGAAGTCTCCACAGGGCAGCACTTTGTGGCAGGCGCGGCGTTATGGGTGGGCCTAACGGGCCTGGGCCCACCCACTTGTACAACTGGCCCATCCAAAATGACAGGGTGAACATAACTTTAGTTAATCTAAGGTTTAATTATTTATTTATTTTTATTTCAGATAACTTAACCACAGGTTTAAATGTGTCAGCATTTGGTGATTTTCATTTAAAGGGATAGTTCACCCTAGAATGATATTTCGCTCATTATCTACTCACCCTCATGTTGACTAAGGGCTGGAAGAATTATCAGAGTCCACCGTCCCTTCTCTGAGTTACAGGGGGTCTTGTCATGCGCAAGGTTCGCACTGAGACCGACTCGAGTCTCAGTCGGTCTCAGTATCAGTGCGAACCTTGCGCATGCGCGCTGGCAGCGGAAGACCGGACAACAAACACTAGGAGCTAATGCTACAAACATGCTTGGAATGTGGACTTATTTAATTTTTTCGGGACAATTACGCAATTTGGGGCTTCAGCACAAGACGGACATTACATACGAGCATCATGGAGGTATTTGGATGTTTTTTTGTGTGTGTTTTTTTACGAAGAGCTCTGGTGTCCCTTTGCAACCGTTGCATTGAAATGCACTGCTACGCCAAGACCCCCTGTAACTCAGAGAAGGGACGGTGGACTCTGATAATTCTTCCAGCCCTTAGTCAACATGAGGGTGAGTAGATAATGAGCGAAATATCATTCTAGGGTGAACTATCCCTTTAAGCAATATCACACGAGAGGGAGTGCTGTTGTACTGTATATCAGCACGGGTGTGATTCGCGGCCGAGTGCCGCAGATAATCACACCGCAGGGAGGCAGAGGGCAGGCTACGCTGCCTCATTGCGTAACTCTACTGAGTGTGAGCGCCACGTACATTCACTTTGCTTTCGTGAATTGTAAACAAACAGACGCCCCCTCGGTTTTAGCGTCCAGCAGTTTAGCAGCTAATTCAACAGCAGTGATGGATAACTGTACCGGAGAGGCTCAACATGAGCTTCATTTGAGGAATAAACGGCAGCTTTTACCTGACGGGAGACCGACGCCTGAGCTACGGTAGCTAACAGCTAACAGCTAGCAGCTTTTACCTACTTTTTCCTCTCTCCCTCCCTCCCTCCCTTTCACGGCCCAGGTTGTCTGTCATATCTGCTGTAAACCTTGTAATAACAGCTTGTTGAGTACAGTTAACGGTTTGAGTGTGGATTATTAAGTGTTAACGGTTTGTTTAATGTGAGTGGTGGTCATCGCGTCCTGATGAGTTGGGTTTTAATAACAGCTGAGCTGATAACGTAACTGTAGATGGCGTGGATTGTGTTGAGAAGGTGTTGCACATATTTTAAGACTTATCTGTGCAAACTAGGGGTGTCACGATTGCGATTTTTTATCGAAATCGATCGAAATTACGTCACGATCTCGAGCATCGAAGTCAAAGCTACAACTGCCTGTTGTCCCCATTGCGCACCAAGCGTCTTGTCAGTCACTGGTCCGAGTTCTCCTTTACTTTTTATTTCAAGACAACACTCATTCTCTCTCTCTCTCTCTTTTTTTTTTTTTTTACCGGCGGTGTCAGCTGATGTGCACGTCTGAAGCAACCCAAACAAATGCACATGTTGACTGGCTCTATTCCAGCCACATGATTGGTTCGGCGCAGCGCAACTCTCAATATCATTGGCTATTTGCCAAAACATGGATGAATGAAAACTATCGACCACGTCTCATATTTCTATCGAAGAAAAGTTATTTCACAATTTATAGCGTTTTATCACCCAGCCCTGGTG
Organism: Trachurus trachurus; assembly: GCF_905171665.1. Taxonomy (NCBI): domain Eukaryota; kingdom Metazoa; phylum Chordata; class Actinopteri; order Carangiformes; family Carangidae; genus Trachurus; species Trachurus trachurus. Next base: position 30,464,858 of record NC_139905.1, on the reverse strand, counting down.
GGCTATTGTCCCCCTCCTACCTGGGAAACAGGAGGGAGACACAGCTCTAACTACACAACACCGATCAGCACTGAGAGCCGCATGTTGCAGTGACGTTATAAGATTTAAAAAAAAAAAAAAAAAAAAACCTGCAAATAATACGCTGACGAAAAGGTGCAACTTGCCACTTTTTGTCGATGTATTATTTTCGGGGGCTTTCGGGGGATCTGTGACGGTGGAGGATCCGGGACTGATTGACTGTGGGCCACCACCAGTCTGATCAGGACCTGATCATCAGGTCCATGGCAGCATAGCAGCTGCAGCTCTGCCCCACTGTCACATGACTCTCCGTATCAGCGCAATCTCGTTTACATTACATTAAGCCGACATCAGGAGAATAATGAGACACGACGGTAAATTAATGAAAATAAAACTATGATAATGTACAGATATAAATATATTTGTTTCAAAACCTTGGGGGCAATTTTGGCCCCTGGATCATGATTTTTGGGGGCATGTTACCTTTATATTGTAAAGAAATTATTTAAATGTGACCATTAGTGCCTAATGTGATACATTATGGAAATTGAATCACTTATATGTATCCCATCTTTTGAAATAAGATTTACTGTACAAAATTTGATGAATAAAACCAATGATCGTAGACTAGACTAGTCTGAAAATAGCAAAGGCCTCTGTGCTGTAAGAAAAAGAAAAAAAATCGAGAATCGAATCGAATCGTGACCCTAAAATCGAAAATCAAATCGAATCGAGGATTTGGAGAATCGTGACACCCCTAGTGCAAACCATTGTGCAAAACCTGTTTGTTGTGCCTTTTTGCGTGATAAGATGATTTGCCGAATTCTTCTTCCATTCCTGCAGCCTTTTGTCTCAATGTTAACGATGGCAAAATGTCGAGATATTTTATTACTTCATGAAAATAAATGTCTGTGAGTTAAAAAAAGAAGTGGGCTACGCATTTCTGATTTGATTTTGCTTTTCGTGTATTTGGTTAAACACATAAGTAACAGTGAGAGAGAGAGAGAGAGAGAGAGAGAGAGAGAGAGAGAGAGAGAGAGAGAGAGAGAGAGAGAGGGGTCCGCTGGGTGAGCTAGATTAACTTTTAACGGGAGAGAGAGCGGCGCACCGCGCTGTCAAAGCTCGTCTCAGCCATAGGTCTCAGCAGATTACTGTGGCCCGTCCAAAATTGAAATCCTGGCGCTGCGCCTGCTTTGTGGACTTGCTCTCAGGAGTTTTAGAGCATCTGAATCTGGACAAGGCCATGTGTATCGGGGATGCAACAGATGGGGCATCAAATATTCAGGGCCAGTACAAGGCTTTTCAGCACTGATGACCTCTCAGTCTCATGCACTCATGTGCATGTGTGTTGCTATGCACATGTACTTAATCTTGTGCTTGCTAACACAACACACACTGTCATTGAAAGTTGATCACTCTTCAGTCTACTTAATGACATAGTGGTGTTCATCAAGGAGTCCTATCAGAGGGTCAAGAATAGACAAGACAGAGACGCCTCAGTCCAATTGGTGAGATATGGTGGTGGGCCAAGCTTGATGCTCTCCAAAAAATCTTTGGACATTTTGGAAAACCAGAGAATGGCCTCTTCATTGATGCAGTGCTCACACTGGAAGCCATCGAAAAAGCGAGAAAAAGAAAATCCAGCTGTTCGTGCCAAAGCAGGAGGCTTTAATATAAAGAGTGTCTCTTGAAACACAAAACTGTGTTGACAGCACAGATTTTCCTGAGAGTGTTCGAGCAAATAACTCTGCTGTCCAAGTACCTCCAGTCAAAGGGGATGGACATCCTCTCTGCCCATCATATGGTGACTGCCACACAAGAGAGCCTCAAAAGCATCACCAGAGACTTCACAACTGTAAAGGCAGCTGCAGACACATTTGTGAAATGGACAAATGAGAAACTGGAGGAGAGGGAGGACAACACAGACATGGAAGTGGAGGCTGCACTACCGGAGAAGAGAGCCAGTAAGAGAAAAGGCAGGGCTGGAGAGATGGCTCAAGATGAGGTACATATCAATGCTGAGGAAGTGAAAGTGCACAACACCATCCTGGACACAGCCACTGAGGCAATCCACAGGTGTTTTGTCACACATGGCACTCTCCTTGCTGATTTGGCATGGCTGGACCCAAGGAACTTTCATCAGGTTACAACTGTTTCTCCTCCTAGTATTGCACTTCAAAACCTCAGCACATGTCTCCTCAAATTTGACAGCAGGGCTACAGTAAATACAACTCTGTTATCTCAAAAATCCATTTAGGCACACCACAAGGAATTATTATCCAACTATTTACACATGTAACAACTCTGGCTGGGCGATACAGCCTACAACAACAATAATAATAGTAATAAAAATCTCAGATTTTTTTCACAAAAAAAATCTCAATCGGTTTCAGGATTTAAATCGTTTTTTCCCTCCTAAATCCTATCAGAGGGTCAATCTGTGGGAGAAACAAACCCAAGAAGAGACAAGACACAGATGCCCCAGTCCAATTGGTGAGACATGGTCTAGTTTCAAACTTTCTCTAGTTTAAAAGGTGTCAGGCTTCAGCCTCAGACTTTAGATGAAAAAGCATAAGATCTCTGGAAAACCTCTGTCAGACGTCCGCTAAACAGCCTCCGAAAAAAAGTTGTCAGGCCAAAAGGCATCAGACAGACAATCAAGAATATTAAGCTAAACATGACACACATCATTCAGTGTAAATAAGAAACATCTTATTTATTTTACATAGTTCTTCTTCCTCACAGGAGAAATAAGGTGTGCGCTCACCTCGCTTCTCTGACGTGTCGGTGCTCTGTTTGTGATAGTTCTGCTGCCTTAAATCCCTTCATACGTGCGCGTTCACCGATTCACAGTAAAGGCCCCCACATACTCGGGCGTACTTGACTCTGCGGACGTCCGCGCACACTCGAGGCAGACTCAATGCGGACCCAAAGCGGACGTCTGCCGGACCCATCTGCGCAAAGCTAAATTTTTATGACCGTGCGGACTCCGCGTACGCGTACTCTGTGTCACATAACAGACTGCTCGGCGGGAAATCTTCTCATCAACCTGTTTTAAATGTGACACCGTACGCTCGACTATGATACCTCAAACGTCCGCGGACAGTGCGTGCAGCTCACAGTACGCCCGACTCTGTGGGGGCCTTAAAGCCTTTGGAAACCTGACTATATAATAGTAAAAATGCTTATATTATATCAAAGTCAAGTGCCTCATTAAGCATCCACAAAAGTCTGAGTGACAATAACTATTCATAACTATTAGAAAACCTGGTTTAAAAACAGCTAATTTTGCTAATTGAGGCCACTGGTCAGGACAGTGTGGGCGTGGCAGATAACGTTATGATTGACAGCTCCCTCGTCTTGATTGACATCTCTCTGGCCCCGCCCACTTCAAACAATGTCATAGCAGCACGTCAATGGCGACCGTTTAAAAAAAAAAAAAAAAAAGTCCTCACTGGAGGACGTGCATCGATTGATTGATGCTATTTAGCCATAGACTACCAGCTTCGTTTTGGAGCATCATAACCGTCTTTGGTCGTAGTCTCACAGAAAAGAAAAAAAGACAGACAGACAGATAGACAAGGTAGGTCGCGCTGGAAAGCTAATAAATGCTAAATGCTGATCGCGGATTTTCACCCCCCCCCCCCCCACACACACACACACACACACACACAAAAAAAACGGCTGTATGTAGAGAGGAGTTGTGAGGAGCTGTGGGCACAGACAGACAGACAGACACAGCAGGTCGCGCTGGAAAGCTAATAAATGCTAAAAGCTAATCGCCACACACGACTCGGGTTGACATGGCTCTGGTTGTGAGGACTTCAGAGGAGTGGAGGAGCGACCGTTACTGTGCGTTCACACCAAAAGCTTCCAAAGCGTCAAAAACGCCGGAAGTCAATTCATTTTCAATGAGAGCCCGGCGACACTGAGCGTCCAAAGCGTCAACAGGCGTCGCCGCGCTTCCAAAGCGTCCAAAGCGTCACCAGATGAGAAGTTGAGCCAGGTTTAACTTTAGGGTAATTAGCTATGACGCGGTTCAGCGGCAACCGGCGGCAGCCTGTCAGAATAGAGATGTCCGTCGGCTGCCTTTTCTTTCTTTTTTTTTTGTATTTCGGCTCCCCAATGACCAGCGCGATCGAACTTTGACGTCAGTCACGTGACGAGCGGCCAAAGCGACTGAAAATATTTGCCGTTTTGGGAGCTGTCTTGTCTGACGCCCACCCTCGAGCGTTTTTGACGCTTTGGAAGCTTTTGGTGTGAACGCAGGTTACATGCTGCTATTCCGACATGCCGCTATTTCGACATTGACTTCTAATTGTCGGAATAGCGGCATTAACATTATTTTTCAAACGTCCTATTCCGACATTTTTTTTTTCATTGTCGGAGTAGCGGCACTTTACTATTTTTCAAACATTCCGCTTTTCCGACATTGATTGATTACGTTATAGTCAGACGTGTCCTAATTTTTTTTTTCTTTTTCATCTGAGACACTGTTTCTCATACACAAATACATAGGTCTATAAGAGAAGAAAAAACAAACCCTCCAAGTTTAAAAACACACAGGCAGCTCAGATTTGGGAGGTTTTTGTTTTTATTGTAGCTTATTAAAATGCAAGATCATTTTTCTGACTGATTTATTGCCCGATGTCGCAGTGTATCTCGCTTTTTCTTTCCCCCACCCTCCGCCCGTTGTCTTCGTTGTCACTTTGTTGTCACTTTGTTGCCGCTCCAGAGCGCACATGGCTAATTAATATGCACGTGCTGACCATATATAGTTGTGTCTAGGCATTCCGGGGGCGGAGGTGTGTTCACGCGCGCAACTGCGCACCATTCTTGGATCCAGTTTGATTTATCAAAGAGAAATTGTGGAGAGTTGTGCACGCACAGTTTGATAGATCTGAAAAAGGTGTAAATATTTTCGGTGTCTTTTCGCCGTAGGCCTAAGCAAAAAATTTAGTAGCAGCAGTTTTACACTGCTTACTTACAGTTTTGATAAATGAGGCCCCTGGCCCTAAGCCTAGAGACGCACAGCTACAGCTCCGCGGCTCATCCGCAGCGCTGTCCGTGGTGCTGAAGGTCACAGGTTAACTTGACAAACAAACTGCAGCATAGTTATGTTTGTTTATCATGTGTGTCAGTTTTGTTTGTGACTTGATAGTTGAGTTGTTGAGATTAAGAACATCACTCCCTCATCAAACCAGTGATAGGCATGCTGAAAAGAGAAGAGAGAGAGAGACGCGCCTGGGTATCGCAGCTGTAAAAAAGAAAAAAAAGATGACGTGTCGGAATAGCGGTATCAAAAAGTGTCGGACTACTGGCATGTCTAGATAGAGGGATGTCGTAATAGCGGGATGTCTAAATAGAGACATGTCGGAATAGCGGGCGGACCCCGTGAAACGCACAGTTAGCAGAACGGTTTTGTTCGCTGCCACTGGGGGGCTGGATGAGAGAACTGACGTGGTGATTTATGAGTGGTTAGGATTTATTGCATGATAAATCCCAGAGATAACTCTGCCCAATTCAAACCTACTGTACAAAACCTTAAAAGACAAATATTTTGAATTTGGATGGAAACTTTTTTCTAATTATTTTTACATGTTTAATAAGACCCTAAAATACATAGTTTTGTGGATTTGGGTTTCCAGAGGCTTTAAGACAAGCCGGGGTTGAGTTACAAAGTTGATAACCAGCGTCGTGTTACCGCTGATCCGGAGTGACAGTGAAAAAAAATTAATTATTTTAAAGGGATAGTTTGAACAAAATGATGCCACTTTACAGCCTGGGCTACACTACTTTAGGCCTATAGTCCAACATTGGAAGATCTAATTAGTCACCAAAACATTCAACATAGGCTACGTATTCACAATTATTTTAATTTTTTTTTTCCAATGTTCACCCCCCAGCACCTCCACTTCCTCCAGCCATTATTACCAAGGAGGAGACACTGGCAAAGTTAATAACTGGAGATCGAGGAGGGAAAGTGTTGCTTCTGGACAACTTCAGGTACCAACCTGGAAAATATAAGATGGAGATGTTGGAGATTGAACTGCAGGGCAGTACTGCGGACCAACATCTTTGATGTGGAGGACGAGGATCCTCACATCATTGTGCACGATGTTGGAGAACATGTGCATGCCCCTGACCGAGAAATTGTGCACCATGCAGATTTCCGGCAAGTGGTTACAGCAGAAGTACAGAGGGAGCCCACAGTCCAGATCCGAAGGGTCTACAATGCCCAGCACGCAGACCTGCAGTGGTGGCAATGTCGGGCATAGTACCACCACAATGCTTGCTCCCAGTGAGGTCTGTTATGGCCAGAGCACGTGCAGCTGTGATGCCTCCCATCCCAGCTACCACTGAGGAGGTCAGGATTGAAGGTCCATGGGGGGAAACATGGGGCAGGGACCAATGGGCTCTATGCACAGCTCCACCACTTCCTGAATTTAAGGCAGGTCCTTCATTTCCTGTCTTACATTATTGGACACACTGATTACTGAGTAGTCACAATGGTCAGACACACCTGGATTAATCAGTTTGTCCAATAATGTAAGACAGGAAATGAAGGACCTGCCTTAAATTCAGGAAGTGGTGGAGCTGTGCATAGAGCCCATTCCTCTGGCACAAAGACGATGACTGGGGTATCACAGTCTTTGCCACGGAGGACAACTTACGGGAGCTTCGACGCTGTAGGACAGTTTACATGGACGCAACATTTAAGTCCTGCCCACGCCCCTACAATCAAGTGGTTATGGTGCTGGGGGACGTGTATGGCTTTGTTGTTCCGCTTGTCCATGTCCTGATGAGCCAACGTACAATTGGACACTATCGCCAGGTGTTCCACTGTGTGAAAAGCACAAACAAAGAGAATCACGCACCACCATTGGAGACCCCGCAAAGTCATCTGTGACTTTGAACAGGCGCTGATGTCTGCGCTGGAAACAGAGCTTCCAAAGGCACGAGTATGTGGATGCTACTTCCACTTCAACCAGGCCTTGTGGAAGAGGGTGCAAGAACTTGGACTGGCTCCTGCATTCCGGGATGACGATCGATTGGCAGCACTCAAACGTAAAGTGATGGCACTAGGCCACCTGCCACTGGCCCTGGTCCAAAATAACTTTGACCTGCTGGTTCATCACCGGAACACCAGGCGCGCCTAGCGGGACATCCCAGAGCTGCAGGACTTCTTACAATACGTATGTCCGCAACACCTACGTCCACCCTGGAGCAGCCTTCCCCCCTGCGAGAAACATGGAGCAAAGGACCAACAAGTGATGTAATGTCATTACTTTCTGAGTAGAGAAAGTTAAGAGCAGACAGACACTTTATCAGGTCATTTAGACCTCTTGTATTGAGAGATGTGACTGATAGTAATACCATACCATGAAGAGACAGTATAAGGCAGCGGTACTCAATAGGCGGCCCGCGGGCCGCATCCGGCCCGCCGAACCTTCCAATCAGACCCGCGACTGAGTTCTACTACTTTACATATTACTGTATACTGTATTTCTCGGGCTCCGTGCGCCTGTAAGTCAAAGCGCTGGGACATGGAAACACGTGCGGAGCGTTTGTGTGTGCCTGTGAGGCCCTGCACTGGGATACAATAACGCTGACGAACCCAAATCACCATGCGCGAGTGTTTGGGGAGCGGGCTGGACTGCAGGGTTTTCTCTGCCTGTCTGCAGAGACCATGGGTGATTTTCACCGCCGTCTTGGTTCAACTGTGTGTGCATCATGCATGGGGGCCGTTCAGATGAAGCGTCTTTTGCGCACGCTCAAACCCATTCAATGTAGCCGCGCGTCATGCACGCTCACAACTTAAAAGCCGTAGCCGCGCGCATTTGATGAGACGCAATTGTTTTTTCGTGCACGTCTGCGGCGCACAGCTGCACGACCTGCTTCTCCCCCGCTGTTGTGTCCCGGTCCCATCGGCCTGTGTCTCTCCTACTGTTTCCCACTGAGCTCTGTCTCGTTTGACAGGTGAAGGAAGCCCATGTGTGGAAAGACGTCGCCTCCGAGATGTAGAATATGTATTATAGAAGAGAAACACACATTTCAGGACCAATGACTTGTATCCTCAGAACAGAGTCAGACATGTCCTGTGATGATCAGGTCATATTTAAGTTGAAAATCACAGGACATGTCTGAGGATACAAGTCAGCAGTGTAAAGCTCCAGCATGATATGTAAATGATGATATGATAATGTCAAGATTTTACATTTTATATCATACAAAAGACCATGAAGTGTATAAATAAAAATGATGTGCTTACAAGTAAAATAAAAATATTTAAATTATTAGACGAAAAAGGTGAATTTAATTTCAATCTAGGCCTATTTGAATGTGCGGCCCCCGAGGTGTCTGTTAAGAAAAATTCTGGCCCTTCGACAAATGTATTTGAGTACCCCTGGTATAAGGTATTCTGAGGATTCATTGAAATGCATATATGAAAAAAAAGACTCTAGTTTAATCTGTTCTTCTTTTTCTTATGTTTTTCTGACTCATATCTATCTTGTGACATGTTTTTAATCAGTGTCGTCGCTGAGAAGGCAATAACATCTTCCTGCTCTAGGAAGGGGTTTGCTGAGGGAGAGGAGCTAGACCAATTAACCAGAGAAGAAACAGGTGAGGAGAAGATTCACCTGATGAATTAGGTTCTTGGGGGCGTTTTCTTGAAGGGGAACCAGCTGTACTCAATCCCAATCTAGTCCTTGGGCCAGACCAGATATCGGTATCACTTGAGTGGGCAAAACCTTACCTGTACTAAATTGTTTACAGGGTCAATATAAGTAAATTCAAATATGATAGACTTTTCATGTAAAAGCAAAATATCAATTTGTCTATTTCAGAGACTCACGTCATTGCGTAATAATGAATCCAACTTCAGTTGAAGGCAGCAGCAACCTGCTGCGGAAACAGGTATGTATCATCCACTGCTCTGTTGGGGATTCCGACTCGAATCTGGTGTCACCCCAAAATCTGGACTCATGGAAAACCTTGCTGCCCAGGATCAGAAGAGACGAGGCTGGTGTTCAATCCATTGTTGATATCCTGGACAACTGCTGGCTGAATCCATTTAGTCCAGACCAATGTGAGTTTGTCAGCTTGTCAACAGCAACTGTTGCCCCACCACATGTGGTCAATGACCTACTTGATGCTCATAAGATAGGAGAGCAAGCCTATCAAGCTTTCAAACATGAACGTCTTGAGACAACTCCACCAACTACAAAGTTTTATGACACAACTACAAAGAAGAAGCTGAAAACATTCTCAGAGATCGGGAAAAAAAACACGCAACAAAGGGCAAGCCAAGGATGTAGTTCTGAAGGCTGATAGGAATCTGTTTGGCCACGTGATTCTGGTGGCCCAGAGCCGAGAACTATACATGAGAGATGTGTTGGCACATCCCCTGGGACCAGTGCCATGGACCCTAGCTAATGCGGATGGATCTCTTCATAAAACGAACAAGGCAGCTCTTGCCAGAGAGTTGGAGAAGAGTGTTGCCCCAGCAGAAGTAATCCCCAAACCATCAACAACCATCATTGATGGAATGAGCCTGGTGCAAAAAATGAAAGGGAACAACAAGACATTTGCACAACTGGCAGAATCAACCTTAGCCAAGGTCTTGCATGAAGGTGGCGATAGTGAACGATTTGATGTTGTCTTTGATGTTTACAAGGACATGTCAATCAAACATTCAGAAAGGGCAAACAGAGGTGCAGACATGGGGATCCAGTTCAAAAACATAGTTTCTGGCCACAATATTCAGCAGTGGAGGAAACTTCTCTGCAGCGCTGCCAACAAAGCCAGTCTCATCAAGTTCTTGGTGGAGGAATGGAAACGGCCTGAGCACAGAGATAAACTACAGGGCAAGACACTGTATGTTACTTATGAAGAAGTCTGCTTCAAAATCACCAAGGACCAGTGGGAGGAGGTAACACAATTGAGATCTTCTCAGGAGGAAGCTGACACCCGCATGCTATTGCTGCTCTCCATGCAGCAGAGTCTGGCTACAAGGCAGCGATCATCATAGCTGATGACACAGATGTTCTAGTGCTCTCTTGGTTTCAGCAAGGACATCCCATGCCCTGTGTACCAAAAATGTGGCACACAGAACAGGACAAGATTTCTGGAAATCACTAAACTCAACTCAATCACTCAGTGAAAGTGTGGCTGGTGCCTTGATTGGCATGCATGCGTTCACCGGTTGTGACACGGTAAGTGCATTTGCAGGACGTGGGGAAATGGGCACCATTTCCATTCCGTGATCATAGCGGAAATAATGAAAGTAATGGCAAACAAACATTGCATGTCTCCAAAATCAGGCAGGTTTCCAGGATGCCAAGTCGCCTACTCATTTTAATGTAACAATTGCTGATGAGAACCGGTGTCAAAAAGGAAGAAAAAAAAAACAATCGATCACGGACTTCATGATTGATTACCATGGCAACGAACGAAGCTTCGATTTTTTTGGGTCAGCCCTAGAGGTCATGCAAACTACCTGAGTGCACGTGTCTCAACAATGGGCTGAAGTGCACAAACCTGTGCAAATTACAAACCTGTGCCAACCAATGCAGTGAGTAAGAGCCCCCTGAACACCTGACAGACTCAGATGTAGATGAAGATACTGATGTTGATTAAAAAATGATGATCATAAGCGGCCAATCATAATTGACCCTCTGTGACTCAGTGGCACTATGATGTTAAGTGACATTGTAAAAAAAATTCTGTTCTCATCTGTTATGTTGTTATACTGTTATACTTTGTTTTTATCTCATCTCATGATAAAGTAGTCTTGTTATGCTGCTTTTAGTCTGTAATTATGTGTAACTGTAAGTATGCTGTGCCGTCAATGGCATCTTGCCTCTACACCTATTGAATAAGGTATTGGGATGAAATATAATTTGTCAAAAAGTATCCTTAATTAGAAACTACATTGCAATGATTTAGAACCGACAATCAGCTAATTTAAGCTTATATATTTACACCTGTATTAGATAAATTACTTGAAACACTACTTTAGGGTTTATTACAAGTCTCTATGGCTGGCCAATAGTTCAAACACCCAAAGGAGAGGAAATAATGAAAGAAAGATGATTTTCAGCGAAGGCAATTTTTCGTTTTTGAACAGCAGGAGTCTATCACTTTAAAGCAATACTTACCTTTCTGGAACTTTTGCACATTTCTTTGTCTAAGTTAAAATGCTATTAATAATCTGATGATACATTAACCCTTTAAGACCTACCATAGAACATAGCCGCCAGAGCATATCTTTACATTTTCATATGCTGTAGTGCCATTTTATGGAGTATTTTAATTTGCAATACATCATCACAACCCTTACATCCCAAATTTTAATAATATTTATGTATTTAGGTCCATACATTTTATTATCATTGCTAAAAAAGTGAAATAGACCATAAGAAAAGGAAAATCGTTTTTTTTTTCCCCATTTTTTTCAAAATACAGAAATATCATAGTTCTATCCCTCAAAATTGTAAATGTAAAAAAGTTGAACAAAATCATTTCAAACCATAGAAAATTTATTTTGAGTGTGTACATAACCAACTTTTTGAGATACACTCCTTTTTATACAATATTATAAAAACGAAAATAAAATGCACATTGTGGACAATTGGCAAAAAGACAGGATAAAAATCTAAATAAATAATTTACAATACTGGATTCAAATCTCTATGTGTGCCAGATACTTTTCAATATATAAAAGATCTTTGTATAAGAACCACATTCATCTATAAAAAGTGCAAATAAAAAAAAATTTAAATCGTTTTTTTCCTGTGCTGAAACTTCAGAACAGATGAACACATTTCAGAACAGATGAACACATTTTTATATCAAATTATCTATACAATCAGGCAAAAATATATAGAGAAATAAACAATATGCAAAAAGGCAACATAAGAACAGATGAATGATCTTTTTTTTTTTTATAATATATATATTGAAATACAATCGTTTATACATTACATACGTTATACATTATTTACAAAGGTGCAATTCCAGCATTAGCCTACTGCTCAATAGCACCTGTGGAGCTGTGGTAGGACTGGTGACAGTTCCTGTCTACAATCACACAGAGCGGCACTTTACAGGCCTCACACATGAAGGGAGTGCACTTCCCACACAGCCTGCACTTCCTGCGTCCCTGTGTGGCCTTTTTCGGTCCAGATGCCCCCTCAATAAGAGCCACAGGAATGTGCTGAGCCTGGTAGCTCTGTGGGACAGGTTGTGGGGGCACTCCACAGAGCTCTGCTGTCAACAGCTCCTGGAAGGCCTTGTGTGTCATGGGCTTTTGCTCCAGTCTGCCACACAGACCTTTGTGGAGAAGGTAGCTGTTTGTTACAGCAATGTCAATGAAATGATGCAGCACCGTCACATACCACTTCCTGGTTTTTCTCCAGGAAGAGTAAGACCCGATCAGCTGGTCAGACAGGTCGACTCCCCCCATGAAGCGGTTGTAGTCCTTCACAGCTGATGGCACTGGAAGCTCGACCGCTCTGTATTTTCCACCAACCTTGGACGCTCTTCTCACTGTGTCCCCTGAGAAGGCAGTATGCAAAGTGGAGCACACACTCACCTCCCTTGTGTCCATCCATTTTATGAAGATCAGAGGTCCCTCTCTGATCCACCGTATTGTGCCTCGTGGAGGCTTCTTTGTCAGGGCGTTGACTCTCGTCCTGGGAATGCCAATTTGTTTGTCCCGAAATGTCCCACAGGCTCCAAACCCCAGGCCATGAAGGTGGTGGAAGAGTGCTGGGCTGGTGTAGAAATTATCACAATAAATGTGATAACCAGATCCCAGGAAGCTCTTGTTGATGAGTAACATCACAGCGTCGAATGACAGCCCCTTCCCATTCTGCAGAGTGGACCTCCCTGTGTAGATGTTAAAATCCACAGTGTAGCCTGTGTTGTCAGACAACACAAAAAGTTTGATCCCCCATCTTGTGGGTTTGTTCTTGATGTATTGCTTCAGGGCAATCCGGGCTTTGGTGGCTACCATGCGCTCATCCACGGAGAGGTTTTGCTGGGGGTGGTACACAGCTTTGCAGGCTACACGTAAACTGTCATACAGGGGGCGTACTCTGTGTAGGCAGTCATACTCATCTGTGCCTTTTCTCCTGTCATTGGAGACATCTTCGGCAGGGTCACTCATATGAATGTTCCAAGTGATTGCGAGAAACCGGTCTCTGGACATGACTCTCTGAGGATAGGGCACATTGAAAATTGAGGTGGTCCGCCAAAAATCCCTGAGCTTTGGTAGCTTCACAATCCCCATGTACAGGGTCAGCCCAATGTACTGATACAGCTCTGGTTCTGTGAGCTCAGTCCATTTAAACTTCTTGCCGGCAGCAATATTTTTTGCCGCATTTTTATTTGTGTTGGCACACAGTGTTTTGATGGCAGCCCGGTCAAAGTACAACCTAAACAGGTCAGATGGAGATGGACTGTCACATCCCAGAGGTGGCTGCACACCCGGATTTCTTTTAGGGATGAAATGCGGTGGGGGATGTGGCAGACTATCAGGCTCCTCTTCTGTTTTCCAGCCAGCTCCATCAGTCTCTGAACTGGAGTGACTGCTGCGGCCTCTTGCTGGAGTGTGACTCCTTCCTCTCCCTCTGCAACCTCTCTGTGCTGAGGCTCGTCTCTTTCCTCTTCCTCTGCCTCCATCTGGGGCACAGGGTGCTTCAGAGGAGCAGGGGACCTCCTCCTCCTCCACCTCCTCCTCCTCAGCATGATCAACACTGCACACAGAGGTTACACGGTGTGTTAGATCTACCGTAATCCATCACGAGAATGATAATTATGTGTAATTATTTCGAGTTTTCCCTAAAACAAAAACAATTCCATGAATATACTTACATATCATGACAGCGATCGATCCCTTCAATGAAATCCGCTTCTTCTCCACTGTCGCCCGAATCCGGACCCGACGACTGGGCGGACTCCTCGTCCGACGCGCCGGTAATCAGCTCGAACGCTTCGCGGGCGCTAAAAAGCCGACTCCGGCGGCCGGCCGGCCGCTGATCCATGATGAATGTGTGGCAAGTGTCGTGTGTCTGTGTCTGTGTGTGTGTGTGTGTGTGTCTGTGTCTGTGTGTGTCTGTCGAAGTGAGCAAAGCGAGGAAAGGCGAGAGAAAAACTAGCAAAACCAACTGCAACTCCGAGACCGCTGTTTACCACTGGAAAAACTACAAGTCGCGGGAAAAATACGTCACTTTGTTGTCGCGAGGATACGGTCTGTGGTAGCAGAGAAGGGAGTAGTACTAGTCTCGCGAGTTGTGAAATCACTTGACAATCACGTGATGACCTGTTTCCCAGTGTAGGAAGTGCTGTGAACACCGGCCGGCCCTGTGCTGAGTGAAATGCCAGATCGGTAAGTATTGCTTTAAGAGGTGATAAATACTATAAAGCTGCCAGTCAGCAAGGTCTATCATGTCAAAACTTAATCTAGGGATGTATAGGAATAAAAAAATCACAACTAGAATTTGCCCACGCAGGTGATACCGATACGTGAAATTTTAGGTCTTGGCCCAAGGACTACATGGTCTAACTCTGGTTTGCCTGCATCAATTTTAGTCGCGTTTTTTGCTCCCCCAACACTGGGTGACCATCAGGACAACGATTTAGGGGTAAAAAAATTACCGGAATTCTCCTTTAACCCGCTGAAATGACGCATGTCGCCACCTATGTTGAGGACAATCAGGAGGATAGCATCATCATGACATCAGAGAGAAAGTTTTTGAAGGCTTTATTGACAAAAAGAAAGTTAGAATAGTGATAGAAACAGGGATGGAAACAGATTTCAATAATTTAAAAAAGATAATAATAATCAGTGATACCAATAAGTCCAATTAGTACCGTAGTACCTCCAGCCAATCACAGCCCTTCTTAGTGTGCATCAGGGCGTGGACTCCCATCTTATCTGTCGTCTGTAGAGGTCAAAGTTGTTGAGGCTGGGACGTGGTAATGGTTTGGCTTTATGGTGGACTAGCTCCTCCTCTGGTGGGAGGGGCTTCTGTCTCAGCAGGTCAGAGGACATAAAGGGGAGGAGGGAGGGGCTATCTGCTGCCTTGTCCTGGCAGCGGGGGCGAGTGGCCGCCGGCCGCCTGTCCTGCAGCATTCGGCTGATCAGCTGATCCTTCTGTACCTCAACGCTGACCAGTGAGGTGAAGAGAAGCTGAGAGCGAGAGACATTAACTACTGCAGAGGGAGAGACAGAGAACGAGAGAAAGAGATTGTTTATAAACATAATTAATAATCCAGGTTATAATGATAAAAAAAGGATAACACTTAAGATTAGGGAACACATATTCACCATTAACTAGGTGCTTATTAATATGCATATAAGTAGCTTACTAGCTCCTTATTAGTAATTATTAAGCACATACTAACACCTTATTCTACATAGCCTTATTCGACCTCTATTACACCATGAATTAAGATTTTTCCTGATATTAAAGGGATAGTAGCATTTTTTAAAAGTGGGGTTGTATGATCTACAAATAGCCCCTAAGTACTTTAATTGCAGTAGAAGACTCTCTGCACTCCTCCCGTTAGCAACGCCAGCCCATAGCCCTGCCCAGAGATTTACAACATACAGTGTTGTGAACAGACCCAAAGAAACGGCCTATTTTCACGGCCTAAAAGCACTTTGAAGGGCTGGAAAAAATTATATTATAGCGAACAATGGAACTGTGTTTTTTTTTCCGGGTAAAACCTCTTTTAGGCCGCGAAAATAGGCCGTTTCTTTTCTTCAGTACTTAGGGGCTATTTGTAGATCATACAACCCCACTTTTAAAAAATGCTACTATCCCTTTAACTCCTAATTATCGCTTATTCATTGTGAATTAATGCATTGTTGTTTCTGAATAATGATGTGAATAACCAGTGGGTTATTGGGGCCTTGTACGGGGGCAGTAGCACAAGAACAGTAATTTTTCCTTTATCACTCTGAATTAGTACAGCATTAATGCATTAGTTTACAATGAATAAGCGATAATTAGGAGTTAATATCAGGAAAAATCTTAGTTCATGGTGTAATAGAGGTAGAATAAGGCTATGTAGAATAAGGTGTTAATACGTGCTTAATAATAACTAATAAGGAGCTAGTAAGCTACTTATATACATATTAATAAGCACCTAGTTAATGGTGAATATGTGTTCCCTAATCTAAAGTGTTACCAAAAAAGTAGAAATGGGAAACATGACAATGAAATGATCCTTTGTCACCTTCAGTAGCTCTGCTGTTGATCAGGTTCTTGGTCCACTCTGACCTCTGCAGAGTTTCTTGTACAGCCTTCTGAGGGTTAAACTCTGCGCCCTACAGGACAACACATTGGTTACCATGGTAACGTCTTGTGAACGGGCTCAGTGATAATTCATTGGTAGTTTATTGAGAAAAGGTGTAAACCTGCAGTGACTGAAACTCCGCCTTCAGAGCGAGAGTAGTGTTTAGTTCCGCCGTCTCCAGACAACCCACATCTTGACTGAATGCTGCAATAGGAGGCTCCACGGCTTGCCCACTGGCTCCTCCAACCAGAGAAGAAAGAACAATCTGTTATTATTGATACTGACTTCTGACCACTGACAGATAATTAGAATAAGTAAAAATACTTGTGGTGCGAACAGGAGGTCCGTAATTACTGAAACACAGAGCAGTTCAGTTTCACTTGTTTCCTGTTTAGAGTTTCACACTGATCAATCAAGTGTCACAGCTATGTTAAAGGGATACGCCAACATTTTTTTTTCAAGTTGTGCCTCACTCCCGAGTCTAGGACAAGCAGATAGACACCATCCTTTCGACTGTGCGTGCAGTAACAAGGGAGATATGGGCCAGTGTTTGAGCTAAGCTAATTAGCGGTGCACCAGCTCTGCCTGTATCTCCCTTGTTACTGCACGCACAGTCGAAAGGATGATGTCTATCTATTTGTATTTATTTCTTCATTATATATATATATACTTTTTCTTTTCTTTTCTTTTCTTTTCTTATTTTACTAATGAAATTTACTAATTTTATTACTATTATCACGTATATAGTATATATATATGTGTCTTGTATAGATGGATACAGATAGGTAGACTGTGGTTACCATGGTGACATCCTCTGCTTTTCCTCTGACCTCTGATTGGCTGCTGAGGTGGGGCATCTCTGCTCACTGTTAGGTGAGGCTCCGGTGTTACCTTGACAACCACTGGCTCTTCAAAACGCACCTTCCAGAGACACAGAATACATCAGTACCTCACACACACACTCACACATATCAACACTACAGGGTGTGGTCACCCACCTGTGTGTCACTCTTTCTCCTGGTCTGTCCTCGGGGGCGGGGCTTCAGCTGCGAACGGCTGGTCTTGGGGGCGGGGCTGAGCGAGACGGACAGGTCGAGTTCAGGACAGCCCGTCAGGTAGGAGGAGGAGGATGTGAAGGGGAGGGGCACAGAGTGAGGAGAGGGGGGAGGAGAGGTAAAGGAGGAGGAACTCATCCTGGGTGGAAATGAAAAAAGCAGAAATCAGGACTGTTTTAGCGCAGTGTTCCTTTAAAGTACTTTTGCATTGATAATTGATTAAAAGAACCATCACAGATCAGTATAATCAACACCTTAAATCTGATTATGTAGGATCGTAGCACCAAACACCAACACACACTCCAACATCAGCGTTACAATTCTTTACCCTCTTTAGTCGTTTCTCACAACATGTTAAAGGGATAGTTCAACATTTTGGCATATTGGCCAATTGCCATAATCACTATAGTAGGAGTAGGTTTGTTACCTTTAATTGTCGGTGCAAGCTATTTTTTGAACGGTAAATACAGAGTCTGCTTGCTGAAAAACTGTCCCTGACAGGAACGTGCATCAGCGGTTTTGCATGAATTTACCTCTAAAACAGCTCTGTCTGGTAACGTTGTGTTATTATCTCATAGCGTGGTGAATGTGCAGCTCACAACTTGTCCACCAGAGCGTTGTGGAGTTGTTGGATTTTGTATTTGATGAGTTTGATGAGGGAAACCAAGAAATCCCATTCCCCTCCGTAGCGTAGCTCTGAGCAGCTCGCGGCTCTGCTCCGCCGTTCTAAAAATAGCTTGCACCGACAATTAAAGGTAACGAACCTACTGCTAAGACTATAGGGATTATGGCAATGGGACAATTTGCCAAAATGTTGAACTATCCCAGAAAACTCTCCTCCACCATTAGGGATGCACATTTTGAAAAAAAATTCTGACCGATAACCGACGCTCGTTAACCGATTATTAACCGTTAACCGATAAGATTAAGAATCTTGCGGCGCACGGCCAAAAAAAAAATAATAATTTTGGTTTCAATTTTTTATTTTTTTCCTGTTAAATACACACGTGCACCGCGACAGCTGATCAGTGCGCTCTGTCTCAGCTGATCGCGCTCATATGGAGGTTAGATCGTCCAATGTAGAACTGTTTTTATAAAAAGTGCAGCCAAACACCAGGCTGAAGGAGCAGCAGAGCTCCTCTGACAGCTCCTCTGTGGAGCTGCAGGAGAGCTGCAGGTGAACAGGCTGGAGAGCAGCGACGTCCTCTTTTTTTTTTTTTCCAGCGCCGTTGTTACAGGTGATGCACATCTATGTCCGTGTATGTTACATTTATTGTCTGATCTTCCTTCATGGGGGCTGCTGCACATACTGTCAGTCCTCCTGTGTTACTTTTTGCTGCGAAATATGACTGAAGGCACGTGAACTCTGCACGTGTCGACACGCCCCCATGAGTTGACGACATACGGATCTAATAAAATAAATAAATAACCGATAGTATTAATCGGTCAAAGTTCTTGTTATCGGTTAACGGTTAAACGGTTAATCATGTGCATCCCTATCCACCATAAACCAACAACCCAGTGTTGTAGTCAAGACCACCTAACCTGAGACCAAGTCAAGACCAAGACAAGACCAAGACTTTGAGGGGGTCAAGACCGAGTCAAGACCAAGAACAAGGGGGTGCAAGACCAAGTCTCAGACCATTACTGTATTCAGTGCCAGTACTCATAATAATCATGTGGCTTGATAGTTACATTATTCCTCGGTGAGAAAGAAAAGATAATTATATATAAAATCTATTCCATATTTAATTGAGACAAAGTTTGGATTGAACAGAAGAACACAGCACAAAGCCTGTTAAAGGGATAGTTCCCCCAAAATTTAAATTTCACTCATTATCTACTCACCGTCATGTGGACTAAGGGCTTGGAGAAGTTTCAGAGTCGTCTGTGGCTTCTCTGAGTTACAGGGGGTCTCGGCGTAGCAGTACATGTCCATATAACGGTTGCAAATGGATACCAACTGTCTTCGTAACAAAAAGACACACCAAAAAACATCCAAATACCTTCATGCTGCTTGTTGCCTAGCTCGTTGTCGTCATGCAGCTTGGACGAACCAGGAAGAGGAGCTTCGAGAAGCTACAAACAAGCTTGAAATATAGACTTATTTAATTTTTTCGGGACAATTTCGCATTTCGGGGCTTCAATACAAGACGGACATTACATACGAGCAGCATTGAGGCATTTGGATGTTTTTTGGTGTGTCTTTTTGTTACGAAGACAGTTGGTATCCATTTGCAACCGTTATATGGACATGCACTGCTACGCCGAGACCCCCTGTAACTCAGAGAAGCCACGGAGGACTCTGAAACTTCTCCCAGCCCTTAGTCCACATGACGGTGAGTAGATAATGAGTGAAATTTCAATTTTGGGTGAACTATCCCTTTAAAGTCTTTAAATGTTGACACTGGTGCAACCAAGTTTTTCAGATGGTTACACAAATATACTCTTGTAGATCAGTTTTAATCTAAAAGTTACTGAATTACATTAGGCTACATAAACCAAAGTGAGCGAGTGACAGAGAGACATTTGCGGTTTAAAAAAAAAAGATGTCACTACTGCAGCTGTGGTCTTGGGAAAAAATCCAGAGTCCAGCTCGACCGAGACCGAGAATACTACCAGAACGATACTACACACAACCCGGATTACACCAAAACCATGAAGTCAGCCGAGAGAGTAGCATACAGTTTCCTTATGTACGATGCTGTAAGTCTTATTTCCATGGAGACCGTTCATGTCGCTTGGAAACCACCAATATCCTAGCTAGCCCAATAAACGTGACGATATTCCAGCGGTGTTGATGGGTCAGAGCGGTGACAGCGGCAGTGACACCGTCCAGCTGCTCTGAGGACATGAACCAGCACCGGGCAGATTCGGTACCATGGAAACCGTCCGTACAGAAATCAAAAACAACAGTGGCGCGCGGACAGCACAGCTCTGGGAGGAACCGGAGAAGTCCCAGTCTGACAGCAGCAGGACACGTCGTATGTTGGACATCATTACCTGTGTGTCTCTTGTTGTGACCAGAGACTCTGTTTCCAAGATTATTTATCACAGCGTTTCACGGGAATTCTCCGTTTCTCTTTCAAATCCGCCTCCTTCATCGGCACTTCCGCTTCCGCCTCCCAATTCTTCTTCTTTAGTGACTGGTGGTAACAGGCGTCTCTGGCGGTACCACCAGCGCCATCTGCAGGTCTGGACCGTCTGGACCATGGACTACAGACAGCCTGCTAAAATGAATCCAGTTCACCAGAGAGAAGATAAAATGATGTCTTCATTTCATGAGGATGTCGTCCTGTTTTATCACAGACATATTTTCAATCTCTGTTGATGATGATAATCTCTCTGCTCTGTTCAATTGCAGATTTCTCTCTGAGCTGTAACTCTTGTTTGTGTAATGAAAATTGTCTGTGGTGATAAGGATTGAGCAGCAGGAACCGTACAAAACAAAATTGCCTACAAGAAAAACAGAATTAAGACTTGTTTCTGTTTTGCTAAATGCTGTTTGCTAAATGCTCGAAAATAAAACTGAGGTGACGAGTATTTAAAGTATGAAAAGATAAAGTTAGGCTATTTGTAATCTCAGATGACCAGGCACCATCAGCCATAAAATCATCATGGTCCAGAATCCAGACTTGTGGTACAAGTCCAGATCAGAAAACATTAAGATATAGCTCTGCACCACTAACTGACTTTTTCTGCACAACTTAATCTGAATGAACTAGTAGATTAGATAGTACAGAAATTAAATAATCATGATGACTCATTTTACTGAGAGAGACTGTTTTTATATTGACATATAGGCTACTGTATATGTCAATATAAAACTGAACTGAACTTGTTTGTGATCAAATATATATTTTCTGAACTTGTTTGTGATAAAATATATATTTTATCACAAACAAGCAAGTTCAGTTCAGTAGCTGGAGATGAAAATCTCTTCCTGACCCTCCAAGTCATCGACGAGTGGGTCCAGTATTGTCCTCTGGTAGTATACTACGGAGTTAATACAACAGTATGTTTGCGGAGACGTTTTTTTATCGTGTTAAAAGCTGAACTCTGTCACTCTCTCTAAAGAGCAAATCTAACAGAAAGGTGGCTGCGTGTATTTAGGGCTTGTCCATGTCCATTAACTGCAGGAGAAAGGGTCAGTGTGGCAGGTTAAAATAGCTTGAACTTTTAACACATTTAATATTTATTCATGGGAGTGTTTTGGAAGAAACATCCAATAAACTGGCAATAAACCAGGCACTTGCACTTTGTCGTATTTCTGTATAAATGATGCAGTGTTTTCCACAGACATAAGAGTTTATTTTCTTTCAGTTGATCACATATTGTCCATGAGCAGTGTGACCAGCCTTGACACACATACAGCAGCTCTGCACACTCTGAAAGAGGGGGCTGTGTGAATAAACAACCCAGTTCTGCTCTCAGCCCTACAGTTAAATAACAGCACAAATCACAACATTAGAAATATTTTATCTTATATAATGGAAAGTGTGAATAAATCTACATGATAAGGTTACACAACACAAGTCAGATGTCTTTGAGGCTATATTGTATCTTCAACCTGACTGATCCCAGTAACATCTAAGTGCAGTTCCAACACACTCTGCTTTGCGACACTCTTCACAATACCTTTAAAATGACAGGTGAGAATGGTACAGGTGCACACACACACGCCCCGAGACACTGGTTGGCATAGCTCATGTATTATTATAAAAGCTAACGGAGACGTCTCCTTATTTATGGGGGGAGCAAACATCTGCTGTGTGTGCGGGAGGCGGGAGGCAGTGTTCATTTTACACAGTATGACTTTATTTAATGAATAACTAAATGAATACAGGTCACAAATTAAAGAATGCAAAAGAAACGTTGAACTATCATGATACTGGTTCCAGTGGAGGTCTTGATGATGCTAATGGTTAGCCCTCTAGCTGGGACGTCTGTAGGTTTCCTCTGCTACCGAGGTCTAACTGCCGAGGACCGCAGTGTCCACACAGTAGAACAACACTTTGCTTCTAGTTAAGACACACATTGAAGGGATCATACTGTTGCCCTTATACAACATGATGCTGAGGGTGGACTTCACACTGGGACTGTGTTAATACAGGCATGACAACAAGCTCGCCCGGCGCTCTCTAAGACAGGAAGAGGAGGGAGAAAATCTAAACTTCATCTTCATGGAGAATCTTCAGGTAACAGAGTGTTGGTAGGCTACTTTGGTTTTTTGCTTCTTGTTGTCTACAGTCTTCCTCCCAGAGGACCAGAGGAGTCAGGAGGGTCGGGACATGAGGTGGATGCAGGGCGTTGGATCAGCTAGCCCCTGGACTCCAGAGACCTACAGGAGGAGACAGAGTCCTGCTGTCAGAATGCAGGAGAAATACTACAGAGAGACATGGTTGTGGCGGTTTACATGTGTAATCGCAGTAGGGATGTCACGATTACTTGTTTTCACAATTAATCGTGATCGTAAAGGTTCCTAAATACCGTTGCTTTCTGAAAAAGATATGTTAGAACCATATCTGCAGATGTGCGCCAAAGTAAAGGTAAATGCACAGATACTGGTCCATTTATCTAAAGTAACACTGAATTAGCAGGAATTTAAATGTTAGCGTGTCATTTGTATTGTGAAAAAAATCATTAAAATAAACTTAAACATTTGGTATAGATGACAATTAGTGACTTAAATATTTAAAACACTTCCCCCAGTGGATTAATAACTGGTCCCAGTGGCGAAAGTACCATTAATGCAAGTAATGCCGTTGCATTAGGGCCCGTGGCCAAAAAAGGCCCGCGGTGAACGGAAAAAAAAAAAAAAAAATTAATAAAACATAAAAAAAAAAAAAAAAAAAAGTTTTAATTGATGGTATAGGCTACTGTATTAAATCATCTTGGCTTTTACATCATTACTGTAATTCGTTAACGTTATTCTGGATTATGAACATGCGCGCGTGACAGGACAGTTCTCCTGTTGTCGGCAGCGCGGCGGCGCAGCGCCGTCCCTGACCGTCTCTCCCTGTCTCTTTCTCTCTGTGTCTCTCACAAGCAGTGACATGTTCAGCACCGAGACAGCGGACAGCGCTGTCACTCACTCAGGGCCCCGGTCCAGATGGATTCGGCTTTTTTGAATCTGGATAAATACTTCTATCAGATCGGCATCGCGTCCAGGCGGACGGCGTTTTCGGGGGGTGAAAACGGTATTTTTTTTAAACATGTCCCAGAGTGGGAAAATCTGAAAACGCCGCCTCAGCGTATCCGTCCGGACGCCCAAAATTGATTTTTTTCTGAAACGATGTCATGTAACCTGATGAACGCACCGTGAGACACACACACACTGCTGCAGCAGCTGCACAGTCTATGGACGTAACAACAGCGGCAGACTACCGTCGGGTCGCTCAGACGCTGCGGCTGAATCACACCTGTTTAATCATCAGTGATATTTACTCTGACACAACTCCCTGTCAACATTTAATCCCATGTCTGAGTTTGAATACAGCGGGGGACTTCCCGTCTTCTTCTCTGTCTTTAGTGTTTATGTGTGTGGCGCTGTAGCGCTCCACACAGGCCTGGAGTAGCCTATACTACAGCCTACCCCCCCCCCCCCTCGTTATTATTATAGGGCCCGCAATTTTTTTTTTGCATTAGGGCCCGTAGCAGACAACTTTCGCCACTGACTGGTCCTATATTAAGAGATTAGTAATGTAATTATATTTTGACTATATTTGATTTTACACATTCATAGTGTTGTGAAATTTATTGATGCATAATAATCGTGATAATTGTAAAACCGTGATTATTTCTCTGACAATAATCGTACCAAGAAAATCTATAATCGTGACATCCCTAAATCGCAGTGATCCTGGCTGACTGAAAGAGCAACAGTAAATTCTCAGTCAGTCAGTCAATGTGAAAAGGTTTATATCATGTGATCAAGAAGCGTTCACAGGACAGTTGTTTTCAGCAGGCCAACAGTTTTCAACTCTGTCCTCAATGTGACATATGGACCAGACAGTTTGTGTCAGAAGGTCAAAGTGTGATGAAGAAGGATGAAGAACTGCTTTAAAACACAGCCATATTCTAGAAGATTCCCAGTAGATACCATTCATCACTGAACCTATGTGTATTCCAGGACCAACACAGATTCCCACTATCTGGTCATTTAGGACCCATTTACCCCCAATGATTACTAAGTACTGATTAATTTTAGTCAACACTAACACAATGGCATTTGTGTAGTATTTCATTTTCACAGCAGGTTTGAGCACACTCTTTGGTCTGATGTTAAATAGTGACCAAAGTGTGGCTTACAGTATGCCCATGGATCTGTTGCCTAAGTGCATGCTGGGACAGAACTGAAACGTGCTGATGCAGGTATGTTGATGCAACTACATGCACTATAATCAGTGGATTAGATGCAGTCGATTCAGATACACTGGACATGTATGTTGCTTCTTTGTAAATATAGCCTAAGCCTACAGTCTACAGTTCTGCCCTACAAAGGCAAAGTGCAGTATCTGTAAAAATGCCGAACTAAGAAAAACAGCTTTTTGTGTTTTTCATTGTCAGGTTTAAGCATCAAATTATGAATAACTACCAAGTCTATAATTGATTAGATAAAGGTGGACTGAATGAAATGTATTTTGTAGTTTGTCTTTCTGACCAATTTTGACCGTTTTATGGCAGATACTGCACTTTGCCTTGGTATTAGCTACAGATACAGCACTTTGCCTTGGTTTTACTCCAATGGAATTATAGAGTAAATTGCTTTTTTGGATGGACAGCAAAATAAAAAGCCCAATAACTCTAGCAGATTGAAGAAAATATGCCACACCTTTGATTGGTCAAAACATTTTTTTTTTTTTAAATGCAGATACTGCATTTTGCCTTTGTAGGGCAGAGTTAGCCTAGTATGGATACAGGACTTGCTGTACATATCAGGACAGGTGCCAGGGTGCAGACTAAGGAGCAGTCTCACGAGTAGCTGGTGTGTTGCTGTCGTCTCCGGGCGCTCCTCATCTTCTCGAAGCGAGCCTCCATCTCCTCCAGGACCTTGGGGGTGTACCGGACTACCAGTTTGACTGAACCCTGGGCGGCCTTCAGCAGTTCCACGGCCTTCTCATGGTGCTCCCCCTCAACGCTCTGCAAGGCAAGTCAAGTCAAGTCAGCTTTATTTTTAGAGGACATTTAAAACCAAAGTGCTTTACAATTATGTGCAAAAACAAGAACAACAATAACAATAGAACAATTTAAACAGTGGGTATAATAACGTAAAGTCGGGGGACTAAGTATTAGTACTATGTCGGATCAAATGCTAAGGAAAAGAGATATGTTTTTAGGTGTGTTTTAAAGATATTAATGGAGGGTGAAAAACGGACTGAAAGAGGTAAATTATTCCACAGTTTTGGACGAGCAACTGAAAAAGCTCTGTCACCCCTGGTTTTTAATTTTGTGCTTTAGAAACCAATAGAATAATCTTAAAATCAATCCTGTGTTTTATAGGTAGCCAGTGGAGTGAGGCCAATGCAGGTGGTCACTTCTCCTGGTACCAGTAATGATTCTTGCTGCTGCATTATGGAGCAGCTGTAAACGTGACAGGGATGCTTGACTAATCCCAGTGTAGAGTTGTCTTAATGGGATGAAATGAAAGCATGAACCAAGGTTTCTAGGTCTGTGGTGGACAGGAGTGATTAGAGTTTGGCAATAGATCTTGGATGGAAGAAACTTGGGCTGGCACCAAGATTTTTTGCCTGGGTTTTTAGCTGTGAGGACAGAGGGCCAAGAGCACTGATAATAGAGGCAGGAGTGTCCTGTGTGCCAAAGATGCTGACCTCAGTTTTATTTTGGTTCAGCTGAAGAAATTTCCTTCCATCCAAGATTTTATGGCATCTATACAGTGGGTTAATGAATTTATACAGTGTGAGTCTGAGGGTTTAAAAAAAAACAATTATAGCTATGCTGCCATAGGCACTGCTGGGGGACACATCAGGGTACATGGAGCCCTCTCCTCTCCTCATGCACATTTCAAAATGTCATTGTTTGTGGCACTGTGTATTTGGCCTTGGTGTCTCACTCTCTCTGTGTTTCCACAGATCCACTGGAGCTCCATCTCCCTGCACCAACAGCTGCCTGCATCACCTCCTTTCCCCTGCTGTTCAACCGGCCTGCACTCCCTGCCTTTTCTCCCACCAGAAGCTGCCTTCATCAGCTCTTGTTAACCTCCATGTTCTCCCTTATCCCGTGTTGTAAACAGTTTTCTTGTTCTTGTTCTCTTGTTTGTATACAACATCTATGTCACGTCTGCCCGTCCTGGGTGAGAGATCTCTCTGTCTGTCAACCTGAGCTTTCTCCTGTTTTTTCTTAGGAGATTTTCTTCAGTGGATGTGAGGGTCTAAGGGCAGAGGATGTTGTTATGATGCCATGTAAAGCCCTTTGAGACAAACTGTTTGTAAAAATGGACTATACAAATAAAATTGCCTTGCCTTACTTTAGAGAAATATTCTTTTAGAGAATATTTTGTTTGACTTTCAAAATGACCAACTGCTGAAAGCTGAGAACAAAACTGTGTACAGTCCTGTCATCCATAGTGAAGAAATATCTCCACTATGGATGATTTGCAGCAACATTGCCATCTCTTTTTTCATTATCCAGTGATACTGGATAATGGTTACCAACAGATCTGCTTTAAAGGTCTGCATGGATGGGACTGTATACAGATAGTATGTGATAAAGTGTAAACTACTGGTCCAACTATGGGTCTCTGCAGACACAGAGAAGCATGTTACTGGAGCTCACAGCTCCAACACAGAGGAGGGTGTGGAGCCGTTGGTCAATGATTAACATGAATCACCTTGAACCTTGTCTGACAGACTGTCCATATTCACGTGTTTTCCTTTTTTTTTCTTTTTTTCCGGGCATGTTAACTGAATCAGATTTCATCACACACAATTTCAGTTACACAATACAAGCAACATGACCAAAAGGGAAACGGGAGAAGCATAAAGCTCATCAGGTCCCGCCCCGATTACCATTCAGAATACATTCATTTCATCACAACTTTTCTTTCTTAACATACAACAGCAGAGCTGCGGTCTGGACTCCAGACAGCCAGTCCAGAATAACCTTAAACCCCTTTCTCTGGGTTTAAATCAATTTATAATTGTCTAGAATAGAGTTTCGTATTTCTTTTTTAAAAGCCCACAAGTTTCTTGATATTTAAACTTCATTGACTAGTTTTTTCCACTGTTTGACACCAGTGACTGAGATAGAAAAGGATTTTAGCCTAGTTCTCACTCTCCTCTGCCTAAATATAAATAACATATTTCCTCTCAGATTGTGTGTCACTTCTCTGTCCATGAAAAGACCTTGTAAGTTATGCGGAAGGTCTCTGTTTGTGGGCCTGTACATAATCTGCAGAGTTTTGTAGTTGATGAAGTCATGTAGTTTGAGGATTTTTGCATTGATGAACAACTGGTTTGTGTGTGCTCTGTACTCACAAACCAGTTGTTCATCAACAATATGCTAGACATATTTCAGTGTGTCATAAACAGTGCAGCTCCTCATAGCTGTAAGTTGTGGACAGGTGCTTCTTACCACGCCGTTGACTGACAGCAGCTGGTCTCCTCTCTTCAACCCTCCTTGGCGGTCTGCCACCCCCCCTGGGATCACTCTAGAGATGTAGATGGGGGAGTTCTGCTCTTTGCCCCCCATAATGTTAAAGCCCAGACCCTCTTCTGTCTTGGGCAGCTCCACCACCCTGGGGTGGGCGTGGCCCTCGCTGGCTGCAAAGGCTGCCACTGTGGCCTGGTCAGGGGTGGAGACAGAAAATGAGCAGTTATGAATGAATCACACACAGCAGGTTCATCATGAGGCATCACAAAGACAACTGTTGGTATTTTGGTGGAGGGTGTGTCTAGGTCCACCACACCCCCACACAGTCTGAGACTACAGGACATCATAGCTATTCATACCTTGGCTGTGGCCTGTGCTCGCACCTCTGGTCCTCCAACGATGTCAAGAGTGTCATACAGCTGTTCGTACACCTGGAGGACAACAGAGCACAACTCATGTAAAGGTTCATGTTGGTTTGCCTCCAATAAAGTTTATTCTCATCTCTTGTTTCTGTGAGTTCCTCTGCTTTTGACCGTTTTATGGCATATTTTGTGACCAATCTTGACAGTTTTATGGCAGATACTGCACTTTGCCTTGGTTTTGGTGCAGATACTGCACTTTGGCTTGGTATTAGCTACAGATATGGCACTTTGCCTTGGTTTTACTCCAGTGGAATTATAGAGTAAATTCCAGAATGTAGGGAGTACAATTACTCTTTGCAGATACTGCACTTTGCCTGGTTTCACAGATGGACAGCAAAATAAAAAGCCCAATAACTCTGGAAAGTAGCAGTACCAATATCAAATTCTACCAGATTGAAGAGAATATGCCACACTTTTGATTGGTCAAAAAAAATGGAAAAAATGCAGATACTGCACTTTACCTTTGTCTTCTCTGTGGTTTGGTTTCATCAATCTCATACTCATACTCAGACCTGACTCACTGCCTGAGGTGAACATTTGCCATCAACTGATGACAGAAAAGGGTCATCTATTGTCTGAATATCTCCAGGATGTATGAAGCCTGGATACTGACAATTAAAATATTGTTTCTTGTATGATTTAAAACAACCCAATGTACACATTTCAAATGTCAGGCCGAATGAGAACTACCCTTTGTTTGCAAACTGCCTATTCTGTGGGAGGAGCTTTATATATCAGTGCTACATCTAATACATGGGAAGAGCCAGACTGTAAAAATGCACTTTTATGGACCGTTTTTTTTTTTTTTTTTTATCTTGCTGCACTCTGTGCAATTACAAATAAACATTGAATCTTGACCTTTTGTCCAATCATTGCAACTTTTCCACAAACCTGACCAATCATCATAGCTTATATCTGTGGCTCCAGTCAGACACCCAGCTGTAGGCTACACCCATACCTCTCCTCCCTAGACCTACGCCCTGCTTTACCTCTCTGATGGCTGCACAGAACTTGCTCTGGAGAACTCTCTGCAGGGCCTGCAGTTTGGGAGGAGGCAGCTCACCGCTCCGCTGCAGACGGTCCAGCAGCTCGATCACCCTGCACACATCTGACACACAGAACAACAGACTGGATCATCAATGGGGCGAAGACGCGAAGTACACCGATTAACTGCACATATGTAGTAGCTAATGATCATACAGCACAATAACCACAATGTCAAACACTTACTAATCGTAGTGGGGCCCATAAAAACATGGATTATAACTAGTCTTCAGGTTATTTTTTATTCTGTTACTGCCACAGTGAAGTGTGCAAGATGGTAGAGTATTGTTTATTCACTGTAAAATCATTCAGTTCACAACAGTTCATTAAAACACTTGCTGGCTGCTCGCTGGTTGAGTGGCCAAACCTTTGCAGCAGGGCCTTTTCATTCTGAAAATGTAAAAGATGAAAATGGAAAAAAAAAAAGAAGTCATATTGTTTAATATGTAAAGGGAATGTGTCATCTGTAACTTTATGTCTTTCGGAGATCATTTCATCTTCCACTTGCTTAACTGTTCGTCAACAGAGATTTTGACCAGGGGTGCCTAAACTTTTGCATGATGCCACAAACTGTGTGCATTGTTGTTCTACAGTCATTAAAGGTTCAGTTTTTTATCATCAGTCTCCTGAGCTGCAGTGATGATGAAGTGTAAAGGTTTCATCACTGTCAGGATTCTGACAATTTAAAGAATCTGTGTGCCGTTTACATAGCTAGTTCAGACACATTTATCTACTATCGATCACTTTATTGCAAGGACTTTTGTTGTAGCCCTAGTCATTTTTCCAGTGATCTGATTGATCTGTAGTTTGTCCGTTGACAGGTTTTGATCTGATCCTAAATTACCATGGCGATTTACTGATCTGAGGCCATCAGACTTTATAACACATATAGTCTCCAGACCTGGGCAGTCTAGCTGACCATATTTTTTAATGAATGATTGTTGTGTGTGTGCCGGGAGTAGCCTATTTATCTGTCTATTTTTATATTGTGTATTTGTTTTTATTGTTGTGTGCTGCTGGGGAAAACAAATTCCCCTCCTTCGGGATTAATAAAGTTAATTTAATTCAATTCAATTCAATTACCCTGCTAACAGGTGAACCACAGTTGTTGGACTGAAAACCGAGAGTTAAACATGGGGTTAATTCGACAGATGCAGAGGCTGCTTCGTAGTAGCTACAGAGCCCTGGTTGTAGCGTTTACTGTTAGAGACGTTGGCTTTCAACCTCTTTTTTATACAGTCTATGCTTTCAACACATATGTCTCTCACCGCACGGTGTGAATGTATCCCGCTCCCCCAACTTCAATGAATAAGGCAGGCCTAGGGTGTTTTCACCACGCCTTTACCGCGTCACGGGGAGTAGTGATGTTAAGTCGCGCTGTAATGCTACAATGATGTAATATAATATGCCAAATTAAATAACGTATAGCTCAGTCATGTCACACATAGCCTAGCCTTCTATTTAATGGAAAATCAACGGTGTGAACAGAAGCGTTTGGTGACATTTACTACGAGAAACGTGCCGTGCACGAGCGGTGGTCGCGCGGGCAGGCCGAGCCCCGTTAAGCATCTGTATCAATGATAACTGCGACACTGACGTCACTTCAGCACCGCGAGCTCCAACCACACACCCCCACTCAGCTCCGGCCCATGTAGCTAGGACCGGGACCGGGACCGGGACCTGCTGTCCCTCTCAGACAGGTTCACCGTCCAGATACTCAGATAGCAGCGGCGGGGGGAGGGGGTGCGGGGGTACCGAGGCTCGGCCGGTTCGTTACGTTACCTCTCTCCAGGCACAGCGGCTCCGTCATGGCCGCCATCTCTGCCTCCTTGGTCGGGTGGTAGTATGAGGACATCATGATGAGCTCCGCCGCTAATAAACCGCGATTCTGAGCAGGAAGTCTTGTTCACAACAGCGACCTGGGGTCCATCTCCTACAATGTTGTCTGTCTGTAGGGCAGAAGGCGACGGTCGGACTGAACGGGGGGGTCGGGATGCTGGACCGAGGACCAGGCGGGACAACCTGACGCAGCTGCCTCTCTCTGGCTCCAGCGCGTGACTCTGTGATGAGGCGCTTCAGCATCTTCTACGTAGGCTTAAAGTAAACTGGTGCTGTGCAGAGCGAGGCAACGGCAGGGTCTTACAGAGACTAGATCCCTGATCAGGACCAAGACCCGATGAGATGAGAACCAGAAGAAACCCAATTTATTCATTTATCTTATGTTTTAAAGGACCATACTGATGTTTAACCCGTTACTGACCATGATAAGATGTGTCGTTACATAGCATTAGTAGGCAGTGCCTAAAAGTCAACGTTTAATTACATGATCATCATAACTGTTATTAGAATGTGTCCAGTGTCCAGCACCGTTTCACACGTGTGTGTGTGAAACGGTAAAGGGATACAATGAGCAAAAACACCATTAAGTCACAGGATGAGAGACACAGTAAAACATGAGACAACTCAGACTTTAAGTCACATCTTTATTAAAATGACCCTGCAAATCTAACATACAAACAGCAGACATTAAAAAAAAATCTTGCAGAATCAATTAACAGAATAAACAACCCTCCACTGTCACAGCACGTTTCCTTCAACTTCACAGACATTGAGAAGAAACTGGGTCCAGACAAGCCGACAGTGTCACTGCCTCGTGAATATGGAAATAAAAAACTAACCAAGCTCCTTACAGTTCAAACCAACCCAGACCGAGAGGGAGAGGGAGAGGGGAAAAAGAAATGTTCACTAAGGAAATCTGAAAACATTGAGTGGCACGGATTAGTTGGGCGACGCGAGAGAAGCTGCAACTTTTTTAGTGAGATCAGATCAATTAAATTCATCGACTGTGCAACAATATCAAGTGGAATATCTCGACAGGAGGAAATCTAGCTAGATGGCTGAGGAGTCCCTGACCTCTTTCAGACATTGTGCCTTTCATAGAAGGTCATGGTGGTGTGAGTATGGGTCTGCTGGGGGGGCGAGGGGGGGTTCAGTACTCATCTCCTGGAGCCTCCATCTTGTAGCCGTTCTCACTGGAGCCGTAGCCGTCGGCGGATGGGACAGACTGCTGGTCCATCATCATCCCGTCCTGGCTGTACTCCTCCATGTGCGGCGGTGCGGCGCCGTCGTCCTCGTTGCCCATGTCGTCCTGGGGGCCCATGTCGTCTCGTAGGGACCCGTGGCGCTCTTCCCTGCGGTCCCCTCTGTCCCTCTCGCCCCGCTCCCTTTTGTGCTCCCTGTCTCCCCTGTCTCTGTCGCCCCTGCGCCGGTCCCTGTCCCTGTGGCTGCGTCTTCGGTCCCCCCTGTCCCTCTCTCCCCTGTCTCCCCTGTCTCTACGCTCCTCCATGCCCTCACCCACCTCTCCTTCGTGTTCCTCCAGCGTCCTCTCCCCGGCCTCGGGCGGTCCGTCTCCCTGGCTGATCTCCTCCCCGTCCAGACCCTTTCCCCTCTCCCTGTCCCTCTTGCGGTCTCGGCTCCTGCTCCTTCTCTTGCGGTCTCGACTCCTCTCCCTGCTCCTGCTGTCCCCTCCCGCTGCCCCCCCACGCTCCCTCTCTCTCTCCCGACGGCGACTACTACCTCCGCCGACGCCTCCACCGCCACCGCCTCCTCCTCCTCCGCCGCCGCCGCCACCGCCACCAACGGCGACGACCTCCTCTCCTGCACCGACCTGCCTGTCTCTGTCCCTCTCACCACGGTCCCGGGAACGGGAGCGTCGGCGGCGCTCGCGGGATCGGGACCTCCTGCGCTCTCTGTCCTTGTCCCGTTCACGCTCCCGACTGCGCTCTCTGCGCTCGCCACGTTCCGGCCCGCGTTCCCGATCACTGTGAAAAGCGAGGACAAAGGGAAGACCGTTATGCAAAGTAGGGATGTCACGATTATACATTTTCTTGGTACGATTTTTGTCAGAGAAATAATCACGGTGTTACGATTATTACGCATTAATTAATTTTACAACACTAAGAATATGTAAAATAAAATATAGTCAAAATATAATTATATTACTCATTGTTTACACAAAATATTTCAAGTATCGATTAATATATGACCAATTATTTATCCCCCAGGGCAAGTGTTTGAAATAAATTGTAATCTATACCAAATGTTTACGTTTATTTTAATCTTTTTTTTTTTTTTTTTTTTTTAAATACAAATGACAGGCTAACATTTAATTTCCTACCAATTCAAAGTTACGTTAGTTAAATGGACCAGTATCTGAGCATTTACCTTTATTTTGGCGCACATCTGCCGATATAGTTCTGACATAATCTTTTTCCGGAAGTGACGGAATTTAGGAATCTTTATGATTAATTAATTGTGGCGTTTAATACCACGACTAATTGTGAAAACAAGTAATCGTGACCTCCCTAATGCAAAGAAAGGTTTTAGTGGTTTGATTATATAAATGAATGGAACTGAGGAGTCCAGCCCTGAAGAGATGTTTACTAGATCTCCGAAGAGAATAAATTGTGTATATATATATATATATTTTTTTGTTCTATCTTATGCTTTTTTTCCCTACTGTCTTTGTCCCACCTCTTTCCCCCCCATCATTGTTATTATTCCTTTTTTTTCTTTCTCTCTCTTCTTTTACCATGAACTTTTTTTTTTCTTTTGATGTATTTCACTACAAATTGCATACATTTTGTAGGAATGCTCCAATGACTAAAAAGATGTGTATTGGAACATGAACTAACGACTTGTGCAATCCTGCAATAAAGTATAAAACCGTTCTTTTTTGAACGGTTTTAGAGCAAAGGACAAAGTTTGGATGAGAGGACTCACCCGCCCAGAGCCCGGTCATCGTAACGTGAAGCGTCGTCTCGGCCAGAGTGCTTTATGTTGACGTCGGCTCCACCTCTCCTTGTACCACCAAGTCCACCACCTGATCAGAGTAGAGGGAAAACACAAGTTCAAGAGTTGTAATGGTCTGTGATCCTGCATCAAACGACCTGTTGTCAGGACGTTCAGACAGAGTAGATTAAACAGAGATGGAAAAATCAGGAACTCAGACATCAGTTTATATTATAACTACACTAATTGATCGAGTGAAGGTGCAACTGCCATGACAGTAAAGCCTGATTGTCTATTCACACTAGTTGCAAGTGCAGAACTTACAGGCAACTCCATCTAGTATTTTGTGCTATAGATACAGCTCTGGAAAAAATAGAGACCACTCCAAAATGTTCTTAATAAATCAGCCTTATCTCTACATGTATGGCAGCCATTGTTTCCAGTGTCTATTGAACTCCAACACAAGCACCTCACTCTACTTAACTGATCACCTGAACCAAATCATATTTAATGAGGAAGAAAGATGGTAAATAAATAAAAAAAACACTGCTGTGATTAAAAATTGGGATTATTCCACCAATTTTGATTTCTAAACTCTTCCTAAGTTTAAAAAGTAGTGTTGTGTTGTTTTAAAAGTAACATCAACTTGTTTTGTTTTTTTTTACATTATACAAGGTCTGAAAACACTGGAACTTTTGCTATTTTGACCAGTTGCCATTTTCTGCAAAAAAAAAAAAGGTCTAAATGACAATTTTATATATTTATTTCCAATTTGGGTAAAATGAACACTTTTGTTTCATTCTATAACCTACTGACATCATTTCTCCCAAACACATAGCTATGAATAGTAAAACCAGAGGAACTGATCATTTTGAAGTGGTCTCTTAATTTTTCCAGAGGTGTACTTAAAATATTGCGTATATAATTAGTAATGTAATAATATTTTCACTGTATTTGATTTGACACATTCATAGTGTTGTAAAATGAATCTACTTAATCATCTACTGTACAAATAGTGTGTCTGTTTGTGTTTAACATAAATAAAACAAAACATTAAGATAAAGCAGTAACAGTGTAGATGTGTCAGCTGACCTAGTCTGCGAGGGTGCCATCCTTTGACCGTGCGTCCTCGTTCCACGTCCACCAGCACGCGTCTGCCGTCGATCTTCTTCCCGTCGGCGTGTTTGTAGGCGGCTGGAGGAGAGGAGCGGGGAGAGGGAAGCCAGAGGTCAGAGCCGAGTACGACCACATCAATGTGGCCAAGGAAACAAACAGTGCATTATGATACTGACCAGGAGCAGGCGGGGCCGAGATGGCTGCTCTCTGGGCAAAAGCCGAGGGATAATGGGAGTAGACTTCCTTCCACCCGATGAGTGATATGTTACTTTACAGACCCAGCTTCGGTTTCATTCATATGTAACGGTGGTGTCTAATAGGTCAGGACTTAATGACTGTGTGGACTCTGGATTTGTTACTTAGAGCTGCGGAACTTTCCTCCGTCTCTCACAGGTTTGAGTGTGATGAGACAGACCACAGCTAGATGTCAGCCTGTATCAGATCTGTGTGGACGTTTAGCTTCACCCACTGGGACTGTGGTGATGTAGAACTCAGAGCACTGCAGTGATCTCAGGTGTGTGTAGTGCATGCACTCTCTGTGCTATACACCTGAGTTTTATCATGACTAGGGATGTCACAATTACTTGCTTTCACAATTAATTGATCGCAAAGATTCCTAAATACCGTCACTTTCTAAAAAAAGATTATGTATGAACCGTGCCGGCAGATGTGCGCCAAAGTAAAGGTAAATGCACAGATACCTAATTTAAATGCTAGAGTGTCATTTGTAACAAAAAAAACCGTAAACATTTGGTATCGATGACAATTAATGACTTGAATATTTCAAACACTTCCCCTCGCGGATTAATAATTGGTCATATTTGAAAAGATATTTGAAATATTTTATAATTAGTAATGTATATTTTAACTATATTTGATTTTACACATTAATAGTGTTGTGAAATTAAATAATGCATAATAATCGTGATAATTGTAATACC
Source organism: Trachurus trachurus (assembly GCF_905171665.1). Taxonomy (NCBI): domain Eukaryota; kingdom Metazoa; phylum Chordata; class Actinopteri; order Carangiformes; family Carangidae; genus Trachurus; species Trachurus trachurus. The sequence continues at coordinate 30,428,549 of NC_139905.1, read as the reverse complement.
GTGATTATTTCTCTGACAATAATCGTACCAAAAAAAATCTATTATCGTGACCTCCCTAGTCATGACAGAAGTCCTGACTCCTGATTGGACTTTTGACATCACAACACAAGCATTGATCACAGATTATTGATTGTGAGCACAGATCAGTGGGTCGCTGGTCAGACTAAATATATCTGGCACCAATAACAGTATGTTTGCAGTTAGATCTGATGATGTGGTGGTCGACTCTGTTGTAGCTCAAGTATTTATTATGAGGACGACATGATGATGACGACGGTGAGGAGCTTTCGGCAACATCTGGCTAATTTCCAACCTGGTGTGCGTCATGTGTCAGACTTGGTCCCACCCCTCAACCCGTCACACCCCACAACAGTCCGTCAATCCATCGTGTATGATTGAAGGTCCGGGCGCTGCATCCTGTCTGCTACACTGGTCTGTAGGGGGGAACCTTCCCGAGAAGAGGGCCTTACCAGAACCCGTCAGTTAGCGCAGAACCTCTGAGGGCCTTACCACGCTCCCTCACTCCTCTGGTACAGTGGGCGGTCTTACCATATCCCCTCACTGACGATCTCTGTCCCTGTCTGAGGGGCTTTCTCAAACTTCTCAGCGCCAGAATGCACATAACGGTCACAACAACTCTACCAGGGGCCTTACCAGAACCCCTCCACTCAGGATGACACCATCCCATCCAATGACAGGGCCTTACCAAACCCCCATCTGTCCTACCAGAACTGACCAACTGAAACAAACAGAAACAGAAACAAACAAGGGGCTACATTCCTGACAGGAACCAACTCGTGTTTTTTTTTTTTTTTAATTTTTAAACTGAGAACTGAATGAAGTGGTGTTGCTCTGACCTGTGTTGGATCTACAGTGACCTGAGGTGTGTCCGGTGTCTGAAGCTACGTTAAGGACATGGAACTGTTTCTGTAACAGTCTGATCATGAGTTCATCTGTAAGGCTGTGTTCACTAGACTCTACCTTTCTTACATGGTGAATAAAACATGTATGAATTAACCCATTAACAGTTACCAAGAAACTTACCCTCGTCTGCCTTTTCTGTTAAAGCCAGCACAGTGTCAAGCGTACGTTCGCTTTATATATGAGGATCGTTACGATTATTAGTGGTGAGGAGCTGCCAGTTTCCTGCAGCGGCTCTGGGAAGGAACTTTACTATTAACGGTTCCACTGGTAGAGCGAGTTAACAAGCTTAACAGTTAAGATGCTGTCTAATGCCTTATTCATTTACACCTGACTGTGCTGATTGACACTGACATTTAACTGAACGCTTGGGTCTGATCCAAGTCACAGCGACAGAGTGAATTTAAGTGACATAGACAGAGGACTAATGAACTTCTGCACTAAAACTCATCAGTATAATTCTACTCTAGTAAGTAAGCATCCTGACTCATTCTAAGGAGCCGTCAGACCTGTGTTTACACCTTTAAAACTTCTGTGTGACAAGACAGACCAACAACTGGCTCCAGAAGAAGCTGGAGGACCAACCCTTGGGACCGTGCGTCCCTCCATACATCTGAGTGGTGGCTATGACAAAAAGCAGCAACTTCAATAACCTGAGGTGGCTTTAACTTAAAGGGCAGAGTCCCGGGGCAATAGTGAAAAACAAAACTGGTCAGGGGTGCGTTCAATGGTCAAAGCCTGAGGTCCCAGAGGTAATAATTAACACTGAAGCTGTTGAGGGCTTGAAAAACGCTTTGAACCCATTGAACGTAGCTCCTCTTTCCCTATGTAGGAGATGGAGGGTGGAAAGAAATCTTACCCATCATACAAACCCATTATACCAACCATATACTGAGCTGTGGTAGTAGGGTGTAGATGTATCATAACCATCATCATCTGCCAGCCAGCTCTGGCCAATAGCCATCACAGATTGGCGGCTGCAGTGGCAATGAGAACAACACACAGTTAATATACTGTTGAGCCCCACATCCCCCCGCACCTCAACCCCCGCTGGCTCTACATGGCTGGGATTCAGCAACTCTGGTCTTGAAGAGCTGATGGACCTGATCGCCTATTGATGGTGTCACTGAGTCACCATGCGTTGTCTAATGAGACTGGGGGCAGAATTCACTGTGGCATCACATCACCAGCAGCTTTAAAAAAAAAAAAAAAGATGGCTCACTACTGTGGTGAAGCTGGACTACTCTCACCATGACCAGGGTTGGAGACCACCAGCAAAAAGCTATAAACGAGCTCGTAGTCATACAGGAAGATGGCTTTTCATACAGTCGTGGGTAAAAACCCCGCTCAGTGCTCGGTGACCAGTCTGACCTTGTGCTTACCATTACCGTCCAACCGGGAGAGCTGCTCTTCCAGAGCCTGACACTTCAAACACAATGAGCCCTTTGACAGGCAGACATGGTCAGGGTCACAGAGGAAACACACACTTTCTACCGCCTGCTTCTTTCCCCCATGATGCCCCCCAACTGAATCAAGCCACTCCCCCTCCTCAGCCAGATTATCGTTCGACTGTCGAACACGCATTAACACAGACACACATCATCACACGACGTTGATTTCACCATGCAAACATTGGCGGCGGCTCAAGAGCTGCCAGCCCCCCTATCATAACAGTAACATCACAGTAAAGGAGAGGGGGGGTCCGCTCAAAACCCACCCTGCAGATTAACAAGACTGTCATGTGATCACACACACAAAGGTTGACTCAAGAGTCCTACGGTTGTACTCACAGTGCATGTCCCGTTCGTGCTCATACTCAATGAAGGCGTAGCCGCGGGGCTTCCCCGTTCTCTTGTTGTAGACGATGTAGATCTGGAACAGAGGGAGTCGCCATTTCATACACATACCTACAAACTCCAGCTGTGTGTGTGTGCGTATGTGTAGATTAGGGCTGAACGATATGGACAAAATTTCATATCTCGATATTCATGCCAGATATCTCGATATCGATACGATGTGACTACGGGTTCGGTGAAAACCAAGCGTTTTTCTGGAAAATAAAAACATCAAAGAATGTGGAAAGTGCAGTTTTATTGATAAGAACTCACTGCCAGTCATCAACCTTAACAAAAAGTCACCAATAAATAAATTACAAATCAAACATTTTACTGCAGCTCTGCTTTTACAATAAATGTGTGCATGTGTGTGTGTTCTAGGGCTGACCCTCATATTTTGCGATCACAGCGGAAATAATGAAAGTAATGGCAAAAAAACACTGCATATCTCTAAAATCAGGCAGGCGCCAAGTAGCCTACTAATTTTAGTGTAACAATTGCCGATGAGAACCGTTTCAAAAAGGAAAAAAGGAAGAGAAAAAAAACAATCGATCACGGACTTCATGATCGATTACCATGGCAACGAACGAAGCTTCGAAGCTTCGATTTTTTTGGGTCAGCCCTAGTGTGTTCTTGTACTTGCTACGTACTGAGGACCAGTGTGAGTGCCTGTGTATGTAGTGTGTGTGTGTGCACGTCTCAGTCTCCGTCTCCCTCACTCCCGTCCTCCTATGTTTGTCATTGGTTGGCTTCAGCTGTCAATCCACAGCAAGCATGAAATAAGGTTTGTGTTTGGCATGCCTTAGCGGTGCATTCGAGGGCAATCGTAAAAGTGATGTTTGTTGTGACTGCCAAAGCTGTACATGCAAGGCGAGCGGGGGGAAATCTATATCGTTTATATCGTTGCTTTTTCAATATTAATATCTTGAATGTTCATATCTAGATATAGACACGATAACGATATATCGTTCAGCCCTAGCGTGTGTGTGTAGATGTTAGAATCAGCTGTTCAACATACCCGTTTGATGGGGCCATAGACCTCAAACTCGCGGCGGAGCTTGGACTCTGTGGTATCGTAGTTCTACAGCAGAGACAGAACACAGTTAGACATCACTCATCGTTACAATGAGAATAAAAAACGATGCGTGTGATTTTAAACACTCACCACTCGGGCGACAAACAAAGTCTTGAAGGCATCCCCTTGTGCATTGGGGTCATTATGGGGGTCCCCTGGTAGGAAGCACAGAGAACGTCATTAGTTTACACCGTCAGACAATGCTCAGTGAAGACAGGACTTAGTGGACGTCGCTGTGAAAACTTACAGAGCTTGAGTTCTGTTTCCACCACTGTTTGCCTCCTCTCAATCTTCTCTCGTCTCTGAAAAAAGCAAAGATGACCAGGAAATGGTTAGTCCTCAACAGAGCAAGGTTAGGGTCTTGTCAAAGATGCTACCATAATAAACTTGTCTATGAAAATAAACCATAGCAAACATTTTAATTCAATAGATATATTCTACATTGATTTGATAGTGCCATATCTTAACTTTCTATGTATCATTAATGGGCATGCGGCTCCTCTGTCTGCTCTATCTGAGATGTGGGGCTGCAGTGCATTCACAATACAGCAATACACACTACAGCAAAAACATAACTGATCGGAGTGGACAATTATTACTACATTTTACTTATTTCTGCCCTTACAGTAAAGACTTATAATTATCAGACCACCAGTTCAACAAGCAGCAAACAGAAAGGAGATCCTTCTGCAGTCACTTCCCAGTGTATTTTACACAACTATACAGCACTGATTTAACTAATAGGGAATTATTTAAAAAGCTAAAAGCACGCAAGTCTTAAAATGAAAACCTCAAAATATGGCTGATTGTTGTCAAAACAACAGGCTTAGACAAACTAACCCAATCAATTCCCATCTGTTTTTATTCTAAGAAAGAACCAATATATAGTATAAGGAGGAGTACTGGAAGAAAAACCCTCATAACTAACTTTTTAACATATCACTCAATACATTCATTGTTGAAAAATCCTTTAGTGGCAGCTGCTGTTAGTGCTGATGTAGGAACACTATCACAACCAGGGTGCAGCCTATCAGCTCAGAAACGGCAGCCCCTTGTATTACAGGCAGAGGAGGGTGTGTCTGATGGCAGCGTGTTGGTCTCATGTGTGAACATCAGCACCCTGCTGCTTGTACACAACAGCCGTCTGACCAGGCCCTGTTTTTGAATGCACTAGTCAGATTAAAAACTGCAGCAACAAAAGGTTCAAAACATGCGCAGTGTGCACGCAAAAGCTCTGTGATGGTCCCACTGACATTGAAAAAGACTTCGGTCAAACGTCTGTCCTGCCTGCCTGTCCTACAATAAAAAGTTAAAAGGAGCTGATTGGAGGGTGCTGGTTTTCTCTTCTCTTCTTGTTTGCCTTGGCCGTGCACCTCCACATGAGAGTTTTTTTCTCCTTTTTTGAGATTCAGGGTGAGTGCTCACTACCTCCGTTCTGATGGCCCCACTTCCTGACATCAATCTAACTCAGGCTCCATCTGTCTGACACTAAAATAACTTAAAACAGTGATGGAGCCATTTGAAGCTGCTGGAAGGAGTCGGATCAGACCAGATCCCCTAACACACAGATTTAAAATATCTAATTCCACTACAGCAGTGTTTTTCAACCTTGGGGTCGCCTGGAATTCAAATGGGGTCGCAAGGAATGTCTAATAATCGATAAAAATATATTTTTTAACTAATTATTATTATTTTTAAAGTTATTAGAAACACCACACAATATCTTAAACAACTGCATTCTATACTTTCACTTTCTCGAATATAAATCGAGTTCAAATGAAATGCAGCATATAAAAATATCTGAGCTGGTGCATCTTGATTGACGGGGTCACTAGAAATTTGTGATGTCAAAATGGGGTCACGAGCCAAAAAAGGTTGGGAACCACCGCACTACAGTCTTCCTGTAGTTCACATGTTCATTCAGGTCAACTGAGATCAGCAAAAGTACAGCCAACAACACTCAAATACGCTACACTTTCAGTAATTATACAGCAGCAAAAATTCACTCCCAGTTGGACCTGCAGGAGTTTGGAATCAAAGCTGTCTCCGAACATGGATCTGGAGTCAAGCTCTGTTTTTAGTTTTTTTTTTAAATTCTCTGTAATTTCTTTGTCTCTTTTGTTGTGGGTGGATGAATCACCGCAGGGCAGCTCATATACTGTTATACCTTCATCCCAATGTGAACACATGTATTATGTCACAGACAATATGGCTGATACCAAATTTCCAACACTTATTTTCGTTGTTGCTATTGTTCAGCCAGCCATATCAGAACTCTGTTGAGATATTTGGCATAAAAAATAAATAAATAAAACTTCATCTATAACATTCAGCCTATGATTAAAGAAGAGATTAAATTAGCTGGGAGCTAAATCTGGTGCAACCATCTTTTCAATTTTTTTTTCTTTAAATGATTAATGTAATTGCACATTGTCCCTTATTAAACTAATAAACTAAACTATCCAGTAACACGTGGCCTGTCGTTTTTAAATTCACAATTACGTTTTCAGATGTATGATTTCAAGTTGATGCCCACCTGGCTGCATACAAACACACAGTGGGCCTTTGTCAGCAACTCACCTTCCTCTCCAGCCGCTCCTCGCGGGTCTCTGCCCTTGTGGGTGGGGGGGCATCTCTGGGATCCTGCGGACAAACACAGAGCAGCTGTAGCACCGAGGGGGGAAACGGGGAATGAACCAGAGCATTCAGACCATTACAGGGCTTAGCGTTCAAACCTCGAAGTGCCTGATGAACGGAGCGATGCCGCTGTATGGTTGGTTGTGATGCTTCTCATGGGGCAGCTTCTCCAGCTGGGGCAGGAACGGTATAGGGTCCCGCGGTGCAAAGAGGGCCAGCAGGTTCGGGGGCAGAAACTGTGTCATCTTTCACCTAAATAAACAGCAACATATCAGTATCGACCGAAACTGCACGGGATGCTGGCGCTACTCGGCGGGCCACAGCCAGCCGCGGAAGGACAATTAGCTTCCTATTGCCGAAGTTCGGTCAGTGGGAAGTTTGGGCCCTGAGGCCGCTGTACACGACTTTAAAGCAGCAACGCAGAACTTTATAACCACATACGGCGTCACATTTATGAACGGAGTTTCACTACAACCGTTTTCACTCTGATTTGAGTCACTTTAGGCTCCCCGCAGTTAATCGCTTAGCATTAGCCACCCAGCTAACAAAGCTAACAAGAAGTCCGGAGTGGGACTCTTACCGTCTCTCCTCCGATGTCTGAGAAATGTCACACCATGGACCAGGGGAAGAAGCGTCCGATACACGAAGGTCTCCGAGACCAACTCACAGTTAGAAGAAGGATAAACAACCAGTAGAAACAACCCGCTGAGGGGGGCACACACCGTGTGGCCGCAGTTAGCAAGATGCGTGTGTGGGACTAGTGTTCTCCTCGAGTAAAATGGCGGGCTGCCGTAAAGGGGCGGTGCTGCCGTAAACCGCAGCAGACGGCGTGCAACGCCGCCGCAGCACGACAATGGACGCAATTTACCCATGAATTTACCCAATGAAGTGACTTTTTCAGGTTTAAATCTTCAGACACAGATGGTGATGGTTAGTCTGGGCGGCCGACTGTATAATCAGATTAGCTGATTAATGTCCAACTGTTAAGACTGGCAATTAAACCCCGCATTTTGCTTTTACTGGCAAATGTTCCTTTATCTTCATTCCATTTTCACACATTATCATTATTATGGTATTTATGCTGTTAACGTTAAACTTTTTTGATATTATTTATTTATTTTAAGTGTCTTTTTCGGCACAACATTGGCCTTCAACTTCAGGATTCTTTCAGCTACAGACTTCATTCAACAGTCAAGTTTTTGAAATGAATTAATGTCTTTGACACATGTTATAATGGGTATACTGTATATTGCATGGGATGTACAGGGCTAGAGTACTAGAGTGGGAGAGGGTCTAAAAACGTCAGATTTTTCCTGCTGCATCCTCTTCTTGGCCACACAAATTATATTTTACACACAGTTTTTTCCACAGTTGTATACTTATCACAGAACTTAAAACGGCAATGGGACTCTCAGCATTTGAACTGTGAGCCTCAGAGTGATGTCAGTCCCATCCAGCTGCCCATCAACTTCCCGTATCCCTTTCACATACACAGTAACAACTAGGCAGATAAAAATCACCATTGTAACCTCTGAGGGCAGGCTGACACTGGGGTAGGGGTAAGCCATGAGAAAAATGTTGGCAGTTCCACATTTCAGTTTTTGTTGTTAAAACTTAGTAACTTTTTAAAAAAGTGGAATATAAATAAAGTTATTATTGTAATGTTATACTGGAAAGTCCCACCAACAAAAATGTGACATCATGTATAAGGTGATGAACTCCTGCAGCATCAAGGGTGACGCCAGTGTAGGAAATGTTTCCGTGATCATCATTTTATTATAAGTTCAACACTGAAACATGCCTGGCATGACAGGCAGCCACCCATCTATCCATCACTTGCCATTTGGCTGACACAATCAAATGATGTGACTGAGGACATCTATAATGTGTTGGTATGCCTGGTAGCTAATGTGACCTATAACTTGAAACTTGTAACAAACCTGCTCCACTAACCTGAGCAGGTCCGTTCCAAGACCTTTTATTGCTTCAACAATGTTCAGTTGTTAGTTTTCAATATACTTGAATAGACTTTAATTTTATAACTTTTTTATACTACTCTTCAACAATTCAGGTATTTTTAAACCATGTCATATAAATCAACATCTTTCTCACAAGTGGTAGTTTATCTTAAATTGATTTTTCTTTCATTTAAGATACTTGCCAGTTGCCATGCAGTACTTGCACCGCTACATCCTTCTTACTATGTTTATTGTTATAAAACAAGACATTAAAAGAATTCTCACATGTGAAAACCTGCTTGGCAAGAAGCCTCTTTCTGGTAATCTGTGTAAAACTATCACTTTCTTCTCAGTGTCAGGAACAGAGGCTAAAGGGCTCCACACGATAAGAAGACTGCTCCACTCTGTGCTGGTTTTCAAGCAACATTTATATTTTGTTGGTCAAGTCATTTTATAAAGAGATTTAGCAACTTTCTCAACCTCAGTAACACATGCACACAACACACCGACAGCAGTGTCACCAAGCTGAGCGGTCTCTGTGTCTGGACCACAACAGCTCAGCTTCCACACTGTCTGAGACAGAGGGGATGTAGTGTCCTTCAGGGTTGTACAATATATTTCATTTATGTGTGTGCGACTGGGTATTTCACCTCCCCTCAGCTGGGATTCAGATATACATGAGGATGGGGAGAACAAACCAGCATGGAGACCTAATCCACTACTGCTCAGAAACACCCTGTGATCAGTACCACCGCTGTGAAGCTCCTAATGAGACAGTCAACAAAAACTAAATGCTTCACACGGGTGGTATGCGTTGCACGGTTGATGTACTGGACTGTTATCAGATCACACGGGTGAGCATGATAGCATCCACCTCCCTCGACATGGTATAATGTGATACATTTTCTAAATGGGACATATTTACAGTGAGATCGTAGAACGGAGATCACATAAAAACAGACAGGTGGCTATGAAAGCAATAAAAATATCAGACAAACAATCAAGAGGATGGCCCAGGTGTGAGCACAAGGCGGCGGAGTGGTCTGCTCTCAGGCGGAGGAGTGCAGCTCCCTGTCATCCCTGTCCTCCTCGTCCATTTTACGTCCATGTTTCCGGAAGTATTTGTAGCGCTGCACGTAGAGCTTCACGAGGTTGCTGACTTTGACTGGGTTGATCTCTCCGGTGCGGCTGTGGCAAATCTGAGACGGTGAAACAGTGAGATCTCAAAGTTCATTTCAACAAAAAGACTTTATGTATCATTCACATGGTGTCCGTGTAGGAACAACTGCAACGTGAGGACACAGAAACCCAAAAGAAGACGCAACAAACACGGGATATGACTTGAATATGGGGAAATCTTTACGGAGGTGTGTGTTTATATGTGGTCCAGTGTGACCACAGGAATGTATGTGGAAATAAATAAACACATCTTTATCAAAGAGAGAGAATATTAAGATGAATAAATAAAAAGGAAGCAAACTCCTCATATCCTCTTGAAGGAAGTATAATAAATCAGATGTACACCCAGATGCACACACATTTAACTCGGTGTTTCCCACTAACCTTGTGCACAGCTTTCCTGAGGATGTCTTTGTATTCGTCCTTGTTGATGTCTTTGCGTTGATAGTACGGTTTGATGGCGAGCTTCACCTCCTCCACAGCTCGCTCCTGGGTGTGCAGCTTCTTCAGGTACTGAGTCAGGGAACAAACAGATTAACAACACAATAATAAACACACATCTATTTACATCTATTACACGGTGTCTTTACAAACTCAGCTGAAGTGCTGCACAAGATTAAAAAGATGACATCACCATCATACAAGATTGAATGAATGTCACACCAGCACTAATCTCGTCATTCTGCAGTGTACCGATTTCTTTCTCTCATTGTTACATAATGAGCAAGTCACTGTGTCAGCTATGACTTAAAGGGATAGTCCACCCAAAATTCAAATTCGTGAGTAGATAATGAGTGAAATTTGAATTTTGGGTGAACTATCCTTTTAAGGATACTTGTAGTAGTAGAACAAATTATGAGGTAAAAGCATAACAAACAGTTCTTCACCATTGTATCTGAGGTCAGCAGTCTGGTGTGGGCATGATTAGTGTTCAGAGGGCCGGCTGCTCAGACTGGGTATTATCATGCATCAGGCCAGCTCAGAGCTCTACATACATCTGTTCACACCTTCTCTAACTGTGTCCCCACTGACCACCTGTGATCACATCTCACTTCATATGCAAATAAACCGGTATGTGTTGTTGTTTTCATCCACAGATGAGTGAGTGAGCCAATTTGCGTGTGTGAGGGAGAGAGGTAGAGTGAACGGGAGAGGTTAGCAAATTATTGTGGTGCACAGCACTTACAATGAAATGGAGTTTCATCCCCTTTAAATAGAACTATTTGCAGCTCATAAGAATACCGTGCTTGGATTAATGAGCCTGTGGTAGTGGTGGGTGTAGTAACTGGTTCTTCAATGTGGCCAGGATGCATTTCTGTTCACATGGTTAAGAGAATGTGGAAGTGATTGGATCTCAAATGTGTTTCAATGCATCTTGGTTGCATTCACATGTATTCAGAGCTGTCCACTTGTGATTGGATCACCTGAGATAGATTAATACCACGTCTGACAGCGACGTCTTAGGGGTGAAAGTGTAAACACCGAGGAGACTAAGGCCCCGTCCAGACGAACCCGTTTTTTTCGAATCCGGATAAATACTTTGTCGGATTGGCCTCGCGTCCACACGGATCCGGCGTTTTCAGGGGGTGAAAACGGTATTTTTTGAAAACGGGTCCCAGAGTGGGAAAATTTGAAAACGCCGCCCCAGCGTATCCGTCTGGACGGCCAATACGGACTTTTTCTGAAACGATGATGTCATGCCCCCCGCCGCTCTACCTGTAACCTGAGACACACACACACACACACCGCTGCAGCAGCTGCACACTGACAGTCTATGCACGTAACGTAACAACAACAACGGCCGACTAACGTCGCGTCGCTCAGACGCTGCGGCTGAATCGCGTCTGTTTAATCATCACTGATCGTAATATTTACTCTGACACAACTCCCTGTCAACATCTAATCCCATGTTTGAGTTTGAATACAGCGGGGAACTTCTTCTTCTATTGAATTACAGCGGGGACTTCCCGTCTTCTTCAGCTGTTTTAAGTGTTTATGTGTGGCAGGCAGCGCTGCAGCGACACACACACTCCACACACACGCCTGCAGTATGTAGGTACTACAGCGTTTTGGGTCGTTTTCACTGGATCAGTGTGGACGCAGATATTTCTGAAAACGATGCCGTGTTTACGGAGATTTTTTTCAAAACGATTAAGAAAAAGATCGGATTCAGTGAAGCCGCGTTTTCGTGTGGATGGGGCCTAAGGAGCTCTACTTCTACAGTTCAGATGACCACCAGCTTTAAGAGGTGTTGTCATGTGTTACTGTCCCTCTCTATCTGCCCCATGTTCTTACCCAAATATCTAAATCATCAGACAAATTGGTTACATAGTTACAGCTTTTGCAACGAACATACTGTATGCTGCAGGACTTAGTCTCAGTCTAACAGGAATGTTTTGTTAATTGTTTGAACATATAGAAGATACAGAGAGGATTTCAGGTCAAAACCAACAACACCAATAAAGACTGAACCTACAGATCAAACCCTATCAACAGTCAAACTACTGACCAATCAGAACACTGGGAACTTCATCTTTCTACAGGATCCCCAAATGAACAAAAGAGTCTTCAACAAAATGATCAATAATAATGATCTGGAAATATTTCATGGTTTTTGCTGGTTTTGCTTCTTAAGTCTTCAGTCCCTGGTCCCTTCCCTCTGGTTTTAAAACATAGCTTCTAACAATCAAGAGAGTTGATCACACTAAATACTGTAACTTCATGATAACTATTGCAGCTTCATCTGACCTGAACACAGATTCTTTAATCTGATAGGATCCTGACAGTGATGAAGGTTTTACTCTCCTCTTCATCACTGCAGCTCAGAATAACATGAAGAGACTCTGTGACCAGAACTGGAAATAAAAACTAAACCAACAATGATCCACACATGGTTCAACTATCTTTCTTTCCCTGCAGCAAAAAAACAGTTAGACGTTAACTTGCCTCACATGTTCATAACAGTTTGTGAATTGGCAGACAACAGAGAAAAATACTTAACTTAATGCTACTTCCTGCACTTATTTATAATACATCCTTAGTCTGACCTTAAAGGTATAATATGTAGGAATTCCCCCCATCTAGCGGTGCGGTTGCATATCGGAACGTATTCTTGATGTTGCATTCACATGAAATGGGGCAGACGTCAGACAGACAACAGACACTGCATTTTCCAGGATAAACAAGCCTCTATGTAAACAAGTGGTCCGCCAGCACGAGGCAAAACAATACAGGCGTGACAATATGTTGTCATGGTGATGTCGTATTGTTTACCTGACCCACGTTTTACTGTCTGCCTGACTGCACCTGGATGCAACACCAGTGCCTCCGTCCTTCCTCACACTACACAGTGGTGACAGTTTTAACAGGCCGAACCCACAGCTCCGCTGAGTTTCCGTGGTTACCTACGATTACGCTGCCACTGAACGTAAAAAATGGCGATGCAACATGGCCGCCTCGGTTCGGTGCGTCACCCCCTTATGTATTTGTAACGACTTGTAACAACTCATTCTAAGGTACGAGAAAGCTTTCATTTGTATGCGGGTGTGATTTGACTTCAGTGAGTGTGTGAGGGCTGTGTTCCTGTACCATCTTATAATATGGACTTAATTCAATAATTCTTATTATTACCAACTCTACCTATTTCAAATGAACACACTTGTACCTGGGCAAGTAAACCTAACCATCCCAGCCCCCCACCACTGGCCTGGCACAAGGTGACGGTGTAGCGGTACAAAGGCAGGGTCAACACTGATCCATGAGCATCAACTATACCTTATCAGGGTCTTTGCTCTCATTGTCCCATCCGGTGTCTCCAGAGCTCCCAGTCATTCCGGACAGTCCCCCTGGCATGATGGGGGGCGGGGTCTGTGCACAGCCGCCACTCATGGAGGGGTGCAGGTGAGGCGGTGGAGTTTTGGTGCAGCCGACCAACGGAAGGGAGCTGTGGAGGATGAACTGGGCCGGGCTCAGACCGGGAGGCGGAGGGAGAGAAGGAGGGGGAGGGATCTGTGATGAGGAAGAGGAGGCTGATGAAGGGGGAGCGTGCTGCTGAGACTGGTTCTGATTGGCCTGTGAAAGAATCTGCAGGAAACAGACGACACAGTCAGACCAGGTCCACACTGAGTGTGTCTGATGTGTTTGATGTCTCATAGGTTCTGCTGTGTTTCTTAAATAAAGGTAAACAAGGTTCATTATTTCTCAACGTCGCTCATTAATTCTACCCATTAAAGGGACAACGAGGAGTTTTGGAAAAGCGAAGCGTTTTCACACTACATTTATGAGCCTCCGCGCACCGTTAAATTCTTTGACCGGCGCAAGACAGACTCATGTTTTCATTCATCAAGAATTAAAGTCAGAGGTTCAAAGATGATCACATACCATCGTAGTTCCGACCATAAACGACGATTTGGCGGCGTTATTCTCATGACTCGCCACGAAACCGAAAGTAAAGAAACGCTGGTCGGCTCGACCAGCATTTCCACCACCACTAATAATAACAAAATAACGATAGAGACAAAACAATATATTTATCGAAAATGGACCCATTAACAAGTGTGGGTAACGTAGATTCATCCACATTAACGTGAGACTTTTTTATAACCAAATAGAAACTCCTCGTTGTCCCTTTAATCCCCAAAACAAATCACCTGTCAGACAAATTATGGTTCCCATATTCAGCACAGGTACAGACACCGACTCTGAAACCTGAGCTTTGTCTTTCTCTTGAAGGTTTCTGCAAATTTCATATGACGGACCAAAAACATAAGACTCTCACCTGGCTGGTTGCTTGGATGAACTCTTGTGCTTTGGCTCTGCTGGCGATGTTGGCCTCCTCCATTTTGAAGAGCAGAGCGGTCACTGAGCGGAGGAAGGACAGAGAATTTAGTTGAGGGGAGACACATGGACACATAGCATATCATACTGTCGTTTCACACGTTCTCACAGTCTGTTTTTACATGATTTGACAAATGAGTTAAGTGTGTAACAACATTAACATGTGGCTGTTTCAACTCAAACTATACCACAGTAGAGTGACTGGCTTCCACCATCACAGTGGTTATTGTCTACAGAGGGACCAAAGTAACTGTATGATTCAGTTCAGTCCTCATCACTCTGAAAAGTCTGCAGCGCTAAAACTCAACAATAACTATTCAAAGGTAGCAAGATGTTTACCTGTCACTGTACCTGAACTAATAAACTAAAAGAATAGCTTTACTGTTGCTGCACAAACACATGACAGATTTCTGTAAACTTGAGTGAACTCACATGCTAAGACTCCACCAGTGGTGCAGTCCACACCGGTCTGTAGACTCCAAGGCAGGGCGGGCGCTGCTGGAGGGGGAGGTGGAGGGGGGGGCTTACTGGCAGATGAGGAGGAGACAGAGGAGGAGGAGGAAGGGTCTGATGAGGACAGAGGCAGCGCCATAGAAGTAAGACCGCAGCCCGCCGAAGACGACGAGCACGGGGGAGAGGACAGAGACTTGGGCGCGTCGTCCGGAGGAGGCGGCTTGGCTGTGGGGGTCGACATGGTGAGGCCGAGGCCGGCTCCCTGGGGGGTGGACAGGCTGGACGGACTCGAGGTCGGGAGCGTGGGGCTCGTCTGAGTCGGACAGTCTTCGGCCAGGAAAGAAGGATCCGGAGTCTTACAGCTGCTGTCCACGGTCTGAGAGTCTGGGGAAGAATCCCTAGTGTCGCGCAGCGGAGCCATGGAGGGTGGAGGCGTGTGCGGCGGAGAGGAGGAGGGCGGGAGCACGCTGGTGGAGGAGGAGGAGGACGAGGAGGAAGAGCAGGGCGCGGGGCCAGCCGGGCCGGCGTGCGGACTGACCGACTTGCTTCCGTCCCCGCCGGCTGACTGAACGTCTAAGGAGGCTCCGCTCCAGCTCTCGGAAGGCGTCTTCGTTTGGCCCCCGTCTCCGCCGGCCGACCCCGCCGCTCCGCCCTTCTCCCTCGTCTTCTTGGCCAACCGCCGGCGGCGCTTGGTCGCCAGAGACGAAGAGGGCGAGGAGGCGGAGGAGGAGGTGGACGTGATGGAGCTGGGTTTACTTTTCTTAGATTTCAGCCCTGAAGGATTGGTTAAGGAGGATGGCGGCGCGGCCAGGCTGCTCCGCTTGCCCAGACCGGACAGGTCTTTGTTGCGGTTGCTCAGCGACAGCGGCTCCGAGCACGGTTTGAGGAATGGAGACCTGCTCTCATTGTCTCTGCAGAAGACTACTGCGATAGAGCCGCCCACCACGGAGCCCCCGGAACCGCCACCTGCGCTTCCTGGACCTAGGAGGTCCATGCCCAGCTTCCCAGAACCCACCGACGTCCCCGTGGTGCTGCTCACGCCTTCGCGGACCAGCACGGACACTTTGGACTGGAGTTTGCCTTTCCGACTGCTGCCGCTCTCCTTCTTGGACTTACCGGACCGGCCCACGTCCTTCCTACCGCCTTTGTCCCGCTCTTTGTCCTTTCCGACTTTCTTGGTTCGCTTGGTGGAGGGGAGGCCGGACGGGACGGGGGCGGAGCCTGAGGTGACCGTCAGCGAGGAGAGGCATTTGCTTTTGGTTCTGATGGAAGACGAGGAGGAGGATTCCGACTGGCCGATTTTCTTTAACGTGCGAGATTTCTTTTTCGGGTGATGCCGCCCGGTCTTGGGGACAGTCTTGGTTTTGGGGCTGGGGGCGGGAGGCTCTGGAGGCAGGGCAGCGGGAGGCGTATCCTCCAGGGATGGGTAGTCCGAGTCCAGAGCCTCGCCGTCCAGAGACAGCACGTCGATCTCCAGTTTGTCCGAGTAGCGGTCCGACTCGTAGCCGTGGTATCTCGGAGGGGAGAGCGACTGCGAGCGGCTGCGACAGCTCCCCCGGTCCTGCGTCTCCCCGGCCGAGTGCCATTTCCTCTTCTTCTTCCTCTTGTGGGGCTTGTCAGAGTCCAGCGCGGGCCGACTGGGGGAGGGCGGGGTGAGTCTGGGGGAGCCGGGTACGGTGGTGGTGGTCGTAGTGGTGGTGACTGTGATGGTTCGTTTGATGGCAAACAGGTCAGACCCGTTGAGGTCTTGGATGGACGGGGGGACGACCGGGCGTCCGTCCCGTCTCCGATCCCGCTCGCGCTGTCGGTCTCTGTCCTCCTCCCTCTTCTCCCGGCTCTGGTTGGACCTCTTGGACACGTCCCTCTCTCTGCTGCTTGAATGCTGCCTGTCCTTCCTCTCCCTCTCCCTCTCCCTCTTTCTCGAGCTTGAATCTCGGTCTCTTTCGTCTCGGTCTCTTTCATCTCGGTCTCTTTCATCTCGGTCTCTTTCGTCTCTTCTGTGGCTACTGGTGCGATTTTGTTCTCTGTCTCTGTCCCTGTCTCTCTCCCGTCCTCTCTCTCTGTCCCTCTCTCTATCTCTACTTCTGTCTCTGTCTTTGTCTCGCTCCCTCTCTCGGTGCCTTTCTTCAGAGAGGCTTGAGAAGGATCGTCTGGCGTGGCCCCCCCTGCCTGAGGAGTTGCAGGAGCGCGAGGCCTCGGGGCTGCTGTGTCGTCTTTTCTTCCTCTTCCGGCTGCTGCTCCTGCTGCTCCGTCCTTCTTTCGCCGCCTCCTTCTCCGTCTTGTGCCCTCGCTCCTTCTCTTTGCTCTTCTCCCAACCTCCCTCTTTGTCCTTTCTCCTCTTTTTTCTTTTGTCCTCCTTTTCTCCGGTCTTCTTCTCCTTGCTTTTCTGTTGGTCTCGCTCCTTGGAGCTTTTGGAGGACTTGCGGTTCTTACTGCCTTGCTCTACGGGAGGTGTGCGGGGGGGAGAGGGTGTAGAAACTGTTGGAAGGGCGGGAGGAGTCGGTGGCTCAGGAGTCAGGGGGGAGGTTGCAGGAAAGGAGAGGTATCTTTCCTTCCTCCGGCTGACCAGCTTCCTTCTCAGATCCTCCACTCCCACCACAGGCTCGTCCTCAGACTCCCTGTCCACCTCCCAGCTTCCCTCTGCGCGCACAGACACAAATCCGTCCCCGTCCAGCACCCGGAGGATGCGCTCTGGCTTTGAACCGAAGAAGGAGACGTTGGGAGAGTTCAGATTAGGGAGGATTTCTACAGGTGGTCTCTTATTTCCTTCTCTATCAACAGCCCCAACGATCTCCCCTTCCTCTATCTCAGAGTTATCAGAGTCCATGCCCTCCCTCTTGCTGCAGTCCACTCTCCGCCTCAGGGGGAGCTGGGTGACCAGACGGGGGCTCGTCAGATCCGCCAAAGTGTCAGTGGAGTCTGGGGGTTCTTCCTCTTTCTCCTCCTCCTCCTCCTCCTCGTCATCTCCTCTCTCAGTCCTTCTCTTCACTCCCCTCAGCCGGTCACTCTCTTCATCATCAATGTCTGATGCTGGCGAACCAGTGGGATCAAAGGGGTCATATTTTTCCCCTTCCCCCTCCTCCCCCCTCTCCCTTCCCTCTTTGTCTCCTTCGGTGGGATGGAAAGGATCGTACATCTCCCTCTTCCCGTCCTCTTCTTCACAATCCTGACCGGGCTGCGCTAAGGTGCGAGGGCAAAAGTCCAAGGTGGCGGTGCTGGGCGTAGTTGTAGAGAGAGATGGCGTTGCCAGAGAGGCAGAAGTGGAGGACACCCTGGCCACCTCCGTTCCCTGGGCCGGGCCTTTTACATGATTTTGATACACATTGGCACAGACCGAGGAGGATGTAGACAAGGGTGACGACGGCTCAGACGACGGAGATGACAGAGACAAGGAGGGGGAACGGGGAGGAGGGCTCCTGGCAATCTCTCTAACTCCACTCGGGGAAGAGGAGGGAGCAGGCCTCCGTTTGAAGCCGGATGCTGGTGTCAAGTCCATGGGCCGGGAAAATTGTTGGTGCAGAAGTCAGAGAGTGGGACCACAGAGGAGGAAGAGAATCCACGAACAAACCTAGTCGAAAGGACAGGACACATTTATCATACATGACAATCTGGAAATCTTTTTTTAAAGACTAAAGCCACAATCTCTACTATGAGTACACACAGCTACACATTCAACACATTGTCAGTCTGACACTACTCTGCTACTATGGTTTATTAAGATAATGGGTGACACTCTACCTAGGTACCACACCACTACACGGCAGAACTGATTCAAGCGGCCAATATTAGCTTATCACAGTCATATCAGTAAAGCTGTATAGGTAAGCAAACAGGAAAAATGAAATATTAATAGAGAAATGACAGCAGGTGAGTCCATTACATACACTTTTAGGGTCCCTTATCAGAAAATGTGTTGTCTGTTTAGAGTGAAAATAAGTAAGGCATAATGTAGAGTGAGGAGGTTGTTATGGAGTAATAAACCCAGAAAGGATGTATGGTTTCATACATCCTGAAGAGGTTTATAAAAACTTCAATTACATGATTGATTTCTATGGGAACTGAAACTGAAAATATTTCTCTAAAAACAAAACGGAATACTTCACAACACAACATCGCCAAACCTACTACCAAAGCCAGCCAATGTGGGAGTGTAGCTGGTTACAGACTAGAGGAGCAGGACTTCAGATGACCTGGCCCCCTTCGACACATCCACATGAGCTTTAGTGAGTCTCACACCCTGTAAAATGTAAACAGGTCTTACCGATGACGTCCTGCTCTATCGTTGATTGATTCTGGCTTTAATCAGCCTTTCAGCGACGTTACAAAAACAGAGACTGAGGAACTCCTCCATGATATCAGCTGACACGGTTTATCGGTCTCTGGTCCATGACTGGCTGCTGTGCTGCTCATCATCCACACATTGTCCTAGCGCCCTGTATGTTGAGCATTGGTCTCCTGACTCTCCTACTATACAGATCATTAACACATTGTTCTGCTATCCTCCCCCCTGTGCCTCCACTGTCTGTTGTTGAAAAAACGGAAACTTTGTTGTAGCTGCTACCGGAGCTCCCTCTCCGGTGCCGGTGTTAGCATGAACGCTGACGCCGCTGGTCTCTTGCCGTGCACCGTCGTAGCTAGTGCCGCGTGTGCTACATATATTAGTAAAGCTGGTTGACCACAAATATATAAATATCCCTCCGCCTCTGAAAAGACGTTTGCGCTATGTGTGAGGATGCGTTTGCAGCAGGTATTCGGCTAGCTAGCAGGCTAGCCGAATTGAGCTAACAGCAGCTAGGTGGCTAAAAGCTGCAGGCGGAGCCGTATGCTAAGGGTTACCTCCGGTCCCGGACGGGGTAGTCTGCAGTCCCGGGTCAAAGCCTCCTTGTGGAATTTGCCGCCGTCTCTTCCCGGTACATTAAACCGACCGTTACACGCCGTGTTAACAGCCTTTTCTCTCGTTTTAAAAGCGCAACAGCAGCCTCAGTCCATCAACCGCCGCCATCTTCCTTCCTCCCAGACCGGACGATGAAGGATGATGGGAAACGTAGTCGTCGTCGCCCTTTCGCCCCACGATCATCGGCAGTTTCGCCCTCAATCGTTGGCAGTTTACAGTCAATTGCTTGTGTTATCCAGTTATCATATGGTTTTGATATCACCGAAAGCAAGTGTTAAGAGATTAATGAAGCTGGTGAGGTCAGATCCCCTAAAAAGAAACTACATTTCAACAAGTCATGTAAACCTGGTGAAATAAATGAAAAGTCGATTTTTTTTTTTAGCCAAACTGATCATCAGACCTCTGCTTTAAATTGAATTATTTTGAAAAGTAAAATAAAAGCAGCAACGACAAAAAAAACAAAACCCATTGTATTTAGGTTTGGTTTTATTTCAAAACTGATTACACAAGTCAAGTCATCCATGTATAAAACATAAAATATTCACTTTGAAAATCATAAATATGTGACACATTTCAGTTTTATTCAATCTCCAGATGTTTTAACATCATGAAACACAACCAAATATTTTCTCGCTAATTTCTAAGGCAGCAAAGATACAATGCTGCCACAGACACTGTGTCTATATATGATATGCTTTAATAGCAGCCTCTGTTTGGCCCTCAGTGTCCCACAGCTGTATGTGGACAGATGTTAACAATGTGAAGACAAAGAGTTGTCATCATCCTCCTTTCACATGAACCAAACAGCCCGAGTGGAGTGGCACAGGGAAGCTAACGAGAGCCCTGTTGTTTTGTAACCAGCATGTTTGTGATGAACATGTGCACAGACTTAAACCAGGGCCCTGTTTCTGAAAGCAGGTTTAGTGAAAACTCTGAGTTAGTTGAGGTTTTCTCCAACTAACCCTGCGTTCTCCTCTTTATCTGAACCTTGCAGACTGAAAGCAGCATCTGATAGGGTGTGTATACTCTGTCAGGAGGATTATTACACCTGGATGTTTCACCCTTGATGACTATTTGTTTGAGCATTCCGTTTTTCTGCGCCATCAGTCCATCTGAACAACCCTCACATCGCTCACATGACACATCATGGACACGCGCAGCCTATCAGTCTATCAATAATCAATGAAGCCTATTAAGAGACTCAATTGCACTTATAGCCTACATTTATTTCCAGATGTGATTGATGACTATACACTCACATCCCTGTCACGTAGCCTGACACAAACTTGAACATACAAACACACATGTTTGTTTGTGTTCTTCGATCAATACTCACGTATTGTCTCTCGGTCAACATTCAGAGCTTTTGCTGCTGCTACTTAATCAATTTTTTTTAATTTATTTTTTGTAGGCTAATTCTCATATTCTGTGTCAGCATTCATAAACATGTCTTAGTTCACCGGTGAGAAGTGGGAGAGGCGAGGCTTTTTTTTTCGCTTGTTGCCATGATGAATCACCTTTGTTCCATTGATGACGAGGGATTTTCATCTCCTCATGCCTGAGCTTAACTCAGGCTCAAATGAACTCAGAGTTGATTGAACTAACTGTTCTGAAACCCAAAACTCTGAGTTGGACAGCTCAGAGTTCAGGTTTGTTAACCCTGCTTCTGAAACAGGGCCCTGGAGAGAACTCAATCTGAACTCTAACATCCTCTGTAGATCTTTAACTTTAATTTTTTTCATTTCAATCTGAAGTAAAACATCTGAAAACAAACGGTGGCATCAATGTGGACAGTTTGAACACTTCAGTGATGAGGATCGAACCCAACAACAGCCTTCATCACACACCACTACACACCACTGACTGACACCTTGCATGGCAGATGCCAGTAACAGATATTGCTTAGAAAATTGTTTCTCGCTTTAAATAAACTGAAGAAAAAAAAACCTTTGGAGTCAGTGAAGTTACATGCACCAAAATATGCAGAAAGTTTTTGAGTGTCTGTTTGCTCGAACAACCTCTGTGTCGCTCTCTTCAAAACTACAGATTATCTACTGTATGTCACAGAAGAAACACAAACCACGACACCTCTGAGGTGCTTTCAGCCGTTTCTCCTGGTGACGGCAAAGAAAAGCAGACATCGTTCATTATCATCATTATTATTATTCTGTAACATAAACATAAAACGATTCAGTAACACAGAAACAGCAGAGTCAAGTCACAGTCAGAGCTGTTTATGGACATGTTGATGTGAACCATGCCAACAGTCAGTTAACAGATATGTCAATGTTAAAAAAAACGACAAAAAAAAAAAACACAAGCTACATTCTGTGACCGCACATCAGATTAAACTCTGATTTGCTCTCCTGTCTCTGTCCAGCTTCACACAGAGCAACGTAACAGTTTCCTGTAACTAAGTTGTCGCCATAGACTCACAAAAACATAAAGCTGTTGCTCTGTGGGATGAAAACAAACTGCGCTCCACGGCGGAGCCTCCGAAAAACACCAGCAGCCTGTGTAACAAAACGGTTAAAGGTTAACGCTGCTGCTGCTGCTGGAAGAACACAAACAACAACAGCAGCAACAACCACCACAACAATAAATAAACAATCATTGCTGCATGTAAAGCAACGGTCGAGTGGCGTCTCTCCCAGATTCCTCCGGTTTGTGCGTTTGTAGTTTTGTCGTCACTGTTCGTTGTGTGATGAACCTGGCTCATCCTCCGCCTCTTAGAGGAAACAACTGATGGTTCAGATTCAAGTGAACAAACCCAGGACACTACACCTAGAAGCCAGAGTCTAAGTCAGAGTCTTAGATTTAAGTTTTGGGATCTTATAGGATGCACACAAACAGCAGTCTAGTCCTTTAAACTGAGGCTGAATCACTTCCTATAAACTGTGTTCATATTTTACTCTGACAGTGACAGACACGACAGTACACAAACCGTCCTGGCCCGTCTTTGGTGTGTAGTATGGACCTGGGACAGACAGTGCGAGAGGAGACACTTCAGGACTGTGTCTGTGGGAGCAGCATCCCTCTCCGTTTTATCAACCCTAGACTGGTTTATGTGAGGGACGAATTTGGCACTTTAGAGGACACCTGTCTCTCTGTCCTCCTCTGACCTGAGACACTACTCCAGCACTGATACATTGCCCTGTCAAAATAAAAAGCCACTTTCTACGCCAGTTCCCGGCCTTTCGCGGCAGAAAACAGCAGGGAGAGAGACTGGGAAAGGGCCGGGGGGTGGGGATGGGGATGGGGGGGGGGGGGCTGGGTACACAGACAGACACGATGTGGATTAACAGGGACAATCTGCAGTTCAATGAGGACGGAGGTGTGGAGTGGAGCTGGTCAGAATGAAAACCCTTTGTTCTCACCACCACATTTAAACAGTCAAACGAGCTCCTGCTTCATCTCCATCTCTCTGTAACTCGGTTGGGGGGGGGGAGGGGGGCGGGGGGGGCGGCTTCCAGGAGCCGGCGGTGGATGGTGGCTGGTGGGTGGGGGCCACAGGAGCGGCTGGATCAAGTGAGGCACTCTCAGCTTCAGACCAGCCCTGCGTCCTTGGCCATCCTGTAGAAGGCTCCTCTCTGAGCGATGAGCTGAGACGGGGAGTCGAACTCTGAGATCTCGCCTTTGTCCAACACCAGGACCCTGCAGGAGACAGAGACGGATCAGGACCCTTCTGTTCAAGATGCATCAGCACAACCAGCACCACCAGAACTACAAGTCCCACCAGTGCTGCTCTTCACAGTTTTATTGACAGCATCATCTTGTTTTCTTTAAAAAGGTATAATATGTAGGAATTCCCCCCATCTAGCGGTGCGGTTGCACATCTGAACGTATTCTTGATGTTGCATTCACGTGAAATCGGGCAGACGTCAGACAGACAATAGACACTGCATGTAACAGGATAAACAAGCGTCTATGTAAACAAGTGGTCCGCCAGCACGAGGCAAAACAATACAGGCGTGACAATATGTTGTCATGGTGATGTCATATTGTTTACCTGACCCACGTTTTACCGTCTTTCTCTCGTGGAGTAAAATGACATCCGGTTGGTTTGCCGACGGCCGTCTGCCTGACTGCACCTGAATGCAACATCAGTGCCTCCGTCCTTCCTCACACTACACAGTGGTGACAGTTTTAACAGGCCGAGCCGACAGCTCTGCTGAGTTTCCGTGGTTACCTACGTTCACGCTGCCACTCAACGTAAAAAATGGCGATGCAACATGGCCGCCTCGGTTCGGTGCGTCGCCCACTTATGTATTTGTAACGACTTGTAACAACTCATTCTAAGGTACCAGAAAGCTTTCATTTGTATGCGGCTGTGATTCCACTTCAGTGAAATACGTATTTATGAAAGACATTTTGATTTTTGCTAATAAAAAGCCAAATAAGTTTTATACTGGGGCTTTAAAGGGACAACGAGGAGTTTTGGAAAGCGAAGTGTTTTCACACTACATTTCCCATGAGCCTCTGCACGCACGGTGAAAATCTTGGAGCAGCGCAAGACAGACGTCTTGCCAAGAATGTTTTCATTCATCAAGAATGAAAGCCGGAGTTTCGAAGATGATCAGATACCGTCGTAGTTCCGACCATAAGCGGCGATACGGTGGCGTTATTCCCATGACCCGCCGGGCAGCGTCCGCAAAACCAAAAAGTAGGAAATGCTGGGCGAGTCGACCACTAAATAATGATAACAAAATAACGTGTGAAACGTAGATTCATCCACATTAATATGAGACTCTTTTATCACCAAATACAAACTCCTCATTATCCCTTTAAAGGAGACATATTACGCCCCTTTTCCACAAATTAAAATAGTTCCCAGGTGTCTGTGACATGTTTCGGTCAAAATACCTCAAGGATCAAACATCACATCTCTCTTTTCATCCGCCCTGTTCAGAACGGCTGGTTTCAGTGTCTGTCCCTTTAAATGCAAATGAGCCACTGCTCACCCCGCCCTCTCTACCGGTACTGGTACTCATTGATATAACATCACTCTGCTGGTACTCACAGGTAGGCGGGGGAATTATGTCAATTTGAGAACTAATGACATCATTGAATGACAACTGAGGGAACCGCTCTTAAAACCACATGGATTTCAACCTCAGGAGCCTGAAAATTACTGATTTTTTTGTCAGTTCTAACATTTTGGAAGAAAAGCCAAACACCCAAATATATTTTAACTCACTGAGTGCCAAAAACGTAATTTTACATTTTTTGATGATTATTGTTTTTTAATTACAAAAATAGAACCTCTAAGACACCTTATGTGAGAATTTGGGAACTCTATGAAAACTCACCATCTGACATTTTATCATAATTCGCTAAATATGCAATATGCAAAATATCTGAGAAAGAAGAGTTTGACTGGAGCACAGCCGCTCCGCTTTCACCCGCGAGGCTCCCACAGCTCAGAGCTGAACAGGACGGGGTAGTCCAGCCCGGTCTAGCAGTAGTTGTGTTATTGTTGTTTCGTAGCGCCCCCCATGGTGGTTTTGTGAATAGAACAAAAATATTTATCTTACATGAACCCTTTGACCCAGAAATGTAAGTGTCAGGAGAGCAACAGGCACAAACAGCGCAAATTTCATAAAAGACGCTATATCTCCATTTCTAGAAAACAAGCAGGGATTTTGATGAAAACTGGTCACTGTTTATCTTGGGATTGCTCAGGAACAGAGGCATGTAGAAATAAACAGTTTGTCCCCATTGGAAGCAGAAAGTTTCACCTTTTGAATGAGCCATAGTGTGTGTCCATAGCTATGATATAGAATACCCTATGGCTCTACAAAAATCATCAACAATGGTCTAAATTGCTGGCACCAGGATTAAAGCTTTGCGAAACAGCGTGACACTTGATGAGTTAAAAGGAGAATTCCGGTCATTTTTGACCCCTAAATCGTTGTCCTGATGGTCACCCAGTGTTGGGGGGAGCAGCAAAAAACGTGACAAAAATTGATGCAGGCAAACCGGAGTTACACCATGGCTAGACGGCGCTAGGGATAGCCACAACGCTAACATATGGGGGCAATTCTTTCAACCACAACAAACACAAAAAATAAACGATCGAGCAGTGCAGTGGTAATGTCCAAAATATCTCTGACCATTTATTTTTATAAAGAAATCATCACAACAAGGATTCTGTGGCGGGGAGAGCAGGCGCTCTGCGATCAGATAGTAATGTCTTTCCAGGATGTTTCAGAGTTCGGCTATCTGAGGTGAGTGACTACATGCAAAAACACAAAGTTTATACTGTTTATACTGTACACTATATGAGTTCAGTGGTGTGTCATAAGGATTCCAGTCATGTACCTTAGATATTTGATTGTTTTTTGAGTGTTTGTTGTGGTTGAAAGAATTGCCCCCATAGGTTAGCATTGTCGCTATCCCTAGCGCCGGGTAGCCATGGTGTAACTCCGGTTTGCCTGCATCAATTTTAGTTGCGATTTTTGCTCCTCCCAACACTGGGTGAGCGGACAACGATTTAGGGGTCAAAAATGACCGGAATTCTACGTATAATCTTTATTATTTCCTTTTTTTTATTTTTAAATTAATCCCCTCCATCTGTCTATTTTTCATTTTGAGATACATAAGTTAACACAATTTAATTGACCCTTTTTATATAAACGTGTACGTGTAAATGTGTAAGATGTCTGTTGTGTCTGATGTGTTCTATGAGAAAAATCAATAAAGAGAGTTGGAAAAAAAAAGAAAAGACCGGAATTCTCCTTTAAATAGCCTTCAAAACGTGATATTTCCGTAATAGGTTCCCTTTGAGATAAAACGAGCATGATGAGATGATACTAACGATACTAACACAGGACTGATGGCTCTGTGTGTGTGTGTGTGTGTGGGGGGGGGGTACCTGTTGTAGTCCATGATGGTGTTGAGGCGATGAGCTATAGTCAGGACGGTGCAGTCCTCGAACTGAGACCGGATTGTGGACTGGATCAGGTTGTCTGTCTCCAGGTCCACAGCTGCTGTGGCCTCGTCCAGAACCAGGATCTTGGTTTTCCTGAGCAGAGCTCTAGCCAGACACACCAGCTGCCTCTGACCCACACTGGAGCACACACACAAAGGTGGGGTTAAACTAAACCTGCACAATTACACAACCATAATAAGTGCAATATCCAAATCTCAGGGGCTACAATTCTTTTCCATAAAAAGGTAAAATGTTAAAATTGTTGTGTTGCGTGAACACTGCAGGTGTCGTCCAGGGCGTCTCTATAGCAACTAGAGAGATGCCAGTGACAACAAATCATAGTTTGAAGACATACGGTGACATGTCTGTTTAATACAAGACCCAACAAAAATCACATCTTCTGTTTGATGTATTATTCTTTTGTTTAACACAAACACTTGTTCATCCCTCTCTCTGTTAAACTCCTACAGTAAATGAGCAGGGGTGAATGTCTGGCGTCCTAGAGTGTGTGTTTGTGTATGAATGATGGCTATGACCAGCTCAAATGTTTTTTGCACATTTCTCCTCATTGTTGTCAGCAATTTACAGAGTTTTGATTTTTGTGTGTGTGTTATGCAGCAATTTTCCCTTGTTTCCAGGCCAAATTCCTCCCAAGGGAGACTGATAAAGAAACCTGATTTGACTTGACCATTCCAAGTAAAATCATAATTGCACATCACAATGGCAATCTGTCTGTTGCAGAGAGAGGGAGGGGGAGGAAGAGTGAGAGTTTTTCTTTCAGTTTACTGTTTTGTAAGCATATTTTTGTTCACTCCGATGTAAATGTATCTGCTGAGCATATGTTGCACTGACTTGTTTGTTCACATGCACAGAAATATTTGCAGATACACACACATGCTTTATCTTCCATCAATCTAAAGAATTCTCTGTTTTCTCTATTTTAGTATTATGGTAAAGCATACTAAAGATGAGAGTGCTTTGGTAATATGGTAATCAGGTAATATGAATGAAGTGTGTGCTGTTTGGAGCGATTTTGATAATGCTATATGTAGTTCTGGTTGCAGTGCTTTTATTTTGCAGGACATATGCGGTATTTTGCAGTTTGGGTGTGGTTTTGTGAATTGTTTTAAGTATTTTGATAAAACCAGGCTAGTTTGCAAAATTGGGTTTTAGCAATTGGAAAAAAAAAAACAGAGTTAGTTTTCATTTTTGACAGTACAAAAATAGTGGAATGGGATGGCCAGGTGTCGCATTTGTTTCAATATATCTGTCATTTTACAAAAAACGGAAAAAAGTGGTGGAATCAGCTGATACTACTATCATATAGGTGAAGTTGTGTTGAGAAACATGGGTAATGGTGAACATTTTAACATAGGGGTTAACATATCCTGCAGATGTCTCATGTGTCCAGTGAACCAGCTGTGAGGACGGTTATGAAGGCTTTTACTTTGAAGCATCTGTGCAGAAAACCTGGACTGACGATGATGAATGCAAAAAGAAATTGGACCTCAACTAAACTGACAATCACAGTGGGTACCCACCAGTAGGTGGGTGAGCTTATTATATAGTGGTGTGTGTATTTACATGTGTGGAGCATTGATACCTGAGGTTCTCTCCTCCTTCGCTGCACTCATGGCTGAGTTTATCGGGCAGACCGGACACGAAGGTCTTGAGGTGGGACAGCTCCAGAGATCGCCACACATCCTCATCAGAGTAGCTGTCGAAAGGATCCAGGTTCATCCTCAGAGAGCCAGAGAACAGCACCGGGTCCTGAGGAGAGAGAGGGGGGGGGGGGGGGGGTCGTCATGCAACAATAGCCAACCTGTGATCTCTGTTCCTCTGTGTCTTCTGTTCTGCGTACCGACCTGTGGGATGATGGTGATTCTGGAGCGGAGTTCGTGGAGGCCCAGCTGAGCGATGTCCACCCCGTCGATGAAGATGTGGCCTTCGGCTCCCTCGATGATCCGGAACAGTCCCAGAGTCAGGGAGGACTTCCCTGCTCCGGTGCGCCCGACGATCCCCACCTGGTGGACAAGGTTCAAGGTTCAAGGTCAACTTTGTAATCCTCAGTGATATGAAGAAATTCATGTGGTTGCACGCGTCACATGTCCAACATATAGATAAAAACACAACACACAACAACAAAACTGTCCTATACGATGCAAAAAAAACAACATAGGAAGGCAATCTAAAAAGAGGAGGCCCCTAAGAACAAGCTCCTTTCATGCAGACATACACATGACTTAAAGGTGTTCAGAAATGGCCATTTGTCCAGTTTGTCCCACCTCCTTCCATGAGTTTCCACACAAGTTGACACGAGTAAGGAAAACAAATTTGGTTGGGCGTTATCGAGCAGGCGGGATATTCAATGTTTGGGGCGAGACCGGGACGCAGTGTTTCGAAGGAATTTGATTGGATGTTGTCCAGCTTGGTGTGTGTGTGCGTGCAAATGTGTTTAACTAATGTAGCTAACTGTTAGCTAGCAGCAAAGACGGTTTATGAACCAAGACCCCCCATGATGAGTCAGCTTCCTGTATATACATGTCACGTGGGTTTCTGCACGGCCACACCTTTTTAGGAGACTAGAGGCAGCCTTGAGTGTATTGACTCCAGTGACTGTGGGGCGAAAGGATCGACTATAATCTGTGTTCACGTTCAATTTTCCCATTGAAGTAAATTTTGAACTCTTTTTTCACAAGCCACATCTCTTCTGAACATTTTGACACAAAACTTGCAATTTTCAGACGGACACATCAGGAGAAAATTAACTTTGTTCACAACCTGTCTCTGTCTCCTAGGATCTCCTAGGCAACGTCGAACAAACGGCCGCGAACTCCCGTGAAAATTATTTAAATAATTTTCGTCATGCTAAATATGACAGTTAGTAGTGTAAATATTTAATGTTATCATAAGAAAATATAAATATATCACTTTCACCTACCTACAAATTTTATAAATCCACACACACGTTCACAGAACAAGGTGGGGGGACGGTTGGCCACGCCCATTTAGGAGACAGGAAATGTATACAATTTCTATCATTGGAGCAGCCTCTCATGGAGTATCTTGGTAAATAGAGTATCTTTGCTAGTAGGCTAGCTACGTTATAGCTTGCTAACTTAGCTAGCGAGGCTAAGTGATGGACCGCAGGGATCTGGAAGAGGAGAGTGGAGTAGGATACGGAGGAGAGTTTTGTGTCGGTGGTGGTGGGCGAGTCTCCTCGTTTTTCTCAGGCGTTGACGGATGACAGATCACACACACACACACAGCCTCAGTGCAGTCATGTCCTCACCTTCTCTCCTCCAGTGATGTTGATGCTGATGTTGCGGATGGCCAGGTCCAGGTCGTGGCGGTAGCGCAGGCCGAAGCCTCTGATGTCAATGCAGCCATTGGTGGGCCAGCCGGGGGGGAGGGAGGACGACTCGTGTCTCCACTCGGCCTGGAGGTCAAAGGTCAGTTTAACAAACACATCCACAAAGGAGGAGCATCTGATGGTTGTCTAGATCTCTGATAGAAGAAGTTTCTATGAAACTGTTTGACGGATAACCAGCTTGAGAATCTCTGAGGTTCATATTATATCACTCAGCATGAGAAATAAAGACGTACACACTGATAGACAGAGTTCTACAGGAGTTACCAGAGCTGCTCCCCAAGCCTCTGAGTTTGATTAACTCATTTTGTCAGATGTCTAAAATAAGGTCGGTGGTTAAAACACAAGCTCAAGACAGTGTCATGTTTTATTACAGAGCATGAAACATTTACCTCTTTCTCCGTGTCGCTGTACTCTTTCACTCTCTCCACAGCCACAATGTTGGTCTCCACATCAGAGGACATCCTCACCAGCCAGGTCAGGGAGGCAGTCAGCTGCACATGGGACAGGACAGACAACCTCTAACTAACAGGATCAGGTCAAAACCCCCTTCCATCCACACATGGTCCTGGTTTCAGATGTAGGTTACATCCACATCGCTACATTTTCAGGCTAGAAATAACTGTGTGTTTCAGGAAACAATCTTCATCCAGACTAACAGACCTCAAAAAACACATATGTGACTAAGCATACATGAGCTTGTGGAAACAGGAAGCAGACTGTTTTCTCTGAAGCAGAGTTTTTCAGGCTATGTTTACACAGAACACGGTTACACGGTTCGCTTGCTCGCTGTGTGTCAGGATGCGGTGTTAGACGGGAAGATTTCCACTCTGAAAGGTGGTTTTACTTTTTTAAATGTTTTTTAAGCCCCAAAAACGGAGTCGCCGTCTAAACGAAAGGCACATCTGATATAATATTTTTGTCGTAAACAGAGCCTCAGAGCGAAGCAGGAAAGAGCCAGAATGGAGGAGTACACAGATAGCTTGTATGGAGTTTTTTATCTATCGAAACATTTAATAGTGGCTCACTCGGGTCCAATATCACATTAAAAGCCCCTGAAATGGGCATAATAGGTCCTCTTTAAAAACTCCACAGTAGGGATGTCACGATTACTTGTTTTCACAATTAATTGATTGTAAAGATTCTTAAATACCGTCACTCTCCAAAAAAGATTATGTTGGAACCATATCGGTAGATGTGGCGCCAAAGTAAAGGTAAACGCACAGATACTGGTCCATTTAAGTAACACTTAATTGATAGTAATTTAAATGTTAGCATGTCATTTGTATTTAAAATAAATAAATAAATAAATAAATAAACATAAATATAAAAGATGACAATTAATGACTTAAAGGGATAGTTCACCCAAAATTCAAATTTCACTCATTATCTACTCACCCTCATGTCGGCTAAGAGCTGTGAGAATTTTCAGAGTCCTCCGTTCCTTCTCTGAGTTACAGGGGGGGTCCGCGCAGCAGTATTTGTCCATATAATGGTTGTCAATGGATACCAACTTTCTTCGTCCAAAAAGACACACCAAAAAACATCCAAATACCTCCATACTGCTCGTCTGTAATGTCCCTCTTGTATTGAAGCCCCGACATGAGAAATTGTTCCGAAAAAATTAAATAAGTCTATGTTTTAAGCTTGTTTGTAGCGGAAGCTCCCAGTGTCTCAGTTCACTGCTCTTCCTGTGTCAGTGCAAATCTCACATGATTTGCACTGACCAGCGGAACAATTTCTCATGTCGGGGCTTCAATACCAGAGGGACATTACAGACGAGCAGTATGGAGGTATTTGGATGTTTTTTGGTGTGTCTTTTTGGACGAAGAAAGTTGGTATCTATTGACAACCATTATATGGACAAATACTGCTACGCCGAGACCCCCCGTAACTCAGAGAAGGGACGGAGGACTCTGAAAGTTCTCACAGCTCTTAGTCGACATGAGGGTGAGTAGATAATGAGTGAAATTTGAATTTTGGGTGAACTATCCCTTTAAATATTCCCCCACACTCCCCCGGGGTATTAATAACTGGTCCTATATTAAGAGATTAGTAATGTAATTATATTTTGACCATATTTGATTTTACACATTAATAGTGTTGTGAAATTTATTAGTGCATAATAATCGTGATAATCGTAACACCATGATTATTTCTCTGACAATAATTGTACCAAGAAAATCTATAATTGTGACATCCCTACTCCACAGTAGTGTGGACAGGAGATAAAATCTTACAAATGTTTTAAATGAAATGGTAGCAGTGTGGACCTATAGTCCTGGAGTCTCCATAAAAACCACCTTCTCTAGACACAGTCAGCAGGTTTCAGTTTTAGCTGAGAACAGACAGAGCCCTGACGTAGCTGCTGACAGCTCAGGTCAGACCTGGAGGCTGCTGACAGAGGTGAGGCCGGGTGTTTACCTGGAGAGCGTATGAGATGGACAGGCCCATGATGCCTGGACTGAGGCTGTCTCGTGCTATGACAGCAAACAAAGCAGCGAAGGACACAATGCAGTTCCCCACAAACTCCAGACGGACTGCGAGCCACCTGCACACACACACACACAGAGCCACCGACACTGAGGAGAAGAGAACCTACAGAGGGAAGATCACCTGGGAACAACCTGCCCTTGAGTCTTGAATCTTCCCGGACACGGCGACGCTCCCTTACCTGTTTGCCACGATGCTGGGGTAGTAGGCCTTCTGGTTGTGGTCCACCTTGTGGTCGCTCTCGCTGATGAAGCGCGCCTGTTCTCCAAAGGCTCTGATGACGGAGGTGCCCAGCAGCGTCTCGTTGAAGTGGCTGTAGATGGGTGAACGGCTGACCGACTCCAGACGCTTCAGCTGGCGAGACGACGCCACGTAAAACCTCTGGACGGAGCAGCGACAGGTGTGTGAGAGCAGGTAGAAACAAACGTTGGGCCTCATTCACCAACAGTTCTTAAAGGTATATTATACAACAGTTAGTTCCGACCGGTCCCAACCGAGCAATTTGATTGGACAAGAGACGTTCCATGAGTGCTGATATACAGTATAACAGCACTGCGACTTTTTACAGGCGTTATCACTCCGCTGTTCAGCTGGACAGCAGGAGCTAAGTCAGAGCCACGCTCCCCATACAGGAGCTGCCCCATCTCTCTGCTGCTACTACAGTTATGATGTGTGATTATCTGCGACCGAATCACACCCGTGCTGATATACAGTACAACAGCACTCCCTCTCCTGTGATATTGCTTAAATATGTAGGAATTCCCCCCATCTAGCGGTGCGGTTGCATATCTGAACGTATTCTTGATGTTGCATTCACGTGAAATCGGGCAGACGTCAGACAGACAACAGACGCTGCATGTAACAGGATAAACAAGCCTCTATGTAAACAAGTGGTCCGCCAGCACGAGGCAAAACAATACAGGCGTGACAATATGTTGTCATGGTGATGTCGTATTGTCTGCCTGACTGCACCTGAATGCAACATCAGTGCCTCCGTCCTTCCTCACACTACACAGTGGTGACAGTTTTAACAGGCGCTACCTGGAAAACTTTCTCCCCGAGCCGACAGCTCCGCTGAGTTTCCGTGGTTACCTACGGTTACGCTGCCACTCACGTAAAAAATGGCGATGCAACATGGCCGGATTCGACTTCAGTGAAATACATATTTATGAAAGATATATTTGATTTTTGCTAATAAAAAGCCAAATAAGTTACACACTGGGGCTTTAAGAACTAATTTGGTTTCAAGTCCTACTTGCACAGTTTTTATGAAGATTGTGGCATTCATGAATGTTTTCTTATCCAGGATTTGTTCTTAGCTAAGAACAAAATCTACGCACACACAAGAACACACTTACATACATTTGAGCTGACATTGTGCAAAATAATAGATTATTGCATTTTCTTCTGCCCTGCAGTTGTATAATATTATATTATAAAACGGAAAGGTGAAATCCGGCGATCTGATTGGTTGTTAACCGTGGTATATTGAGCATATACCACGGCTACTATTCGACCCAGCCCGAGCCGCATACCGATCCCTCCTAACAACATCCGACTCCGCTTCCTTTACACTACACCCCTCCTCCTCCTCCTCTCTCTATCTCTCGTTGGTCCGATTTGCATGAACCGCCAGCAGGGAAGTGAAGAGTGGGACGAACAATAAACAAATGAATTATTTTTTCTCATTGAGTCATAAAAAAAACACCCTCTTTCTATACCAAAAGCACATTTGAAAAAATAAAAAATAAAATATGGCCCTAATTGGACTATAACTGGACCACTGATGTGCATGTAAACGCTTAGTCCGACTAATACCGGACTTCTCCAAATCCGAATACCCAGATAATGTGATTGGAAACCGATTTTCGTCTGCACGTTTTCGCTTTAATGTGACTAAAACTGGAGTTAACCATGCATGTGCGCGTGCTTCACAACAGTAGAGACGGTACAAAGTGTTAAAACCTGCGCCTGGGTTGATGCCACAGTGCAACCAGCAAGAAGATGTGGAAGCCTGTGGAACTGTAGTTGAGAGTGTACGTGCTATCATCACAGCCCATCCAACACAGCCTATCTACCTTCGCGTCGGGCCGAACAACGCCCCTTAGCCGTGGTATAATGAGCATATACCACGGCCTGTCGTGATATATTGCTTAATTATTTAATTTATAATAATTTTCTTATCATTAATGATGTTTTTAGTAATTATTTTACAAATCATTGTGGTCTCTTAAAGCAGTACTTAAAGCAGATATCAGTGGAATGTTTTTGTTAATATAAGTCCTAAATAGTCCTATTTTCCGTCAGCAATCACTTACATGAAGTATTTCAGCCTAAACACGAGTCTCTCCGTCACTCTGCTCTGCTGTAACCCGAGGAGAAAATTTTCCTTGTGGGATACAAGTGTTATCCAATGAGGAGAGAGAACGGCATGAAGGGCTGTGTGTGCAGCCAAGGGATGCGCGTGAATGTGGTGACGTAGCACGAGGACCAATTGATGCCTGACAAGGGCGGGGGCTGCTAACTCATGGTGCGTTCAAAGAAACTCGTACTTTGTGTTTTTCCTTCCTGTGAAGTCATACCAGTTCGATCTGGTACGAGTTCACGGGTCGGAAGTTACGAGTGGCCGTTATAGGGAACTTTCACAGACAACAGGATGGTAAAAACACGAGCTACGGGTTACCTGGAACGCTACCAAGTCGTAGTTGTGACTTGAAGCTGTAACTTACGGTTTCAAAAGCCTGCCTTGAACGCAGCATTAGCCGAAACGGCCGTGAAGCTGATATCTGCTTTAAGAACCTTCATTTTTGGTTGAGTTTGGCGGCGCCAGTGGCCCAAAGCGGTAGTGTTTTGCCTGAAGGGAGACTCCATTTCCCATGAGCACTAGCGCGTCGCGCCGTAAACATCCTGATCTCCCGGTGCATGGAAATTAACAGAAGACGTCCAAACAAAGTTTCTGTTACCAGCGGATCATTTCTCAGTAAACACACATACACAATCCGCCGAAAAGGTGCTGCATTGCTGCTCCCTCCTCGTCGTGACTCGCGAAAGTGAAAGTGAAACTTAAGTGAGAGCCAGGTTCCTACCATGCTCCTCAAAGCTGCTTAGTGCCAGTGAAGGTGATACAGACCATAATGATACAGACCCCCTCAGGCCATGACAGAGGTGTAATTCAACCTGTTGTAAGTCGATGTACCATCACAAAAGTTATGAAAATATTATATGAAGGTTGAAAAGTTCCTTAGTGTTGGTTTAAAATAATCCTAGACATTGAAGTCATATCAGTTATGTTTATTGGGAATCACTGCGCCATCCAATAGCAATAAAGTGACTGATCATATGATATATGATAATATGATGATATTATCCGCCGTTACGTGCAGCGGCTGTCGTCCGTCTGCCGTCTGCCCAATTTCACTTGAATGCAGCATGAAAAATATGATTGAGTTGCTTGTGATATACAACCGCAACACTAGATGGGAGTAATTCCTACACAATGTACCTTTAAGAAGATATTGGTGAATGAGGCCCATTCATGTTTCACACTCAGTCCATGTTCAGAGACCCAACACTTTTAGAAAATGACTCACCTGCACAAAGAAGTAGAGAAGGCCGAGCACGGGGATGATGATGGCGACCAGGGGCGTAGCCACGAGGATGATGATGCAGCCTCCCATCACGTTGAACATGGAGCCCATGAACATCTTGAGGATGATGGGGATCATGGAGTCGATGGTGTCCATCTCTTTGGCAAAGCGGTTGACCAGGTTCCCGCTGGGGGTGCGCTCGAAAAAGGCCATGGGTGAGCGGAGGACGTCGTACAGCATGGACTGGTGGAGGACGCGGGACGCCAGGATCCCCCCCATGGACATGGAGAGGGAGTAACCGAAGACCGCCACACCTGCAAAGAGAGGGGGGGTTCACATGGGGAGAGGTCTGAATAAAAGACTTGTTTGGTTTACAGCTGAGGCTTCAGGACTGACTAAAGAGTTGTGCCAGATGATCTGAGGCAGCTTGTTGGTTCATAAAGTCTGAGATAAACTGGACAGAGCGTTTGAGGAAAACCTTCAGATCAGTGAATGGCAAATTATTTGATTTGGCATATATATATATATATATATATATATATATATATATATATATATATATATATATATATATATATATGTGCATAGAGAACGAACCATTGTTGATTTGTATAAGGAAGTTTTTCTTTTTTTAATTGCCCAATTGGGCGGTGGCAGAAAAACGTACAGTATGCAGTGTGCCACATGTTATTTGCTTGTTGTGTTCATACGCTAGCTGCTCTACCTTTCTTGTTGACCAAACAGCGCTGCCCTCCCTCTGTCATCTTCACTCGTGCTGATTTTTAAATTCAGCCACACACAAGTGAACCCTTGTTCACAGTATTGACTGAGTGAGGGCAGAGCAGGTTGAAATCGCACGTGTGTGTCTTTCAGAATAAAATCCCAATAGTGTCGGAAAATGAAGAGATAATCGTTTTTTCTTAGATTAGATACAGTACATTTTGTTTGGTTCCTAAATAGAAATCATGATTAAAATTCAATTAATTGTCCAGCTCTATTGTGTTAGTGGGGGGGTTGATTTGTTTGTGAGGACAGAGAAATATGTCTGTCTCAGAGTGTCTTCCTCACCCTGGGACAGGCCGAGACCGCCGTACACCCCCAGCCTCATCAGTCTGTTGGGCTGCGTGCCGTTGACCACGGGGTCGTCGGTCCACAGGCTCAGCCAGTAGTTGGAGAAGAGGGAGACCAGGTGATGGGCCAGGAACAGCAGCAGGCTGATGAGGGACAGAAAGATGCCGATGGCCTTCAGGTAGGCGCAGAACACAGACAGCTGGACCTGAGGATGTAGAGGAGACCAGATGGGACCAGGTTCAGCTTGGGACCGTCACAGTGGAGGCTTGGATGTACGGCTGTTGGCTGGTACCTACCCGTCCCATGTTGGCCTTGTCGGCCTCCATCAGCTTGCCGACCTCAGGGTTCTTGGCCTTCATGTTCTGGTCCGGGGCCTCCTTGCTGGTCTGGGACAGCTGGGACTGACCGCTGATGACCGGACTGCTGCTCACACATGACATGAACGACAAAAC
This sequence comes from Trachurus trachurus, assembly GCF_905171665.1. Lineage (NCBI taxonomy): Eukaryota > Metazoa > Chordata > Actinopteri > Carangiformes > Carangidae > Trachurus > Trachurus trachurus. The sequence goes on along the minus strand of NC_139905.1, from coordinate 30,390,857 downwards.
AGGATGGAAACTTTATCCATTTAAAATAAAATCATTAGGGATGTCACGATTATAGATTTTCTTTGTGCGATTATTGTCAGAGAAATAATCATGGTATTACGATTGTTATGCATAAATTAATTTCACAACATATAAATGTGTAATGTCAAATACAGTCAAAATATAATTACATGACTACGTAATTATATACACTAAATATTATTATTAATAGTATAGTAATATATAACCAATGATTAATCCTCCAGGGGAAGTGTTGTAAATATTCAAGTCATTAATTGTCATTTATACCAACTGTTTAAGTTTATTTTAATTGTTTGTTTTTTATCACAAATGACTCGCTAACATTTAAATTCCTACCAATTGTATGTTATTTCTTACATTTATCTTTACTTTGGTGCACATCTGCCTCCGTGTTTCCAACATAATCTTTTTTGGAAAGTGACAGTATTTAAAGCGACAACGAGGAGTTTTGGAAAGCGAAGTGTTTTCATACTACATTTCCCATGAGCCTCCGCGTGCACGGTGAAATTCATGGACCGGCGCAAGACGGACGTCGGACATCTTGCAAAAAATGTTTTCATTCATCAAGAATGAGTCAGAGGTTCGAAGACGATCAGATACCGTCGTAGTTCCGACCGTAAACAGCGATTCGGCGGTGTTATTCCCATGACTCGCCGGGCAGCGTCCGCGAAACCGAAAGTAAGGAAACGCTGGTCGGCTCGCCCAGCATTCCCACCATTAATTAAAATAACAAAATACCGATAGAGACAAAACGATATATTTATCGAAAATGGAGCCATTAACAAGTGTGGGTAGCGTAGATTCATCCACATTAACGTTACATTAACCAAATAGAAACTCCTCGTTGTCCCTTTAAGAATCTTTACGATTATTTAATTGTGGCGTTTAATACCGCGATTAATTGTGAAAACAAGTAATCGTGACATCCCTAAAAATCATTTAATCATTTTAAATGGACACAGCACCACAGACTAAAGTGTGTCCACTACAAAGAGTGTCTGCAGTAAATAAAACAGCCTGTTCCTCTGTTTGTGGGAAAGTTAAGAGACTTGAACAGGGCAGAGCCTCAGCTCCTGCTGTCAGGACTCTGGAGACACAGACAGAACAGGTCCAGAGGTCCAGAGGTCCAGAGTCACTCACCCAGCCAGAGTAGTTACGCTGCCGTTCTCTGTTCCTCTGCTTCCGCTCCTTGGAATTTCTAAAAACAGGAGGAAACCAAACATGAATATATCAACCTGTGTGTTATTTCAATAGCTTAGTATTGAATGCACAATATCAAGCTACATTTATACATGGTACTTGGCCTAGTACAATTTTTTAATATAGTAGGGGTCTCCGTCAGTTTGGGGGTCCCTGGCCTGAAAAACGTTGAAGACCCCAGTTTTATGTTAATACAGAAGCTTCTAAAGCCCAGCTAGTAGGGGAGAACGAGAAGTTTGCCCTTCTCTGTGATGCGTTTAAGAGTTAGTGGGTAATTATATGTTTCTGTCTCGGTTTCCTGAAGGGGGAAAGTAGCTGTTGTGTGAGTGAAATGTTGTTTAATGATTGTTGATTTCCTTAACTGCAGGAACACACTGAAATGTATAGGGGCACCGTAGCTGTCACATCAACCATCGCTGCTTAAAAACCCTATGAAATGAAAGATGCATTTTCTCATCTGATAATCCTGATGAACATGTTAAAGGGATATTTCAACATTTTGGCAAATTTGCCTATTGCCATAATCGCTATAGTCATAGCAGTAGGTTTGTTACCTTTAATTGTCGGTGCAAGCTGTTTTTCGATAGGCGGGGCAGAGATACAAGCCGCTCAGCTAACGCTACGGAGGCTAATGGTATTTCCGGGTTTCCCTCATCAAACACACAATCCAACAACTCCAAAACGCTCTGGTGGACAAGTTGTGATCTGCACATTCACCACGCTATGAGATAATAACAGAACGTTACGAGACAGAGTTGTTTTAGAGGTAAATGCGTAGCCGGAACTACATCCCAGACACGGCTGCTCAACAGAGTGACTTCAAAAGCAAAAGTATTTCCGAGTATTTGCTTCATGTGTCGTAACGTTACATACTTTTATGTTATTATTTCACCGACAATTAAAGGTAACAAACTTAAATTTTAATTGAAGTTTGCGTCCAACAGCCAACACAAACAGTCACTGTGGCTGCATGAAGGACAGTGAATCTCACCATTACTGTCAGTCTTGTCCACGGCGGCGTACGTCCGCAGGAACTCAGAGAAGGCTCCCTCTGTGGCCATGAGCTGCTGGTACGAGCCCATCTCCGTCACCTGCCCCTCCACCATGACCAGGATCAGGTCCACCTGGGGCAGGTAGCTCAGCCCATGGGTCACCAGCAGACGGGTCTGCACACAGACACACACATTATGGTGTTGTTAGGTAAAAGATTTCCTGTAAATCATTTAAAGCCAGGACTTGTGGAGTTATATCCCTTTAAAGGGATATTTCAACATTTTGGCAAATTTGCCTATTGCCATAATTCTTATAGTCTTAGGGGTAGGTTCGTAACTTTTAATTGTCGGTGCAAGATGTTTTGAGATCGGCCGGGCAGAGATGAGAGCTGCTCAGCTAACGCTACGGAGGCTCATGGTATTTCCGGGCTTTCCCTCAAACAATCCAACAACTCCAAGACACTCTGGTGGACAAGTTGTGACCTGCACATTCACCACGCTATGAAATAATAATGGAACGTTACGAGACGGAGTTGTTTTCAAGTTAAATGCAAAGACGCCGATGTGCATTCCCGTCGGGGGAAGTCGTTTTTTGGCAAGGAGTCTCTTTTCGGCACAACAACGGATTTGCCGCAAAAAAACAACTCTGTCTGGTAACGTTCCATTATTATCTTATAGCGTGGTGAATGTGCAGGTCACAACTTGTCCACCAGAGCGTTTTGGAGTTGTTGGATTGTGTATTTGATGAGTTTTGAGGGAAAGCAGCAAATACCATTAGCCTCCGTAGCGTAGCCGATCTAAAAACACCGACAATTAAAGGTAACAAACCTACCCCTAAGACTATAGGGATCATGGCAATGGGCGAATTTAACAAAATGTTGAAATATCCCTTTAATTGAAGATTTACATCTTTTACATCTTTAAAAAAAAAAAAGAAAAAGAAAATCCAGTCATCTGGCATCATTAACACGGCTCTGATAAAATACATAGGAGCATTATACACTCCATGACGTCTGTACAACATTCATTACAATGGGTTTTACTGGCCCTGAAGTCAATGTGCTAGAGAGAGAACCAGTTTTGATGACTGGTTTTAACATCAGGGTGTAACCATGGAAACAGTATTGTATCAGTTACATGACAGAGATGATTTTCTGTCATGTGATGAGACACTTTGGTCTTGTGTTTCTCTTCAGATGATCTGATCTCTCCTTTTTATTTTTTTTATTTTTTTTAAATCTACAATACATTTATTATTATTTTATTGAATGAACAATAAATGATCAAAAAAATATGTATAGGCTAGCTAGTGTTGTGTCTTCTTGTTTTTTTTGTTGCTCTGGTCTCTGACAGTTAGTGGAGATATCATGTTGGTTTCCATTCAGCAGACCTTTATCTTGTACCTGCCTGTAACAACAGCATCTGTGTGACCAACACTGTTACCACACAGTGAACCTCACTGATGAGAGCAGACTCACCTTGTCCTTCAGCAGCCCCTGAGGACCAATGACCTGATCAAAGATGTGTTTTCCTACGTGGGCGTCCACGGCGGACAGCGGGTCGTCCAGCAGGTACACGGCTCGGTCACAGTACACGGCCCGGGCCAGGCTCACCCTCTGCTTCTGACCCCCAGACAGATTCACTCCCTACAGAGAGAGAAACAAGAACAAACACTGAGGTGATGACAGAGACTAGTAATCAGTCCTTCTCCTCTGAGGTTAGAAACAGAAGATACATCATGCTTAAAGGACAATTCCGGGCAAATTCAACTCGGGGGTGTATTTTCCTAACATTTTAGGTCTAAAAGAAGGTGTACATTTTTTCCCACAGACAGCGTCAGGTGGCGACTCAAACATGCGCCGAGAAATTCTTTTTACTTGAAGCAAGTCAAGAGTTGATATTCCTGTGTTTATGACACAAATGGTAGCTCCCACTGCACCTGAACACACCAAGCACAACAACTTGGGTCTCGTGCGAGACTCTGGGAGACTTTGAATTAGATCTAGTTTTACAAACATGTCGGCTTGATTGAAGTAAATAAACTTCTCGGTGCATGTCTGTGTCACGCACCAACAGACACAGAAACAGCTTCTACCCCTGGGCCATCAGACTTATTAACCACAGCAACCAGCCAAAATAAATAACCCTGCACCACTGCACCAACTGCACTTTCTTAATGTTATTGTGCAATATCTATTTATTCCTACAGGTTTTATTATAGTACTGATTTTTAATACTGGATGACTTACTTATTTATCTTTTTCTTGTGTGAGTGTACATGTGTGTCATTGAGGTTGTCCTTTTTAGCTTGTTTTAGTCTGTTTTAGCCCTGGAATGGATGTGGCACCACAAATTTCGTTGCACTTGTCTGTTGCAATGACAATAAAAGCTATTTGATTTGATTTGATTTGAGTCGCCATCTGACGCTGTCTGTGGAAAAAAATTGTGGCTCTGAGGGATGTAAACAGCCTAAGCAGCGGAACTTACATCCGCTCCCATTCATTGCTGCCGTGGCGATGCAGGGACAGACACAACTAGCGCAAAACAGGAGCAATTAAACTGAAAATCTTCAGATTCTTCTTAGACCTTCTTCTTTTAGACCTAAAATATTAGGAAAATACAGCCCCGAGTTGAATTTGCCCGGAATTGTCCTTTAAGATCCCTGGTGAGAGGAAAGTGACAGTGTGTGTTCCACTGTGCAGACAGCTGGAGTCAGACCATCAGCTCCTACCTTCTCTCCGATCTCCGTCTCGTCTCCAGCGGGGAGGATGTCCAGGTCCGGCAGCAGGGCGCAGGACGCCACCACACGCTGGTACCAGGTGTCTCTCCTCTCCTGACCAAACACTATGTTGTCTCTGAGGGTGGAGTTCTGGATCCAGGCCTGCTGGGGGACGTAGGCCACCGACCCCTGCAGGGAAACACACACTGTGAATGAACTAGGGGTGCACCGAATGGCATTTTTTGGCCGAAGCCGAATACCGAATAAAATCAAAACGCTTGGCCGAATAACCGAATAATACCGAATACGGTTATAAAGTTTTTAAATAAAATATTTTTTTAAACTTAATTTTCAAAGAAAGTAACTGTTTATTGACTATTCTGACAGTTTTTGAATATTCCAGTTGCCGTTGCTCATCAAAAAAGCACAACAAGTTATATAAAGTTTTTCATTTATATCGGCCCATTGTGAGTGCTGAAAGATCTATGCAAATACATTCCAAAAAAACCCAAGTGTCTTTTAAAACAGTGGTTCCTAACCTTTCTTGGTCGGATTTTTTTTAATTCATCAATTAGGCTAATAGACATTTCAGGCGACCTCATTTGAATTTCAGGCGACCCCACGTGGGGTCCCGACCCCAAGGTTGGGAAACACTGTTTTAAAAGACGTCGGCCACGGACGGAGTGGGCGACATGCTGCTGGGACGAGGAGCTTTCGTTTTTAACTGCAGCAGCCGTCTCTCCCTTTCGTAGCCTACTCAGCATGCTGTTCAGGGTGTTTGGTTTTTAAATGATTAATTAAAAGGCGCGTTGCTACAGGAACGGTCCCCTCACTCAGTCCTCTCAGTGGCCGTGTTTCTGCTGCAGACAGGACGCACCGGGCTCTTGGAGCGACGTGCAACGGTGCGCGCGGCCGCTGTGCAGCTTCCCCCCCCACTGCTCTTGTTGCTGTTGTTTTTCCAGCAGTAGGAGTCACCTACTAATAAAGCTCCATGGGGTTTAAGCTGCCGTCTCGATCGTCGCGCGATCGCGTATTTATCAGACTTTTTTTTTTTTTTAAATATTCAGCCTTGCTTTTCGGCAATATTCGGCCGAATATATTCGGTTACCGAATATTCGGTGCATCCCTAGAATGAACCTTCTCTGATGTTCTCCGATTAGAAAACATGTGGCAACAGTTCTCCATGGAGACTCAGCAGCTGGCAGCAATCAGGGGAGATTTGATACAATATTATCTCCAAGTCAAAGAAAGTGGATTTGCCACCCAAGAAAATGGTATAAAAGATGTAGTTTAGATACTGTGTTCTCAGTTTGGCTCTGGTGGGCAGCAAAGGGTTTTCTCACATGGAAATGGATAGAGTGCACTGCATCTGTATCAATTTCCACATTTTGGAACATGTTGGGAGTGTTGGAGTGGAGGTTCACACTTAGACTGAACCTCTAACCCACCAACAAGACTCAGTCTGTTGTATTACTGTCTGATCAGACAGGTTAAGAGTAGCTCAGCTGTAACCATGGTAACTGTACTCATCAGATACTGCTCCATCTGGTTTAGGTTTTAGGTTTAGGTTTATTTGTTAAGCACAAAAAAAATGCATATAACGCTGCGCAAGGAGGGAACGAAGTCCTAGCGAACTTGTACAAGGTTCCACCCCTGTCAATAATACAAAACAAGAGACAAGCAGACAACATACATGAGCTAAACAAAAGACAAAAGACAAAAGATCAATAGCAGCAGGAATCAAGGTAGGACTTGAAGCATCTAACAGCGAAAAATAAAAGTGACAAAAGCAGAACAATGACAGAGAAAATATAGTTAAAGAGCGAGTAGGGAAAGATAATTAAGTTCCTGTGGAAAGTAAAATTCCTTCAGATTCTTTTCAAAATTGCAATGAGAGGAGATGGAGCTCAGTGATAAGTTTAATTCAGTCCAGAGCTTGGGGCCTCTATAAGTAATGTTGAATTGATGACTTGATGTTCAGGAAGACAGTAAAAATTAGCTGTTATTACTAAACCTTGTTTGATAGGAATGGATATCTGTGATTGGAATAAAGAAATAATGAAAAGTAATAGGCAGATATTGTTTCCTGTTAATAAACTTCTGGATGAAGAGGTATGTTTGATAGGCAATTCACCTTATCAATAGATAAGAGTCGATATTTCAAAAAGAGAGGCGCTGATGGCGCATATCTAGTCGAGTGGGAGATCTGGAGTTTAAAAGCAGTCAAAATCAAAACTTAGGCTGCTCTGTGTGTGTGTGTGTTTTCTATGACAAACTGTAGCGCTCACCTTTACAGCCACTGTTCCTTCCAGTTTGTCCATCTCTCCCAGCAGGGCAGAGAGCAGAGAAGACTTTCCTGACCCCACGTGTCCCACCACAGCCACCAGAGAGCCTTCTGAGATACACACATTCAGCCTGCACACACACACACACACACACACTCAGATGGCTTCACACTGATGATCCTGCTCCTCCTCCTCTTCTTTTTTTTTTAAACATTTCATGGTTCTTATGACTATGTGTGTGTCGTGGTAGAAACACATGATGGTGACATGCTCTCTGCTGTTAGACTGAAGTGACTAAATGATGTGAGCAGCTCAGACTCTGAGGCAGCGCTCAGCTTCAGCTCCTTCTCCTATATCCTCACGTAACTACGAATAAAAAAGAAATGATATCAGTGTCATTGTAAAACACTCACCTCTTCAGTGTTGGTGACTCAGTTCTGGACCAGCTGAACACTCCATCCACTATGGAGACACTGTGTGGGGCTGGAAGGACGACACAACACAATCTTATGTTAAAGGGATAGTAGCATTTTTTTTTAAAGTGGGGTTGTATGATCTACAAATAGCTCCTAAGTACTTTAATTGCAGTAGAAGACTCTCTGCACTCCTCCCGTTAGCAACGCCAGCCCATAGCCCTGCCCAGAGATTTACAACATACAGTGTTGTGAACAGACCCAAAGAAACAGCCTATTTTCACGGCCTAAAAGAGGTTTTACCTGAAAAAAAAAAACACAGTTCCATTGTTCACTATAATATAATTTCTTCCAGCCCCTCAAAGTGCAGGAAAAACACAGTTTTTATTTGGACCTTAGGGGCTATTTGTAGATCATACAACCCCACTTTAAAAAAAAAATGCTACAATCCCTTTAAAGGTACATTATGTAGGAATTTCTCCCATCTAGCGTTGCAGTTGTATATTGCAAGCAACTCAATTGTATTATTTATGCTGCATTCACGTGAAATTGGGCAGACGGCAGACGGACGACAGCCGCTGCACGTGATTAACGCGTTAACTATGACAGCCCTAGTTAAAATACTGAAAAATGACCAAATGAAGACAGTAGCAAGTGGTCTTGTGACCCATGTTCATGTAGTTATCATACCTGTGATGACTTGAGAAGACACTGATACGGATACATGAATGTTTATACAAAACTAAATGAAATGCATGGTCAAACAGAGGACAGATAAGGACAAACTCACAGCCAGCTGCTGCTTGGTGCTCCACACTGTCTTCCTGCAGCTCCTCGTGGGACAGGAACACTCTGAGTCTCTTCAGGGACACACTGGCCTGAGGACACACAGAGGAGGGAGGATGAGACTGGACCCACACACTGATGGAGTCTCTGATGTCCCTGTAGTTTATTCTGCCCTCACTGCAGTCCTGTAAAGTGTCCTCTACCAGCTCACAGAGCTGATACACCATAACCACTTCATGTCAGGTGTGTCCACACAGACATTTCTCATCTAATTCATCCAGGTGTTTTAACATCTGTCTCTCAGTATAATGAGATTGATGGATTCAGGTCTATGGCAGCTCCAACAGTGAGACAGAGGCTGTGTTCGAAACCACATACTTCTCCTACTACTCCTACTACTCATACTAACTCTTTGAGTATGTAGTGTTTACACTGCGCAGTATGCGATTTAGAGTATGCGAGAAGTTCCCGGATGCACACTAGATTCGCCAGAAATGTTGAGTATACATCATGAGGTTACTACTCATACTCAAATTACCCAAGATGCAGCGTAACATGACGTCACGGATCGTCTTTTCCTTACCGCGAACAGGAAAAAAATAAACTAAACAGGACAACAGAAATGTTCCTGCTGAAGCCTGTTATTACGTGACTTTATTAGTGTGACTGCTGAAAGCTAATATAACTAATATTTTCTTCCGCCTTTTTACGGTCTTCTTCTAGTCCTTCATACTTTGTGCTATTTCAACAATTCATATATCAAAACGTGCAGCTTTTTTTGAACTTTATCGGCATTACTTTTCTCTTTTTAACTATTTATACTTTTTAAAATATTTAACTTTTTCTGCAAATTAAACTCTAGACAAATAATTTTCTCCAGTTTTGTAGCCACACTTGTCTTCTGGCTAAAATTCTGGTCAAAAATGCAAAGAGACTTAGATAATAATTTAAAATATTTTTTAAATGCAGCCAGGGAGCTCTCTGCTCTCATTCAGCCCAATGCATTTTTTTCACAGCAGCAGGAGAAGGAGCTCAACTTTGTAACTTCTCCACAACTCTGTCTGTAGTCCAGTTGGTAAGGTGGCCGCTTGCCAACCCCAAGGTCACTAGTTCGAATCCAGGCTGAGCAATCTTGTTATGTGATGTTGAATTCTGCTCCCCTCCCCCACCCTCAATTGGTTACAGGTGTTCGTTAAGAGACGCATTAATTGCTTCTGCCACCGTTTGCAGCACATCATCACATTACAATGGCAACATGCTTATGTCTGTGCTCTCTGTGGCGAAGTGGCAGAGTAAAGGTTTATTGATCATGAGGTCATGGGTTCGATTCCTGCCTCATTCATGTCGTACTTTCTGCTAGAGACTTCATTCAAATTCTGATTTGTAGACAAACTTCTAATGGCTCATTTATGATGCTTTTTTAAGCATCATTGAAAAATCTCACATTCATCAAAGTCTCAACCTCTACTTCATCAGAAGTGTTGGAATGGCCTAGAGGATAAGGTTCCTGCCATCCAACCACGAGGTCACAGGTTCAAATCCCACCTGAGCAGTCTTGTTAGTGTGTCAGCCACTTTGAACTTTAACCAATACCACTTGGTCTGGTCACATGATCAAACTTGATAATGCATATGCGCCCCCACCTATTCTCTTTACCTCTTTCAATCTTGGTTTGTGTTAACATGTTTCTTGTTTATACCACTGCACTAAGATTGATTTGCACTGGAACTACAGCTTTGGGCTCGTTAACTTCAGAGTGAGACAGACAACAGTCTTTGAAACTGTGTGTACACTGTGGCCTAGAGGCAGAGTGAAAGTCTGCTGACCATGAGGTTGTGGGTTCGATTCCTACCTCGGTCAAACATTTGTATGGTGATCAGTCACTGCTTGCACTATTTGCTAATTCTGCAACAGCGTTCAGCTGCTTTCAGCATTCACACCATTTCCATTCTTGGAAATGCTTTTTCTAGTTAAGTTTTAATATTTTTTCATGCGAGAAAGTAACTGTTTAGATCCCCAATGTGCGGTTAGTTTATCCAAACGACGGCTGTTTAGAAGTTTGCCCCGATGTTTTTCGGAGAAGTGAAGCTCCAGGTCCGAGCAGCGACCGCGACATCATAGAGGCAGCAGCCCGGCTCCTGACGTGCTCCGCCGGCCAGCCTACCATCGTCAGCCCGGGGAGAAAACGACCGTTAATTAACTTACCCGATGGCTTTTAGAGGTTTACCACCGGCTGGTTAAACTCTTTTTAGGGGATAAATGTTGGTCTCATTGATGAAATCTAACAATTGTGGCTGTAGCAGAAGTTTTTTTGAATAAAAAACCATGGTTGGACAGAAGTGCTCTTCTGCACTGCCTTGGGGTCTGTACGCACAGAAAACACCACATTTACATCAATTTTACAATGAACCGGGCCGAACTCAGAGCTGGCAAGACTCTCCGGTAAGGCATATTGAACGGTTAAATGCCGTTAACGGGACGAGAGCGGTCAAAACGGCGGTTTAAAGCTAGCTACAGCGAGGTTAGGTTCACTTCCTGTTTACAAAGTAAAAGCACCAATTGTATCGTAATGGCTTTCCTTATGATAAAAGGCAACGGGTATTTTATTTTGTGAAAATAACCGGAAGTGCGTTGCTCACTACGGCTAGCTTTAGTGACGGCGACTTCGTCAGAACAAAATTGTAAACAGCTGGTATTTTATCAGATTTTCAACACGTTGGGGATCTAAACGACTACTTTCTCGCCTGAAAATTTTTCAAATGTTGCTAAAGTTATATATTTACAGAGTTTAGAGCTTAAGTGAAATCAGCTTCAGGCCGGCTGATTTCGGCTCGGGCAGGAGCGAAATGCATTGTGGGTTATCATAGTATGTGGCAGTGTAAACGCTCTGCATACTGTCTGATCGATGAGTATGTAGTATGGAAGTATGGAGTATGGAAGTATATAGTATGTAGTATGCGGTTTCGAACACAGCCAGATACCAGTGTGACTGACCTGCACCATGCTGCTGATGACCATCGGCAGCATGTTGAGGGGGAATCGCAGGATGTTGAAGAGCGCCAGCGACACGAAGGCTTTCTGGGCGTCCAGCACGTTGTGTTCATCAATCAGGACGTAAACGGAGAAGGTGGAGAGAGCGACCTACGCGAGAGAGAGGAAACGGTCTGAGTGGAGTTACAGTCTGGGTCACTTTGAAAATGAAAACCACAGCAGATCACAGGTTTATCATGGATTTCCCTGATACAAGAGGCTGATGGGTGTCTACTGTCCACAGAACAACATGATAATGAGGCCTGTGATTGTAATAATAAAGAAAGAACATATTTTATTTATCCAAACACTTTACTTGAGTTAGAATGGGCACAGAAACATACATTCAACATTAAGGATAGTAAATCATGCAGGATACAACCACCACACCAATAATCTGTTTATCGAATGGAAAGTATTAAAGTTTACTGACTTAGTAAAAAACTGCACAGTCAGATAATATACAAAGCCAAGAAAAATTTACTCCCTAATAATATTCAAAAAATGAGAGGGGAGATTTGAGCTAAGAGGGAAACTTGACTTAAAACAACCAACCAAGAATAAATACTACATTAAAAAGCATGTTTATTTCTGTGGCGGGAGTAAAACTGTGGAATAGCTTGACAGAGGATCTCAAACAAAGCAAAAACATAACACAACTTAAAAATAGATTAAAACATAGTATGATAGAAAGCTATAAACAGGATTGATTAATTGGGTGTTGGTTGCAACTGTAATACTGTTTAATTATTTATTTATTTTATTTTTTGGCTTTATTTGTTAATTATTGGATACCTGTTTCTTTCTATGACTGTGAAACCATGAAGAGCTCTGATGGATTTAATGGAATATTGAATTAAAGGGTAGTAGGCATCTATAAGCTAGGTAGCTTCAGCCTACACCTTTTTTATCTATTTATGAACTAGTTGAACGAATTATGGTATTATGGAAGGTTGACTGACTGTGATTGATGCTCAACTGTAAACAATTTTGTGTAAAAGATCGAATAAATTACAACTACTACTAGGGGTGGGCATTGCCAAGGACCTCACGATACGATACGCATCACGATACTTGAGTCACGATACGATATGATATTGCGATATCCAAATTTTGCGATATATTGCGATATTCTACATAGTTCACTGAAAAAAAGGGCATTATGCATCTTAAAATCCGAGTTGTATGTACATCAGATGATAGTGATAATTCATGGGACAAACTGAGTCAAAACAATGTAATTCAAATTATCCATGCCATTTTATTGTTACTATACAAGCGCAAGTTACAACAACATATTTGCATGAACAACACACTGTCTGAGGTAGCAGTACAGTGACACCTCGCGGAGCAGAGGTGCGGAAGTTGTACTGGATTTACGTCTGAAACATGATTTATTATTTGAAAAAAATCGATTATATATATAAACATATATATACATATATATATATTTTTTTTTTTTTTTTTTTTTGAATATATATATTCAAAATTTGAATATCGATATTGTATCGCGACACAAAATATCGCGATATATTGCCGTATCGATATTTTTGCCCACCCCTAAATACTACTACGCGCTAAAAGCTGTTCTGAAAAGGTGAGTCTTGATGAGGGATTTGATGATGTGTTGGTGTCTCCACCACTACTCACCAGGAACGGGGCACAGACCCAGGTGAAGGTGGACATGGCGCCCAGGTAGGCGGCCTTCTTCAGGACCTTCAGCTCACTCTCACGGATCTCCGACACCTTGTCCTTGAAGGCCAGCTCCCAGGCGTACAGCTTCAGCACCTTGATGCCGTTCAGCATCTCATTCATCAGTTTAATGCGATTGTCCTTACTCTTCATCTGAGCCACCTGCAGCACACACGGGAACAAGCACCGTCAGATACGCAGAGCAACTGACCTACAGACTTGTTTCAGACCCAGTAGATAAAGACAGACAATAATTCTACTCCTCCTCCCTCTGCGGAAGCAAAAACCTCCAGCAGGGCCCCAGACTGCCCCTAAAATTTGAGACAGGGCAAGTAGATTTTTCATCTACTTGCGCATGTACAACCAGTAAATTTACTGGGGGGGGTTTTTTTAACACTGGTGAAACATGGAAGTGGCGACGCAAAGAATCTGGAATCTGTCATTACAGGTGTCAGGCCAATGTGCGTGGGGATCATGAATGAAAAATGAATGAAAAATGAAATGTGAATATTTGTTTTGCAAGTCAATTTACTGTGTGCCCCCCTACATTTTCTGCTTTTGTTCCTAAAATGTTAAAGCATAAGTAAGCGATCCGGTCGTTTTGGCTAACTTCTTGTCAGCCGATGGAGTTAGCAGTCCCTGCCCTCGTCCCTACGTCACCACATTCACGCGCATCCCTTGGCTGCACACACAGAGAGGACCGCCCCTTTATGCCGTTCTCTCTCTCCTCATTGGATAAAGGTTGTAGGATACAAGGAACGTTTTCTCCTCGGCTTACAGCAGAGCAGAGTGACTGAGAGACCCATGTTTCAGACCAAACACTCTATGTAAGTGATTTTGCTGTCGGAAGATAGAACTATTTAAGACTTATATTAACACAAACATTCCGCTTACTCCTGCTTTAAGTTAGGGGCCACTGTGCTCCTAGTAAAAAGAAGTTAGTCTGGAGCCCTGGACTCCTGGGGCCTCATTTATCAACCGTGTGTAGAAAAGGTTCTAAATTCTGACGTAATGTAAGTACAAAAGAATTCATAATATCGGTATTGAAAATGACCAGGAGGTGGACTGAGGGACGTGGTGTGACGGTGTCTCACCTGGTATGTTTTGGTCTTCATAGCGATGACAGCGTTGATAGGAACCATCAGAACCATCACAGCAACTCCAGCCAGCACAGACGGACCCAGGTTCTGGAGAGCCACAGGTTAACAATAATAAAAACACACATTAACTGAGCCCTCAGCTGCTTCTAAACACTCTTGAGCTTTTCAGAAATGTTTTTAAAGGTCCCATATTATGAAAAACAGGTTTTTTCTGGTCTCTACATACATAAACTTATCCTCCCTGAGCCTACCAACTCAATGAGGAAAGCAAACAGGTCCTGCATCGACTCTGCAGTCCACCGCCTGGTAAAACGGTGCTCATACAGGCTGTTCAGACTCAGCTCCTGTGGTGATGTCACGACGGGAGTGAGGCCGGCCCCTCAGCGCGATAAAACGCCTACCACGTCTATTTCTATGGCTGCAGTGCACAGCAAGAAACTCCTGAGCTAAACTGATGAAATACCAGTGTTGGGTAGTAACGCGTTATTAGTAACGCCGTTACGTAACGCTGTTACTTTTTTCAGTAACTAATAACGTAACGCGTTGTTTTTTTAAATCAGTAACTCCGTTTCCGTTACCAAACGCTGCGTTACTCCGTTCCTTTTGGTGAGGTTTTACAGCTGCACACACGTCCCATAACATCCTAGCCATCAATAAAGTTTCATTGAATTGAAAGAAAGACAGAGCACAATGTGACACTGTGAAAAACAAAGCACTTTGCGGCCGCCCTCTAGCGTCCCACACGTAATCAAACACGCTCCATGAAGAGGACTGGACAGGTCAGGGCACGGCATGACGGCGAGCTAAGGTAACGTTTGCTAACGCAGCATCCGAGACCGAAGCTGTGTGTCAGTTCAGGCTGCAGCCCCTGAACTGGGACACAGCTCGAGACACACAAGCAGCCACTCCACTCGAGCAGCAGCGGTTGGAGTCCGACAGACGGACTCCAATTATGACGCCTGAAACGCTAAACACAGAGCAATCACTCTGGGTAAACACAGCTGATCGATCGAAAAAAAAAATTACCGCTGGTAATTTATTTCCGTCATTGAAAACAGGCTCTTGAATGTAACCCAGTCAAAGTAAGACGTATCCTCAAGATCTTTTTGCAGTTCTGTTAGGTCAAAGCTGCTGTACATGCCGACATCATGCAGCATGATGGTAAAAGTTTACAGATAAAAATAAGTTTTTTCATCAGCATCAGTAGCTACAGAACTGAAATGAGGTTAGAGGGGAATTCAATCAACATTTATTTAATGGGAGCATTGGAAAAAAAAACGTTTTAAAGTAACGAAAAAGTTACTTTTTGGTTTAAGTAACTGAGTTACTAACTGAGTTACTTTTTTAATGAAGTAACTAGTAACTGTAACTAGTTACTATTTTTCAGTAACTAGCACAACACTGTGAAATACCGACCAATTTTAAGTCTTAAAGTGGTAATAATCTTTGCCGTGTAAAGTAACCATGTTACTTAAAGGTGCAGGCACAGAAACAGCTTGTTCTCAGTAGAGCTCATTTGAGCGACTTTTAGACAGCCGACATTCAGGACCACGGATCAGTTTGGGGCAATACATTTCGAATACAGTGTAGTTGGATGCCTCACAGCTGAATAAAATTGAGTAAAAAGAGTATAATATGGGATCTTTAACATCAAAGTGTTTCCACTGCATCGAGAATATTCAGGAAAAACAGGTCAGTTCACATTTTGTAACATCTGAGCTCTGCTCTGCAGACTAGTGGGTCTGTAATCCTACCTGCCAGAGAAAGTAGAGGGCCAGCACCACCTGCAGAGGCGCCGACCAGACCATGTTGATGTACGTGATGAGGTCCATGAAGCGCTGAGCATCCACTGACATCAGGTTGACCATCTCCCCCACCGTGGAGGTGCGGCGTGCTGCGCTGCTGATAACCAGGGCCTGACAGAGAAGAAGAAATGAGTCCGGAGCAGGACCAGAGAGACCGGTTCCTGCTGCCACCTCGGATGCCGTACCTTTCTGTAGACCGCTCCGATGATGGCCGTGCGGAGACGCATGCCCGAGACGAAGCAGACGTGGAAGTACTTCTGGAGGATGAGCGACTGAAAGCAGGTGCAGAAGAAGAGCAGAGCGGTGTAGAAGTAGCCCTGCCAGTAGGGGGCGCTGGAGTTGTTCACGAAGCGGATCAGCAGCCTGGACCAGATCAAACGCAGAAAGTCAACATTATGTGTAAAGGTAGAGTCTGTAGGTTTGTTCGCTGCAGTTTTTCACAAAACAGGGCGCCCACTCCGCTAACCTGACATGGAAATGAGTCTAGAAAACTGGTTGGCACAAATGAAAGCTATAATACGTATATATATATATTTTTTTTTTTTTCGCGTTTGTACAGCCTTAAAGGGACAACGAGGAGTTTCTATTCGGTTATAAAAAAGTCTCACGTTAATGTGGATGAATCTCCGCTACCCACACTTGTTAATGGGCCCATTTTCGATAAATATATCGTTCTGTCTCTATCGTTATTTTGTTATTATTAGTGGTGGCGGAAATGCTGGTCGAGCCGACCAGCGTTTCCTTCGTGGCGAGTCATGAGAATAACGCCGCCGAATCGCCGTTTATGGTCGGAACTACGGTGGTATGTGAACCTCTTTGAACCTCTGACTTTCATTATTGATGAATGAAAACATGAGTCTGTCTTGCGCCCGGTCAAAGAAATGTACGGTGTGCGCGGAGGCTCATAAATGTAGTGTGAAAACGCTTCGCTTTTCCAAAACTCCTCGTTGTCCCTTTAAAGGTTTTTTTCTTTTTTTTTCTGTTTTCTGTTCTTCTGTTTTAATATGCACTAACTTTTGTTTTAATATGTACTCACATCTTGCTTTTATCATGAAGCACATTAAGTTTATGCTTGCCATATGAAATGTGCTATATAAATAAATTGACATTGACATAATATGTAGGAAATCCCCCCATCTAGCAGTGTGGTTGCATATCAGAACGTATTCTTGATGTTGCATTCATGTGAAATCGGGCAGACGTCAGACAGACAACAGACGCTGCATGTAACAGGGTAAACAAGTGGTCCGCCAGCACGAGGCAAAACAATACAGGCGTGACAATATGTTGTCATGGTGATGTCGTATTGTTTACCTGACCCATGTTTTACCGTTTTTCTCTCGTCGAGTAAAATGACATCCGGTTGGTTTGCCGACGGCCGTCTGCCTGACTGCACCTGAATGCAACATCAGTGCCTCCGTCCTTCCTCACACTACACAGTGGTGACAGTTTTAACAGGCCGAGCCCACAGCTCCGCTGAGTTTCTATGGTTACCTACGCTCACGCTGCCACTCAACGTAAAAAATGGCGATGCAACATGGCCGCCTCGGTTCGGTGCATCGCCCACTTATGTATTTGTAACGACTTGTAACAACTCATTCTAAGGTACCAGAAAGCTTTCATTTGTATGCGGGTGTGATTCCACTTCAGTGAAATACGTATTTATGAAAGACATATTTGATTTTTGCTAATAAAAAGCCAAATAAGTTACAGACTGGGGCTTTAAACAGATATCACCGAGAGCAAAAACCGACACTGCTCCTACTCCTCGCAGCATACCCCTGGAGGTTCACGTTGCTGGCAGTGCCGTCGCTCCAGCAGGGAAATGCTGCCAGTGATGAGCCTGTTCATTCTGGGCACACCTTCAGTCTTTAATTACCTTCAAAGCTCAGATGTACCGGCCCATAATTAGCAAATGAGATATTGAAATTTGGCCAAAAGCGTGTCACAGTAAAAATCTCAGTGTCAGACTCAAAACCAGTTCATCCATGAGTCTCTAAGTACGCCTCTTCCCCTGGCTGCGACACCCAGCACCTCCTAACCTAACACATAACTCAAACTACCAACCATACACCTGCAGTCAACATGAACACCTGTGTTTAAGTTTTATTTATATATATACGTAATACGTATATACACAGTACTGTGCAAAAGTTTTAGGCAGGTGTGAAAAAAGCTGAATGCTTTCAAAGATGGAAGTGTTTTTTTCCATCAGTTAACAAAATGCAGTGAATAAAGAGACGAGAATCCTAAATCAAATCAATATTTGGTGTGACAACCCTTTGCCTTCAAAACAGCATCAATTCTTCTCGGTAGGTACACCTGCACAACAGTTTTTGAAGGACCTGGGCCGGTGGTTTTTTCCAAATAACTTGGAGCTTCTCAGATCCTTCTGTCTCTACATGTAATCCTAGACAGACTGGATGATGTTGAGCTCAGGGCTCTGTGAATTACTTTTGTTACTTAGGGGCATTTTAGGGTGCACTCACACTAGGCAATCGTACCGTGCCCAAGCACGTTTGCCCCCTAAAGTCCGGATTCTATTGCTGGTGTGAGTGCAAGCGTTCCGTGCCTGAGCACGGTACACTTCCCTGGCCCGGCACGGTTGGGAGAGTTGTGCTTGGGCACGGTACGCTTGGCCAGGAATGCGCACACGTAATACGCTGCGGGCTCGTTCTCCACCACGTGTCTACAGCCGCATGTAAACAACAGTCATTTAACGATTACGTTGCGCCGTAAACATCGCTAGTTAATGTCGCTTTGATTAAACTTCAAGATAACCATGACAACCGGTCAAAGCGCTGTTCTTTCTGCAGTCAGAGCGCATCCACCGTGTTGGTATATCAACGTGATGACGTATGTGTCGGAGGCAACCGTGCTTGAGCACGCTTGGGTTCGAGGTAGTGTGAGTGCGGGCCAGCGGGGGACGGGGGACGGGGGGCATTCGGGCTTCAGCACGGTACGGATCAACTGGCCCTAGTGTGAGTGCGCCCTTAATGGTCCAGTCATGGTCATGTGACATGACCCAATGTTACAGGTTAACAAGGACCACCTGAACCAGGACTGTTAAACATTAAAGGGGAATTGCCGTTTTGTTTTACAATCTCTGGAATGATTATTATCAGAATGAGCCGCACGGCGCTCAGAGATGACATCATCCAGGTCGGAGGTCAGTAGGTCAACCTACAGACCCCAGATGTTGGTAACAGCTAACCCCGGACTCAGAGGGGAATAGCACTAGCCTATCATAACAAAATATTGGTGAAATGAACGAGTTTCTCTGCAGATAATGTGTTATTTAGAGGCTGCATTCTGCTGCCCTGTAGACTTCCATTATATGGATATACGCGGCGGGGTCTAATTTCATCAGAACGACTTGTAATGACACCAAAGTTATCTGGGTGAGTAAATGGTCACATTTTATGCTAGAAATAAGGTCCAGATTGTAGAAAAACAGCAATTATCCTTTAAGAACCGACACCGATGTCTACAAACAAGGTAGCAGAGGATATTATATCAGGCAGCACCTCTTACGTAAGACTTTGCAGGAAGTGGCCCCTCAACTTGGGGCCCAGCTTCTGAACCACTGTTCTAAATCATGTGCACATAAAATATGACGCTCAGATAAACAGTGGCCCTGTTAGGCGATTTAGAGGAAAGTGGGGCTTCTCACCGGAGGATCTCAGGCCCCACAAACATCAGGATGTCCTGGACGATCTTATAGAGGCAGGAGACCAGGAAGTAGGGCCCGAAGGTCAGGCACAGGGCCCAGAACAGCGAGGCCTCTTTTGTTTTCTGGGAGTTTTTCACAATCAGGATCTCAGACTCTTCCACCGCTCGGCCCTCTTTGCTCTCACTGTTGGGGACCTCCCTGGGGGAGTACAACGTCTTCTGCTCCGTCCTGGAGGAGACAGAGAAGAAATACACAGAATAAGTGTAAGTGACTTCTTTTTCTCTTTATCTCAGATTCTGAAGGAAACGCTGAGTGCATCACGTACCCGGCTTCTGACCTTTTGACCTTTTGGCGCTCTGTGTTCCAGCGGCGCACCAGCTGGGGCACCACCCTCTGGGAGCGGTCCTCAGGGTTCAGAGACCACAGGTCCTTCTCCTCCAGCGGGCGCTTGTAGCCCGTCACCATCATCCTGGAGAGACAAGATGGACACATTTAGATTAATGAGACAACATGAGGGACAGAAGGAGAAGAACATCGGAAGAGCAGAGGTCATGTGATGTAGGTACCAGACACATACACACACCTACATCTTGTTTCGGTCACCCTTTAAAGGGATAGTTCAACATTTTTGCAAAATTCTCCTATCACCATAATCCCTATAGTCATAGCAGTAGGTTCATTACCTTGAATTATCGGTGCATGTTGTTTTGAGATCAGCGGGGCAGAGACGTGAGCTGTTCAGTGAACACAATGGAGGTGAATGGTACAGGTCCCCTGTCCCTCAACACTCATCAAATACAAAATCCAACAACTCTAAAACGCTCTGGTGGACAAGTTGTGACCTGCACATTCACCACGCTATGAGATAATAACGTATAATTATGTAACATTACGACACGTGAAAATACTCAGAACTACTTGAGCTTTTGAAATCACTCCGTCCTGCAGCCGTGTCTGGAATGTAGTTCTGGCTACGAATTTGCCTCCAAAACAACTCTGTCTGATAATGTTACATTATTATTTCATAGTGTGGTGAATGTGCAGGTCACAACTTGTCCAGAGTGTTTTAGAGTTGCTGGATTGTGTATTTGATGAGTTTGATGAGGGAAACCCGGAAATACCACGAGCCTCCGTAGCGTTAGCTGAGCGGCTTGTATCTCTGCCCCCGCCTATCGAAAAACAGCTTGCACCGATAATTCAAGGTAACAAACCTACTGCTATGACTATAGGGATTATGGCAATAGTAGAATTTGGAGCTGTAGGCTACCATTCACCTCCATTGTGTTCACTGAGCAGCTCACGTCTCTGCCCTGCTGATCTCAAAACAACATGCACCGATAATTAAAGCAGAACTATGCAGGATTTCGGCTGTAATTATTGTGGCTCAGAGACACTGTGATGGTAGAGTGACCTATTATGAGGTGAATGGGGTCTAGGCCAATGCGCTCACCCCCCCCACTGGCTGAAAACCACACTTGCAAGATCAGTCCTCCGTCTCGGTGTCCCAAATCTCATCAATGGATGGACTATCGCGAGAAACTGCCTTACGGCAGTACGAGATAAGAACGCAGATGACGTCATGCATGTCATGAATCGTGATTGGTTTGAGTTCGGAAAGTCGGAGGAAACCATGGAAACATGTTTGTACTGATGAAGTTTGGCTTGTGGCTAACACGGAGCTAATGCTAACAGACACACACACACACCATGGATCTTTTATAAGATAATGTAATACATCATGACAAACACACACGCCTTCGCGTTTTGGAACCTTTATTCATGTGTGTGTATGTCTGTGTCTTTGTCTGTGTGTGGCCGTATTAGCGTTAGCTCCGTGTTAGCATTAGCTCCCTGTTAGCGTTAGCTCCGTGTTAGCATTAGCTCCCTGCTTAGCAAACACCGCTCTCTACCTTCAGCAGTAAACACAAGCACGTGTAGGGGGTGGAGGGGGTGGAGGGGGTGGTGGCGGCGGCGAGTTTTTTTTTTACGACAGTGACATGTGCCTCCCAGAACTGTGGGGGAGCCCCGGAGAGGGAAAAAAGAGAAACCAACGAAGGAGCGAGCTATTTCCGGCCGAGTTGCATAGTTCTGCTTTAAAAGGTAATGAACCTATACTGCTTTGACTATAGGGATTATGGTGAGAGGAGAATTTGCCCAAATGTTGAACTATCCCTTTAAAGACATGCTCACTTGGTGAGTTACAGACAAACTTCCAGGCCCTCTCAGATCAACCTGTGCTTAACCAGCACTGTAACCATGGTGACCATTGTGTTTACACTGCAGGTGTGAGGGACAGTCCTGTTGACCGTTCACCTCAGGTCTGACTGACGGCAGAGGAGACCCAGCTAATTAACCTCTGTGGGCTCCTTATCAAAGCTGCTGGTGTCACATGGTTTGTCAGGGCCCCCGATAGTCGCTGGGAGCCCCGGATGATCAGGGAGGCCCCCTCACTGATCACATGTTTCAGATCAGGGAGGTCAGATGGTTCGAGAGAGGGATGAAGGAGGAGAGTTACATACCTGAATAACAGAGAAGGTCTACGGAGAAGGAGGAGGCCTCCACAGCCAAAAAACTCTCAGTGTATGAACACACATGATAAACACAACTAACATAGTGACCAATAGCTACACAAATAATCAGTATAAAATAGGAATAAATGCTGATCTGAATAAAACTGCAGCATGTAATGGACTCATCCCTCACCTAGATCGCAGGAGAAGTGTAAGTACTGCTTGTACTTGCAGCTTAATTAAAGGGACACGCCGACATTTTTTTTCGTGTCTTGCCTCACTCCCGAGTCCATGACCAGCAGATAAGACCCCATCCTTTCGACTGTGTAGTAACAAGGGAGATACGGGCAGAGCTGGTGCACCGCTAATTAGCTTAGCTCAAACGCTGGAAATGCATAGGTAGTGTTAGCCTGCCTCCTACCCGAGCCAAAATCAGCAGTCAGAAGCTGATTTCATTTTAGCTCTAAACTCTGTAAATATATCACTTTATCAACATTTCAAACATGTTTAGGTGAGAAAGTAGCCGTTTAGATCAGCAGTGTGCCGTTAATTTGTCTAAATACCAGCTGTTACTTTCACAAAATAAAACACCTGTTGCTCTTTACATACAGAAAACCATGACGATAGAATTTGTGCTTTTACTTTGAAATAGGAAGCTAACCTACCCTCGATGTAGCTAGCTTGAACCAAAATAAACCGTCTTTGCTTGAACCCTCGGTTTGACCGATCTCATCCCGTTACCGGCATTTGACCGCTCAAGATGCCTTACCGGAGTGTTTTGTCAGCTCTGAGATGAAGATCGGCCCGCCGGTTTCTGTTTAGAGTTGCTGAAGAGTTTCTCTGATGACTTTAGGTGGAGGCAGGCTAACACTACCTATACACTTCCAGCGTTTGAGCTAAGCTAATTAGCGGTGTGCCAGCTCTGCCCGTATCTCCCTTGTTACTGCACGCACAGTCGAAAGGATGGTGTCTATCTGCTGGTCATGGACTCGGGAGTGAGGCAAGACACGAGAAAAAAATGTTGGCATATCCCTTTAACGGGAAAACCAGAAACAAAAGTAACGTTTGAAGCACACGATACAGATCAGAGGAGGCAACAGGCACCTAGGAGAGAGAGGGTCAGCACGGAGAGAGGGGGGCGAGCGAAGGAACAATTTGACAGCGTTTGTTTAGGGAAGGAAAAGCTTCTTCTACTGTTTTCATTTTCAACTATCTGCCATGTCTGGCAGCACACACACATACACACCACTCACAAATCCTGTGTGCGCTCACCTGGTGATCCACCAGAAGGAGATTCTGGAGAGGAAGGAGGCCCCGGGCTCAGGGCAGGGGTTCTGAAGACAGAGACAGGACAGTCAAAACCTAAACAGTCCACACACACACACAACATTAGAAATACATCAGCTGACTTTAACTGAAGCAGAGGGTGGGGATGACTCTGGACAGAACACATTCACATGCAGCTGATGTGACAACAGACCATCTGATCAACTCCTCTCCTGATGGTTTGTTGGTGATCAGAGCAAGAGACAGAGACAGGTGTAGAGAGGCAGGCGGTCTCACCAGGTCTTTGACGGCCTGGGAGAAGAGCGGGGGCTGGTCGGTGAGGGAGGACAGGAACAGAGCGACCAGCAGCAGAGCATAGTAGCTGTAAAAGGTGACGTACCGCCACACGCTCACCGTTCCAGGCTGCAACGAGAAAACACACCGATTTTTAAACCACAGGACCTGCTGGAGGACGGCTTCACCACTGTGGTAGCCTACATCGGTTGTTGTTGTTGTTGTTATCATCCTCCATTAAAGGGATACGCCAACATTTTTTTTTTCATGTCTTGCCTCACTCCCGAGTCCATGACCAGCAGATAGACACCATCCTTTCAACTCTGCGTGCAGTAACAAGGGAGATACGGGCAGAGCTGGCGCACCGCTAATTAGCTTAGCTCAAACACTGGAAGTGTATAGGTAGTGTTAGCCTGCCTCCACCTAAAGTCATCAGAGAAACTCTTCAGCAACGGAAACCGACAGGCCAATCTTCGTCTCAGAGCTGACAAAACTCTCCGGTAAGGCATCTTGATCGGTCAAATGCCGGTAACGGGACGAGATCGGTCAAAACGGAGGGTTCAAGCAAAGACAGTTTATTTTGGTTCAAGCTAGCTACATCGAGGGTAGGTTAGCTTCCTATTTCAAAGTAAAAGCACAAATTCTATTGTCATGGTTTGCTGTATGTAAAGGGCAACGGGTGTTTTATTTTGTGAAAGTAACCGGAAGTGCGTTGGTCACAACGGCTAGCTTGAGTAGCGCCGAATTCCTCCGAACGAAATTGTAAACAGCTGGTATTTAGACAAATTAACGACACACTGCTGATCTAAACGGCTACTTTCTCGCCTAAAAATGTTTGAAATGTCGATAAAGTGATATATTTACAGAGTTTAGAGCTAAAATGAAATCAGCTTCTGACTGCTGATTTCAGCTCGGGTAGGAGGCAGGCTAACACTACCTATACACTTCCAGCGTTTGCGCTAAGCTAATTAGCAGTGCACCAGCTCTGCCCGTATCTCCCTTGTTACTGCACGCACAGTGGAAAGGATGGTGTCTATCTGCTGGTCATGGACTTGGGAGTGAGGCAAGACACGGAAAAAAAAAAATGTTGGTATCCCTTAAAAATTATTTTGCAGTTTTGTTCAGTCAGGACTCACCTGGTCCAGAGCCTGGATGATTTTGGACCTGAAGGAGACTGTGGCACACACCAGAGCCAGCAGCCAGTACATCAGCATCACCCCGGACGACTGGACCCCCTTCATCCGCTCGTACTGGATCACCAGGGCGGCCAGCAACTGGAGCGCACACACATTTATACATCACACATGACAGACTCACCGACTTTTACTGTCTGTAAATGAATGGACTACACACCGAGGACACATGCAGTCAACGTTAAAGCTACAGTTGGTAATAACAGTTATTAAGTCATATTTGCTGGAACTGTCACTCAGGGTTCCAACTCTTTCCTTGAAATCATTTTCCAGGACATGTCATCACACCACACACTAACACAGTGGTTCTCAAACTACATCAAGGACCCCTGAGTTGACACAAATTAGACCACGGACCCCTATTGGACAACATTTTGAAGCAAACACCAGAAATACACAAATATTTGTTATTTGGGACTGAAGAACGTTACGTTTTTAGTCAATGTACGTTCAAATTAGGGCCAATGGTGTGAATTTTTGGAAATATTGTGGAGACATTTCTGGAAAAAAGTGGCAAGATTTCTAAAAAAAAAAAAAGAAAAAAAAAAAAAGAAAAGTTAAAAAAAATTATCGAGAAAAAATTCTAAAAATTAATTTATTAATTAAAAACAATACTTTATCAAAAAAAATAAAGTGGTAAATTTTCAAGAAAAAGTTGAGTACCCCCTTGAACCCTCTCAAGGACCCCTGGGGATCCCCGGACCCCACTTTGAGAACCATTGCACAAACACATCCCCCGTCCCATTCATAACTGTTCTTTTCAACTGTTGTGCCTTATTTTGTACATTTGCCCAGTGTGTTTCTATGTTTATTCCTCTCTCACTCCCAGAAGTCTGATTTAACGATGTGCAGTCTATGGCTCTAACTTATCTATGAAATAATCTCTTATATTCTTAGAAATTATGACAAATTTATCATAGAACAACCCAAACATGTTGTTTTTGTTTTTAAACCACACCCACTGCAGCTCTCTGCTGCTCCTCTATCTGTCACTCAGCAGTAGCTGAAAAAGATAAAACTGCTGATTCCCCCGTTGACAACGACTCCCACAGCGAAAACCAGTAAGAAGAAGACTGTTGTTGTTCCAGTTATCTAACGTCACCCGTGTGTTGCATCATGCTAAGATGGTTTTGGAGTCTCCAGTTGCTATGGATACAGTACACCTGCTACAGTACACCTGCTCCCTAGCTTGTGTACACAGAGGTTGGGGGAGGGACCTGAACACTGTACCGTTTTGAAATTTCCAACCAAACCCCATAATTTCGATTTACCAATAGTAGATCTAATCTTTGTAACAGGTGAAATCAAATGAAACTGAAACTGTCCAGGTCTCAGGCTCATCACTGAGACACCAGCTCTAATTAATCTTAAATTAACACTTAACCCAAAAAAGACAAAATACATGATATTCACAAGATTGCTCTCTTCCTTGCCATTACACGGTGGTATCTCAACAGTTGACGGGACTCAAATTGAGAGAGTTTCAAGTTACAAATATCTGGGCATTTGGTTGGATGACAAACTGTCTTTTAAAACTCATATTTCCGATCTTACCAAAACACTTAAGGGAAAATTATCATTCTTATATCGTAATAGATCTTGTCTGTCAATGGAATGTGGAAAATAACTTGTTCAGGCCATTTTCTTATCTGCACTCGATTACGGTGATGTCATTTACATGCATGCTGCTCTCTCTACATTGAAACCCCTGGATGCACTTTATCACTCCTCTCTTCGTTTTATTACTGGAGATGTGTTCCCAACCCATCACTGTGTTCTTTATAATAAGGTTGGATGGCCATCCTTAAGTGTAAGGAGGGAACAACATCGCATGGCTTTTATTTACAAAGCTTTACTTGAAATTTTACCTGTTTATCTTACCAGCTTAATCTCACTTAGAATTTGTAACTTACACACTCGTTCACAGGACACCTTGGTTTTACAAATTCCCAGTATCAGGACAGAATTGGGGAAGACTGTCTTTCAGTTTTATGCACCCCAAAACTGTCTGAAACTGGATCATCTTATTTCCTTAGATAGTTTTAAAAACTTATTATCAAATGTTTTACAACCTGTATGTAATTGTGGATCATGACCTTGTATATTGTATAATTGTGTTTTTGTAATCAGGGCCTCATTGAAAAAGAGAGCTCGCTCTCAATTGACCTTCCCTGAATAAATAAAGGAGAAATGAAATGAAAAATGATAAAACTCACCATGGTGAGGCCCAGTAGCGTGGGGCTGACCAGGAGGACGGGGGCTGGGATGCTGCTGC
Organism: Trachurus trachurus; assembly: GCF_905171665.1. Taxonomy (NCBI): domain Eukaryota; kingdom Metazoa; phylum Chordata; class Actinopteri; order Carangiformes; family Carangidae; genus Trachurus; species Trachurus trachurus. Next base: position 30,363,603 of record NC_139905.1, on the reverse strand, counting down.
CATGACTTCTTTCCCAGAAAGAATAGAAAACATCTGACCAGCAGATGATCCACAGCAGAAGACCAACAGCCTGGAGGGAGAACAAGTCATGTTTGAGTCAGTGATTTCATAATACAAAGTAAAACTGGCTCAGTCAGAGCTGCACGTCATCACACCATCGTTACTCACAGTTTTAGCTTTGTTGAGGTGACTCATGCATATGTAGCCCCGGTCGTGGCTGCGGAGGTAGATGAGGTAGATGGGAGCGCACACCCACAGATAGAGGCATGGCAGCCACACCAGGACAGTGTTTTGGAAACATTGAGTGAGGTCTGGGGTCTCAGTGTGCCATGTACGGTTCCAATCCTGGTAGTGGAGAGAGAGAAACATCACAGTACAGTTCAAAGCCATTGACATGTCATCCACAGGAGGTTACATGTACAACAGGAAAGCAGGGTGGTTGTGCGCACATCCAATGCCTATTTTAGGCCAGGTGTCGGACAGTCAGGATAATTGCAAAGAAAAAAGGGAATATCCGCTTGCTACGTTTCGACTGATGTGGTCTTCCTCAGGCAAATGTAGCAAGCAAGTAGGCTATTCAATAAATGGGAGCTTTAATCCAGTGTGCGGATATTCCCTTTTTTCTTTACATGTACAACAGGGCCAGGATCACATCTGGATCAGGTATTTGTTTGAGTCTGGATCACAGCTGGATCAAGCTTGGGTCTGGATCACAGCTGGAACATGTGTAGATCTCCATCACTGTTATATGTTTGAGATCACAGCTGGATCATGTTTGGTGGTTCTCCATCATATCTTGATCACTTTCAGGTTCTCCATCACATCAGGACCATGTTTAGGTCTCAGTCACAATCGGAACAAGTTTAGGTCAAGATCACAGCTGGATCATGTTTGGGTCTGGATCACAGCTGCATCAAGCTTGGGTCTGGATCACAGCTGGATCATGTTTGGGTCTGGATCACATCTGGAACATGTGTAGATCTCCATCACTGTTATATGTTTGAGATCACAGCTGGATAATGTTTGGTTCTCCATCACATCAGGACCAGGTCCATGATTAGGTCTCGGTCACAACTGAAACATGTTAAGGTCAAGATCACAGGTGGACCATGTTTGGGTCAAGATCACAGGTGGTCCACGCTTGGGGTCTCAGTCAGAGCTGGATCATGTTTGGGTATTGAGCACAGCTGGAACAGTGTGTGAACAGAGACTAACAGAGACCAGTGGAGGTTCTCAGCAGGTCTCAGATCAGTGTTTGGACTGTTGAACTACCACTAAAGACCCATCAACAGACAGGCAGAGAGTCCTAGTCTAGATCTAGTCTGTGGTGTTGGGGACAGGTGTTGTGATGTTATTGGGACACATTCATGTCTGTGTAACAGCTCTGTCCTACATCTGTGTGATCCAGCTCAGTCCAGGCTGGTATCTGCTGCGGACCGGTGTTGTGGCCCTACTGGTTTCAAGTTAACTGGTTGCAGATGCAGATGTTTTGCGCTCCCTGAGCAGATTCGTCACAAATTCACAAACATACACAACATATTACCAGCGAGTTTCAAGCCACAATTCACATCTACCGCGGCGAATATGCTGCTGTGAGTGAGCACTAACAGTTACGTACCAGCCACATGGGAAAAAAAATAAAGTGGAGAAAAAATAATCTTCACATATTTGCGTGGGTCGGGACTCGATCTCGCTTCAGCAAAACCAATTACACCACTAACCACCTGTCTACCTCTGTGAGCCACTCAAGCTCACAGGTGCCAGCCGCTTCACTGGATATCAGTCAATTACGTCACTACATGTAACGTTTTGACTCGAGCTGATCTGAGACAACTGGTTACCATTGAAAATACACAGACAATGCCTCGGTGTTTATTGTTCTCTTTCCTCCAGTCTAATCAACATATTCAGCGCTACACTTCTCTCCGCACAACGCTACGCACCACAACAAAGCCTGTCGTGTTGAGAAAGTGATGAACTAGCTCGGAAATACTGTCAAAATACGCTCAACAATATGTAAACAAAAGCGAAACACTTGAGCCACTGCATGTGTACATGGTTGAAAAGTACTACTTGCATTTAATCACATTACTGTATTGCGAATGTTTTGTGTACTTACATTTCTTTACACTTCTCTACAGATCTTATAAAACGCACAACGTATTTATTGGCGTGCATTAAAAGAAATGTTCACTTCAAGTCGCCGTGGTCGAGGAGGAGGTGAAGTTAGCTCTGAGTCTACCTGTTTCTGCCTGATGCGTTCAAGGGAACAGGGCAGCGTCGGACGTGAGTCGATTGTTTGAAATTTAGATTTCGTGTGTCGACATATTTTATCATTGCCCTTTGTAAAGGTATACTTTTCATTAAAACTAGTTTGACATTCACAAAAAAAACTGACATATCTATGACAGAAAATCATTCTGGACTAATGTTCAAATAGAGATTGATAATTTTCTTGCCATTTAGATCGCCATGGACCCAAAACTGTTTAGTTTGTCAGTTTTTTCTGTGAATCCGTCCGACGCTGCCCTGTTCCCTTGAACGCATCATAGCCACAAGGCAGAAACAGCAGAGGTTAACATCACCTCTTCCGCGAACCACGGCGACTTCAAGTGAACATTTCTTTTAATGCACGCCAATAAATACGTTGTGCGTTTTATAAGATCTGTAGAGAAGTGTAAAGAAATGTAAGTACACAAAACATTCGCAATACAGTAATGTGATTAAATGCAAGTAGTACTTTTCAACCATGTACACATGCAGTGGCTCAAGTGTTTCGCTTTTGTTTACATATTGTTGAGCGTATTTTGACAGTATTTCCGAGCTAGTTCATCACTTTCTCAACACGACAGGCTTTGTTGTGGTGCGTAGCGTTGTGCGGAGAGAAGTGTAGCGCTGAATGTGTTGATTAGACTGGAGGAAAAAGAACAATACACCGAGGCATTGTCCGTGTATTTCAAAGGCAAACCGATGGTAACCAGTTGTCTCAGATCAGCTCGAGTCAAAACGTTACCTGTAGTGACGTAATTGACTGATATCCAGTGAAGCGGCTGGCACCTGTGAGCTTGAGTGGCTCACAGAGCTAGACAGGTGGTTAGTGGTGTAATTGGTTTTGCTGAAGCGAGATCGAGTCCCGACCCACGCAAATATGTGAAGATTATTTTTTCTCCACTTTATTTTTTTTCCCATGTGGCTGGTACGTAACTGTTAGTGCTCACTCACAGCAGCATATTCGCCGCGGTAGATGTGAATTGTGGCTTGAAACTCGCTGGTAATATGTTGTGTATGTTTGTGAATTTGTGACGAATCTGCTCAGGGAGCGCAAAACATCTGCATCTGCAACCAGTTAACTTGAAACCAGTAGGGCCACAACACCGGGCTCACGGGTTGTGTTCTGACCCAGACGTGACAGCTGTACCGGGGTCAGCTGAGAGCCGCGGGGCCGTGCGTGGGGAGTTCTGTGCTGAAGCCGGTTCTCCCGTGGAGCCATGCTATAACTTTACGTTATGTGAGCGGCCGGAAGTCCGCTCTGTTAGCATACCGGCCGGTAGCTAACAACAACAACAGGGCAGACTCGTGAGAAACAGCACGGGGCTAAACTAACAGGCGAGGAGAGTAAACTCACCCAGAACGGATCGGAACGGTCCAGACTGCAGAACTTGTCCAACCCCATTCGCCGCGACGCAGTGGAAGTCGCGGTTGAGACCGTCAGAGATGTTTTTGTCTCGGCTTTGGTTTTATAACCTGACTGTGGAGCGGAAGGCGTCACCTTCCTCTTCTTCTATGCTGTTTATCCAAGTCTATGTGAACGGAGTGTCTGCTGCCACCTGCCGGACCACAGAGGGAACTGCAGGTCTTTTAAAGTTGAAAGGGTTTTTTTTCTTTAAAAAAAAAAAACTTTATTAACATTTATGTACAGAACAATACTGTTGTGCCAGGGGAAAATAAAATATATATAAATATACAAAGAGTTTATGCTTACCATGTATATATATTAAAAATATATATCTCTATATATATATGTATATAAAAAAAACAAAAAAACATTGAAGTAAAGAAGATCATATTAAATAAATAAATACTTATCCAAAATAAAATTGGTTTTTAATGCTTTTGGTATTTGAAGTCCTTTGGTGTCGGTGCCATACTGAAAAAGCTCTTTCAAAAACACTGCAAAGTTTGGTTTTCCGTCAGTCCATTTTCTTTTGTGTATGTGAAATTTTCCTAAAAATAAAACAAGTTGTATAAAAAAGAGTTGAAAGCAGTCTGGTTGAAAGTAGTTTTTTTTTCAAAACTTTATTTAAACGTTCCAATCACAGTCAGAACATTGACCATGGACGATACAAAAAGTCTGGCATCAAGAAGATAATAAACAAATACAATATGAGACATAAAGTGAATGAAGTGCGTAAGTCATTACATAAGTAACATAAACATAATAATAAAATAAATCAAATTAAATAAAAAGAAAGAAGAAAAGGGCAAGTACATTTCTCCAAATATTTCTTCAATTATGTTAACAGTGTGTATACATTTTTTATTATCAATTCTTTTAATACATTCAAAGTAGAGTTGAAAGTAGTTCACCTTCCTGTCACACATCCAGGTCCGTCCCCACTCTGACCTGAGCCTGAAGAAACACCAGGTCATTCCACCTGTACTTTATAATAATAAACAACACGTTTATTCATCCAGATTTATTTTACAATGGAGTTTAGCTGCAGGAAAACTCACTTTATGTTTCATTCATTAATTGACATAATGATGAAAAATATAATATGATTACAGTCTACACTGTGTTTCTGTTGTGTGTGAGCCTCAATTTTCTCATTTAAAGCAACACAAGGTTAGCCTGACAAGCCAGACTATATTATTAAAATGTCTAGTCTGGCAACGACCGGTAGACCTCGGCTAAATCCAGGGGGCGGGATGAAGGCTGTCTTTCAAACTGCCTCTGCACCAATAGGGTAGCGCTACGACCAATCAGAGCAAAGAGCAGGATGACGTTTTGCCTGACAAGCCAATTAAAATGTATGTCGTCATCACATTAAGCCCGCCCAACGACTCTCTAAACAGATAGAGCGATTGGTGAACACAATCGGTGTTCGAGACTCAAAAAGTTCCTACGGCTTGTTTCTAGACCCACCTACGGAGCAAATATATTTGCTGCCGCTAGGGTGCATCTAGATTTCTAGGCTAACACAAGGTAGTTTTTCGATTTCTTTTATTCCTTTAAAGGGATATTAGCATATTTTTTAAGTGGGGTTGTATGATCTACAAATATCCCCTAAGTACTTTAATTGCAGTAGAAGACTCTCTGCACTCCTCCCGTTAGCAACGCCAGCCCATAGCCCTGCCCAGAGATTTACAACATACATTGTGGTCAATGGACCCAAAGAAACGGCCTATTTTCGTGGCCTAAAAGAGGTTTTACCTGAAAAAAAAATACACAGTTCCATTGTTCGCTATAATATAATTTTTTCCAGCCCCTCAAAGTGCAGGAAAAACACAGTTTTTATTTGGAGCTAACCAACTGCTGATCGGCAGGCGCCGATATACTGTAAAGCGCTTTGGGTATCGTTCAGGTATAGTAAAGCGCTATATAAATACAGACCATTTACCATTTAAAATGCAATTATAATGAATTATTCTTCAAAGAAATACGCTTTGACTCTTTGAGTCATTCATTTCAATGGGTTGTTTCACAATGGTACACTTTTTCACTTATGCACCATTGTACAATGTTGCCTACAGGCAACAAATCCCAAAAACTTCCAAATAATAATAATTTCTAAAAAGTTTCTTTAGATTATGTTTATTTTGTCTATTTTGAGACAAAAACACTCCAAACATTTCCCCCCCCAATGGCATCATAATGCGTAAAGGGTTAATCAGGCTTCTTATCATCTTTAGGCTATTTTATATTATTCTAGTAGTAGTTACATGTTTTAATGCCTGTTTTTTTTTTTTTTTTTATCCTTACCTGTTTACTAACTTAATTTTATGAGCTAAAGAGCATCTTATCTATTTTGTTCATTTATACCTTTTATCTTATTCTAGGCTACTGTTTTAGTCCCTCAGTTTTTAGCTCCATGCAGTGTTTCCTCATGGGGGCCTACCACACTGGGAGTGGCTTTTGGTCTACCGATGGGGGTGCTGTCCAGTGGAGGGCTCTGCACCTTGGTGTGGACCCTCCTGTGTGTCCGGGTCATGGTGGTCTCCGTGGTCCTGGACTGTGAGCCCTCTCAGGGTGGATGGCCCCCAAATACAAAGGTGGCTTTCTCCTCACCTCAGGTCTCGGTGCCCGGCCAAGTCTCTCTAATGTGAGCTAGTGTGTGTGGGTGCACTTCAGTTAGTTTGCTTGCAAATGTGTGGTCTGGTGGAGTTCCTAAGATGCCTTTGCACCAGGTCATTCCAGGTATCTCATCCTCAAGGCCTAACAAACCTTGACCACTAGGAAACATCCACAGCACTGAAGTACCATTAACTGGGCTCATGGATCAGTCTGTTGACATTTTAATGTGTTCTTGTACTCAATGTTACTCTTTGCTGCTGATCAGGCTCCAGTAGTGTACCTATTGTACTTAAAGCAGATATCAGTGGAATGTTTTTGTTAATATAAGTCCTAAATAGTCCTATTTTCCGTCAGCAATCACTTACATGAAGTATTTCAGCCTAAACACGAGTCTCTCCGTCACTCTGCTCTGCTGTAACCCGAGGAGAAAATTTTCCTTGTGGGATACAAGTGTTATCCAATGAGGAGAGAGAACGGCATGAAGGGCTGTGTGTGCAGCCAAGGGATGCGCGTGAATGTGGTGACGTAGCACGAGGACCAATTGATGCCTGACAAGGGCGGGGGCTGCTAACTCATGGTGCGTTCAAAGAAACTCGTACTTTGTGTTTTTCCTTCCTGTGAAGTCATACCAGTTCGATCTGGTACGAGTTCACGGGTCGGAAGTTACGAGTGGCCGTTATAGGGAACTTTCACAGACAACAGGATGGTAAAAACACGAGCTACGGGTTACCTGGAACGCTACCAAGTCGTAGTTGTGACTTGAAGCTGTAACTTACGGTTTCAAAAGCCTGCCTTGAACGCAGCATTAGCCGAAACGGCCGTGAAGCTGATATCTGCTTTAAGTATGACACACAAGGTTTAATTCTCATTGGCTGAAGCATTTACTTCGGGAATGTACAGAATCTCTTAAAAGTGTACTTGGATCAGGAAAAGTTAGGGCATGTAGATTTTACAGCAGTATGTTTCAACGGAGACTCTTGATTTGCTGCCTTTAGGCCTACCATTAGTAGATATCTGATGCCTTTTACGAACTGAGTGAAGTGTATCACTATGTTGCCCAGGGTGTCCCCCATGGATCCACCCGGTATCTTCTCATTTCAGTGTCTCATCATATCATTATCTTAATTTTCATTATTTATTAACTTTGTCATGTTGCAGTTAACATAAAGTCAGATGTAGCCTACTTTTAGTTTTCCCTTACTTTGGTTTCTAAGCTCTTTCATGCAACAGATGTCTTAAGTAACTGAACTCAATGAACATTTGGATGAAATTGTAAGGACAAAACCTAGGGCTGTTTTGTGCAGCTGCTTTTATGTTAAGGAATCTGTAACTCACACTTTAAGGAAAACCTTAACTTAAAGGAGAATTCCGGTCATTTTTGACTCCTAAATCATTGTCCTGATGGTCACCCAGTGTTGGGGGGAGCAAAAAACGCGACTAAAATTGATGCAGGCAAACCAGAGTTACACCATGGCTAGACGGCGCTAGGGATAGCGACAATGCTAACCTATGGGGGCAATTCTTTCAACCACAACAAACACTCAAAAAACAATCAAATATCTATGGTACATGACTGGAATCCTTATGACACACCACTGAACTCATAGTGTACAGTATAAACAGTAAACAGTATAAACTTTGTGTTTTTGCATGTAGTCACTCACCTCAGATAGCCGAACTCTGAAACATCCTGGAAAGACATTACGGGATCATCCCTATGTTGCCCAGGTCCAATGTTCCCCACTTTGTATGGGGCCGGGGAACATAGGACCCTTTTTCTAAAAAAGATTCCTATGTTCCTCGTTTTTTTCCAAAAGGACCCGGGGAACATGCAACTTTTGGTCCCATACCTGGAAGTGGAGTTGTGACTTTGCAGATTTTTGCCTATTTCTGAGTGAGAAGTTGAGTTGTGACTTTGAGCGAGAAGTGGAATTGTCCCATTGGTTGGGTTTGGGCAATGAAGAAAGGGGTTGGTTCAGTTTAGTAAAAGGAACAGGTAGAGGCTAGACATGCCAGAGATATTCCCCGATTGGGGAACATAGGACCCGGGGAACATAGGTACGCTCCCGACATTATTATCCGATCTCAGAGCGCCTGCTCTCCCCGCCACAGAAATGAACACTTTTTCCTTGTTGTGATGATTTCTTTACAAAAATAAACGGTGTTTTGTACAACTGGCCACAGAGCCTCAGAACAAGGCTTACCTTACCACAGACACTTGAATTCTTGCTGCACCCTTTCCATCAGATGCTATGACGTCTCTTCTTCCCTTCCTCGCCCCGTTTGAGTCGTCGTGACACTTGACATTCTTGACACCCTTCTATATCATGCCAAATTTAGGCCATAGTGTTAAAGTCAGTTTCAGTCTAAGCACTCAAAAACCTTCACCTGTGTTTCTGCAGTGTTCATAAAGTCCTATAGAAGAACCAATAACCAATCCAGCACAATAAATCAATCCATAAAAATGTCCCATCTTTTTATTGAACATATCCACATATGACTTATATATCATTTTCCTTCAAAGTATGATTTTTCAGTTAACAACAGTACACAAATATATTAAGTTATTTCAATTGGTGAGCAACGTGTAACGTTCTCGAGGAAAAGACAAAAATAACAACGAAAATCTGAGGTGAAGGTGAAACATCAGTTAGCCACATGGTGGCGAGATATGGTTTAGTTGTCATCATCATCATCATCATCAAACACATCGGCTACAGTCCTGTGGGTGGAGAAAAAACAGTGGTCACACACAACTCCAGTGTGTGAACAGATTCTAGTCCAGTGTAAATGAGACTTACTTGTAGATCGATCCAGTCACCTCATCAAGAAATCCTCCTGAAGAAAGAGCACAGACCAGACCAGATGAGTTCAATGAGCAACAACACCATTTTCTTCCTTACTGTGAAACTGAATAACTGTGTTTTTCACTCACCGGGCTGACACAGAGTGTGGCAAGCAGGACACACATGGCAGAAACCGCACATCTACAAACAAGAAACCATCAAAATGATGGATATGAACAGCTCTCAAGTACTTCATGGCTACAGTATATGGTTGGTCAATAATAATTATAACCTCATGGTTAGGGTGCTGGAAGGGTCACAAACCACAATTGCTCTGTGTTTTAGAGCAGTGGTTCCCAACCTTTTTTGGCTCATGACCCCATTTTGACATCACAAATTTATGGCAACCCCAGACCGGTCAATCAAGATGCGCAAGCTCAGATATTTTTATATGCTGCATTTTATTTGAACTCGATTTATATTTGAGAAAGTGAAAGTATCGAATATAGTTGTTTAAGATTGTGTGTTGTGTTTTTAATCATAATCAGATCAATTACTAGACAGTTCAGGCGACCCCATTTGAATTCCAGGCGACCCCACTTAGGGTCCCCGACCCCAAGGTTGAATAACACTGTTTTAGAGGACAGTGTAATAGATAGTGTAATCCACTATTCTGGACCCGATATGTCCATTTCCAACATTGGTCAGACTACAAGAAGTTTGGGGAGCATACATCAGTCCGACTGCCCAAAAGTCCGACGGCTCATTTCTCCGACTACCCATTCTACAGTGTTAAGGTTAGGTTTAGGGTAAGATTAAGGGTTAGGGCTACTTAAGTCAGAGAAATGGGAGGTCGGACTAATGGACGCAAATATAAAGAAATGTATGGTCGGAGAAATGGGTAGTCTAGTCGGACAGACGTCATGCGCCCAAGAAGTTTGGTTCTACAGTCTTCCATACAGCATGTATGGAAGACTATTTGTGTCAGGGAGAATATTTCGGCTTGACAAACATAAAAATACCCATAAATATTCTTACCTTAAAGCAGAAGTAAGCAGAATTTTTGTGTTACTATAAGTCTTAAATACTTATATCTTCTGACGGCAATCACTTATATAGAGTGTTTGGTCTGAAACACGGGTCTCTCAGTCACTCTGCTCTGCTGTAAGCCAAGGAGAAAACTTTTCTTATATCCTACAAGTTTTGTCCAATGAGGAGAGAGAACGGCATGAAGGGCTGTGTGTGCAGCCAAGGGATGCACGTGAATGTGGTGACGTAGGGACGAGGACCAATAGATCCATGACGAGGGCGGGGGCTGCTAACTCCATCGGCTGACAAGACGTTATGGTGCGTTCAAGGCAACTCGTAACTCGTGTTTTTCCGACCTGTGAAGTCGTACCAGTTCGATCTGGTGCGAGTTCACAGGTCGGAAAAACACGAGTGGCCGTTATAGTGACTTTCACAGGCAACAGGTCGGAAAAACACGAGTGGGTTGCCTGGAACGCTACAAAGTCGTAAGTCGTGACTTGAAGCCGAAACTTACGGTTTCAAAAGCCTGGCTGGAACGCAGCATTAGCCAAAACGACCGGATCGCTTACTTCTGCTTTAAATAATAAAGGCTTGACTCATTTTATGGTGCAATTTGACATCTTGTTGGATAGTGTGAACAGTTTCCACTTTCAAGGAAGGATTGAGTCTTAGTGTTGTGAATATGGACAGCAAAGTCAAAACAGTCATTAGATGTGGCAATACCCCGTCAGGCCTCAAGGTGATAAGAAAGGGAACCTTTGCCCTGACAGTGGTAGCCTACTAAAGAAAGTTGGGTTATGGAATGGGTTTTGTATCAGGTTGTTTGGGTCAGAATCTTGAAGCCATAAACCACTCTAATCATCCTGAGAGTTTGTACCTCTGTTACATATGGTGTATTACTGAGTATTTTCTCACCTTGCACTCATCGCAGTGTGCAGACTTGTCTCCTTCTTCACAGGGACATTTATCACAGCTGTCACAATGCTGGAAGAACACACAATCAGTTAGTTAACAGGAGAGCAGATCACCACAGAGGATTTTAACAGTGAGGGCAGATCTTCTTCTTCAACACGTAACAAAATTCTTCCTAATTCACCTTTGCTACAGGTGCTTTCCATGGCTTAACAGTGTTGAATTTCAGTGTGAAGAGCTACAAGTTTCAGCGATGTAATCTCAGACATACCTCACAGAATTCACAATATGCGCACAAAGAGCCCTTGTGATAATGCTCGTCGTCATCATCATCATCATCGTCGTCGTCGTCATCATCGTCATCATCATCATCGTCATCATCATCGTCGTCGTCGTCATCATCTGTATTACATTAATATCATTAATAAATACATGACTTTCAGCTCTAATAGTTAACACTTCTACATCACAATATGTAACACAACATGCTGTGATAATAAAGTTACAGTGACCTCAGTCCACACAAGGTAAAACTATGATGGGACAGGGTATGTTGGAAGTCTCCACAGGGTTAAAGACATGTCAGTTTTATATTTATCTCACTTCAAAAAACATTTTATGATGTAATTTTATTTTCTTTGTCGTTATTAGTAGCATTATTAGCATTTACCAGTTATTTGTCATGAAACAGAAGTACCTTCGCACACATTGATAGTGCACAGCTGGTATAGAACATGCTGCAGTCAGCAGATACTCACAGGTGTGTGTTACTCCGGTCCTGGTGCATGTCACATGACCAAAATATCGTACAGACCAATTAACCAAACTGATCGATTTGAATAGGTGACATGACATTCATACTGTAACAGGTCACATGATGAAACATTCAAACAAACTACACGACCAAACAATCAATCAAACAGGTCACATGACCAAATGTTCAAACAAGTCACATGATGAGACATTAAAGTAGCCTACAGGTTACAAGACCAAACCTTCATACAGGTTAGATGACCAAACCACACCAGTAAACACTTGTACAGGTGACACGCTTAAAGAGACCCCGAGGAGTTTGCTTTTGGTTATAAAAAAGAGTCTCATTAATGTGGATTAATCTACGTTACCCACTTGTTAATGGGTCCGATTTCAATAAATATATCGTCTTGTCTTTATAGTTATAGTTTATAGTCCTCCCCCTTTCCCCCCCTCCCCCGGTGCAAGTTGTTTTTGATTTCTTATGTTGTAAAGTGTGCTCATATGTGCTTATGTTGCTGAGGTTTTTTTTCCCGGTCCCACACTGCACTAGCCCCGTCTCCCGGAAACGCATTTCATTTCATTTCTGAAGGAGAGTCTGGCCTCATTCCCCGTGTCAGTGTTTGGGGTGGGCGGGAGCTGGGCAGGAGTAGCGTTGACCGACAACCCCATTCAGCCAATCAGCAAGTTGGTATATCAAACTTTTGCCGAATGCAGTTGGAAGAACAGCGAAAACGTCTTTCCCTTCAAGAAACTCAACAAGCGCCGACTCTTGCTCTTGTTTAATTGCTGTAATGGATGATGGTATTTCAGTAAGAACTTCCCTTATCGCTGTTTTTAGGCTGCTACTGCTAGATAGCTCGGCCATGTTTGTTGTTGTAAGAGCATAGAGGGTAAGAGAGTGACGTTATCACCTGGGTCTTTGCACCAGTCGGTCCCTGATTGGCCAACGTGCTGTGTCAATCATAGAAATCTGAGCGGCGACGCTGATTGGCTCGGCCTTCTGAGGGTTTCAGGCCATGAATGAGGCCAGACCCTCCCTGTGAAATGAAATGAAATGAAATGAAATGCATTTCCGGGAGAGGCTGGTTTACGAGGCTAACACTGTACTCCCCCACAGGAGCATAGTCTGGGAGCTGCTTTTTTTCCCTCCTCTCCTCTTGTTTCTCCGCCCCCCCACCCCAAGATGGCGCCATCCCAGGTGGAAGCCTGTAACTGTAAATTCCCAGCTTGGGATCAATAAAGTCTATCTATCTATCTATCTATCTATCTATCTATCTATCTATCTATCTATCTATCTATCTATCTATCTATCTATCTATCTATCTATCTATCTATCTATCTATCTATCTATCTATCTATCTATCTATCTATCTATCTAGTTATTTTGATATTATTTAGTGGTTGGCTCGCCCAGCATTTCCTACTTTCGGTTTCCCGGATGCTGCCCGACGGGTCATGGGAATAACGCCACCGGATCGCCGTTTATGGTCAGAACTATAGGAATCTGATCGTCTTCGAACCTCCGACTTTCATTCCTGATTAATGAAAACATTCTTGGCGAATGTTTTCGCTTTTGTCCAAGAATTTCACCGTGCGTGCAGAGGCTCATGAGAAATGTAGTGTGAAAACACTTCGCTTTCCGAAACTCCTCGTAGTCCCTTTAAACATTTGTACTGGACACATGACCGAAAATTTGGTCATGTGTCACATTATCAATCATTCATATGAGTTACGT